>NC_081790.1:7250419-7558753 GCF_963082965.1 Carassius carassius | reverse complement strand
CCATCTTCTACCGCTTATCCGGGGCCGGGTCGCGGGGGCAGCAGTCTAAGCAGAGAACCCCAGACTTCCCTCTCCCTAGACACTTCCTCCAGCTCTTCTGGGGGGACACCGAGGCGTTCCCAGGCCAGCCGGGAGACATAGTCTCTCCAGCGTGTCCTAGGTCTCCCCCGGGGTCTCCTCCCAGTGGGATGTGCCCGGAACACCTTCCCGGGAAGGCGTCCAGGAGGCATCCGGAACAGATGCCCGAGCCACCTCAGCTGACCCCTCTCGATGTGGAGGAGCAGCGGCTCTACTCTGAGCTCCTCCCGGGTGACTGAGCTTCTCACCCTATCTCTAAGGGATCGCCCAGCCACCCTGCGGAGAAAGCACATTTCGGCCGCCTGTATCCGGGATCTTGTCCTTTCGGTCATGACCCAAAGCTCATGACCATAGGTGAGAGTAGGAACGTAGATTGACCGGTAAATCGAGAGCTTCGCCTTGCGGCTCAGCTCTTTCTTCACCACGACAGACCGGTACATCGACCGCATTACTGCAGAAGCTGCACCGATCCGTCTGTCAATCTCCCGTTCCATCCTTCCCTCACTCGTGAACAAGACCCCAAGATACTTAAACTCCTCCACTTGAGGCAGGAACTCTCCACCAACCTGAAGTGGGCAAGCCACCCTTTTCCGACTGAGGACCATGGCCTCGGATTTGGAGGTGCTGATTCTCATCCCAGCCGCTTCACACTCGGCTGCAAACCGTCCCAGTGCATGCTGAAGGTCCTGGCCTGATGAGGCCAACACGACAACATCATCCGCAAAGAGCAGAGACGAAATCGTGTTGTCACCAAACCTGACCCCCTCCGGCCCCTGGCTGCGCCTAGAAATTCTGTCCATAAAAATCATGAACAGAACCGGCGACAAAGGGCAGCCCTGCCGGAGTCCAACACGCACCGGGAACAAGTCTGACTTACAGCTGGCAATACGAACCAAGCTCCTGCTCCGTTCGTACAGGGACCGGATAGCCCTTATCAAAGGGCCCCGGACCCCATACTCCCGGAGAACCCTCCACAGGCCGCCGCGAGGGACACAGTCGAATGCCTTCTCCAAATCCACAAAGCACATGTGGACTGGTTGGGCATACTCCCATGAACCCTCCAGCACCCTGTAGAGGGTATAGAGCTGGTCCAGTGTTCCACGGCCTGGACGAAAACCACACTGTTCCTCCTGAATCCGAGGTTCTACTATCGGCCGGATTCTCCTCTCCAGTACCCTGGCATAGACTTTCCCAGGGAGGCTGAGAAGTGTGATCCCCCTGTAGTTGGAACACACCCTCCGGTCCCCCTTCTTAAAAAGAGGGACCACCACCCCGGTCTGCCATCCCAGAGGCACCGTCCCCGACTGCCACGCGATGCTGCAAATTCTCATTATTAATGTAAAAAAAAAAAAAACACAACACAACTCTGATCCATGTATTTCAGGATGATTTGGTGGATATTTGAAATAGTTTCTTCCGTAATAATGTAAAAGTCTTCATTGCCATGTTTATTTATGGATATTTTTTTTCATACAATAAATCTGCTCACTTTGAAAAGTAATAACAGACGTCTGCTCAGTAGGGCACACGATTTAGGTATCATCCTTATCCGTAGCACAAAACTGCTCCTAGGGACTGTGCAGAATGATAATAATATGTGCCATAATTATAGTGATGCTTGCTGGAATTAGGATTTGGTGATTCATCTGAAAGCACCATTGTAGGACTGGTTAGAAAAGTGAGGAAACGAAAGTAGAAATTGCTAAAAGTTGGGGAGGGAGGGTTATAATGACTGCTAGCCTTTCTTTATGCACTTTTTTGGGACTGACAAGGAAAGGTTTGACGAATATCAAAGAAGTGTCCCATTTTGTAACCATCAAATATCCATCCTGACAGATGGAGAGAGAGATTTACTTCTGAGCACTTATTCATAAAAAGAGCAACAAAGTGGTTGATGATGGGTATAAACACTGAAATCACCTCTAAGAGAACCGCTAGGGTCCCAAAATGATGATCACCTTCATCTTTCTTCTGATTCTGCCTCTGCTATTCCCTCTCTGTCTGCTAAGTGGCTCTGCAACCCAAGATATCTCACAGCTCTTTTTCTCTTTCTTTCTCCATGTCTCCTGCTATGCCTCTTATTGCTTATACTGAGAACTGAATTGTTCGGAACAGTAAAGATGTGACCAGCATTGAATACAGTTATAAATATCCAGCTCCTCTGGTGATAAACAATGTTTGTGGGCTTTGCTTCCCGTAAGCTTTCAAATGATTCTTACTCTCTGGTGGTTTACCAAAGTTTAGAGGAAATGCACTCTCATTTGTCCAGAATTTTGAACTTCCACATTGTAGCTTATTCTAGCTGAGAACCGCCCACTGACATGTAAGCTGACGTATTAGAATTTCTTTAGTTTTATTGTGATATTTAGTGATTATATTTAGTGACAGGCATTGTTGGTGCTTACAGGAGTTACGTACCCAGTAATGAGTAATGCATTACTTTTTAAATTTACAACAAAATATCTGAGTTACTTTTAAAAAAGTAACGCAAGTTACTTTGTTTTCCCATTAATTCACTGACTCCTCTCCTGTCCCTGTGTTTAGAGAAATTGGAAGTAAGGTGCAGAGGCACTTTCTTCAGCCTCAGGCTTATTAACTTTTAATTTTGGTGTGAAAGGAACTTGACAGTGGCCAGATATATAACTTTTGGGTTTTTTTGTTGTTAAAAAACAAACAAAAAAACAAATAAGCAAGCAGCTCAGGTGACATAATTAATGCAGGTAAAGCAATTTCTTATTTTTATGTAGTAACACAATATTATAATGCATTACTTTTAAAAGTAACATTGGCGACAGGTTGTAATTATCTTGCAAAC
This sequence comes from Carassius carassius, assembly GCF_963082965.1. Lineage (NCBI taxonomy): Eukaryota > Metazoa > Chordata > Actinopteri > Cypriniformes > Cyprinidae > Carassius > Carassius carassius. Next base: position 7,555,860 of record NC_081790.1, on the reverse strand, counting down.
TAAGAAATAAAACTCTGGTAACAAATAACCTGGCAAACTTTAGTAAATGTACCTAACCTGTTTTTTATGGACAAACATTTGTCACCAGACAGACTGAGAAAAACCTTTTTGCTTTTCAATTTTGTGTGCAAAATGCATTGTGCAGTCAGCGCACAGACTGAGCGGTTTGTATGTGTGCCACTGAGACGAGTTCAAATGTTATGTTTTTTTGTTTTCAACAAAAGATCCAAGTTTTCATATCTCAGTACCCTTGTTCTTGCTTGTACTTTATATCCTCAGTTTGGCAAATTCAGAAGGTTTCATCTACCTGTAATTTTAAAGTTTCACTCAGCCTTTTTTGCTGTTTACAAAGTTTAAAGAGACGAGTAGCACTTTTAAAAATAGGGGAGAGAGAAACAAGACAAAGAAATTAAGTAAAGTAGCAGCAGTTACTAACTTTCTAAACAATCTCCACAGCAAGTATAAAGTCCAAGACCACTGGGATAAGAATAGACAATCTCAACCTCTAAATAATCATGCTTGCAGTTGTTTATATTCTGCAATGCAAATGTTTAACAAAGATTATTACCAGGATGATTTAAATCTCAGACCTTCCTCTTGTAAAACTCTAAGTTGATGCAGAACGGAGTTGATTTTCGACTGAGTCCCTGCCGCTGTGCCAAGAAGTAGTGAAGTTAAAGTTGGTAGGCAAAGAACTCAGCTAAAGTTAGCATTGCATGGATGGATTCAATGCTCCCTGTCAAAACGTCACAAGCACTTGCAGAGCATGTTGTCACGCACCACTTCCCCTACTGCACATCGACAAACGCGTTTAAGCCTTGCGAAGGAAACATTTTAATTAGACTCAACTCGACCAGCGTAAATGACGACCGGTTGAGAAGGTGGAGAAGGACTGCCCATGTCATGATCTGGTACTCTGTCCATACAGTTGGATAAAATTAATTTTAAAGGGTAGTTTATGGAAAAAGTAACATTGTGTTATTAATTCCTCACCATCATGGTGATCTAAACCAGTATCAGTTTCTTTAGTCAGAAAGATTATTTGATTCCTTTTATTAAAATTAAGTCATACATGTTTGGATCAACATGAGAATGAGAAATTAATTATAAAAGTTACAAATATTATATTTTTTAAACTCTTCTCGCTGACTCATTCGGTTGTGTCAACTCTTGTTGGCGCATGCGGAACGGTGGTTAGGTATAATTCTGTTAAAATATTGTCATTCAATCAGTGGCTTCCTGAAGTGAATCATCAAGGGTGCTGAAGGGCACAAAACCCTTGCAGTCCATTTCTGATTTCTCTTTGGTGATGCAATGTCACGTAGACTGTAGGTAATAAGCTACAGTGAGGTTTATATTAAGGCAACAACTGTAAAATCGGGGATAATCACAAAAAAAAAAAAAAGTCAAATTTATGACTAAAATTTTACGACTGTCAGTTAGTTGGGTCCTTTTTCATATCACAGTATTGAAAACTGAATATCTGTAAGAAGGAAATCTTAAAAATCCTCCATAGCCATGCAATGAGTTGCAGAGGAAAAAGTGCATGACCCAGAAAGTCCAACGATATGAGCACTTTATATCCAACACTTTAAAGAAGGTCATAAGAATATAGTTTTATATGGCCAGTTTGACTCACTTAGTGCTTTGAAAGAGTGGTTATGTTTTTTTATGATGTTTTAGAGGTGTTTTACCACAGTGCATATCTTTCTGAGCAGTAAATGTTATACATTTGAAGTAAAGTATTTCCATTTTACAAAACTAGGCTACTGGTCCTAATGTCCTAATGGCAAACAAGTCAAATACTTTTTGAAGCATGTGTGTGCATAATGTATGTATGTATCTAACAGAATTTCACTTACAGGGCCAGGTTTACTAAACAGGGCAAATTAGTGCTAGAGCGAAATTCCATAAAAGCACCGATGAGAGGGAAAGAAATTCTGCAGGTAATTTACTAACAATGCTCACATTAACAGCGCAGCCAGATCATTTCCACAATGACCAGCACAAAACCAAGAGCAGCACAAATTACCATCTTGCTCTTTTTGGTGCAAATACCAGTAATTTGACAAGTGTAAGTGTTAGTTAATCGCATTGCGTGATTCATTTTAATAGTCTTCTCCCATAAATTTTCAGCTCTAATTCTTCACTGCATGTCTTGACATTACTATTTTAATGCCAAAAAGCGGTTTGTGCTGGCACAAGCTATTGGTAAATCTGGCCCATAAAGGGAGCTACGAAATTCACTTAATTCACATAATTATTACCAGAAGTTAAATTTAGGTTAAAATGATTCCTCTTAACATTCATACATTTACATTTACATGTGGCTTCTTTCAATAAAATCGAATAATTAATTGACAAGTGAATCGATTAGTGAATTATTGTTAGTTCTCACAAATGCAGGCTTCCGATGAAGGCACACAAGACCCTTTTGAGTCATAGAATGAATGCCTCTGGACTGCACGTCCAATATAAAGTGTGCAATTTTGTGCCTGAGCCAAGACCCCCCTCCATAACCACACGAGTTGGCGTGTTAGCTGCACGTCTTGAAATAAACCACCCAGCATGAAATTCACTCTATTGTACAGGGCCGTTTAACGCAGTTGAATGTGAGATTCCATGTTTTGGAGAGTGCGAGAAAAGCACAGACAACAAGGCTAAAATAGAAGCTCAACAGAAATCACATTTGTTTTGTTTCATCTCGAGCTGCCAGAGAGTTGGCATGAAAAGATTGATTGCGGAAGTATCCTCCGCCAGCCATGGAAAGTTCTGGAATGAAGGGGGTGGAGGGTGATCTCCACCTGTCTGAGTGGAGATAAAATGCGGATTGAGGCTAGCATGCGGCTTTCTTTAACATATTTTCGCTCCCTCTGTAGGCGCTCAGAGGGCACTTTGATCAGTGCGTTATCTGCACGGCTGAGACCTAATCCTGTGTTTGCTTCATGTTTAAGCCGGATCACCGTGCCCGAATCAAAGGGAATGGCCACAGATCAGAGGAAGAGGAAGACATACGCATGCGAGGATGCACAGACTCACTCAGGCAAGAAAGATTACCCACTCGTGCATGCGTTTACCTCGGTACAAACCCTTTGCTTGTTCTACATACACAAACACTTCCACATACACTGACTAATGAATCCTCATTTGCATAGGTTGTGCCTTCTATGTCTTTCCTCGGGCGTACATGTAGAAAGTGCCAGCTTCACGGCAGAACTTGCTCTTGGCAGTTGGTATCTGATGGGTCTGTTCTCACTTATCTGTAAAGCCAACTGCAGCGCGGAGCCAGCCTCCACGCTTCGTAGTGCAAAACATGCTGTTTCTCTCTGCTACCAGGAGGATTGTCTTTTAGCTCCATGCTTGGCTCAGTCCTCCTGGAGAGATCTAGCTATGACTAAATTGGTATTTTGATCAACATTGCATGTTCTAGTTCGATTAGCCAATGATCTACTGTTAGCAGAGGGTCTGGATGGCTGATTAGTTGATTAGTGAGGGCTATTTTATCAAGAGTTTTTGTAATTTTGGTTTTTAGCTTGATATTGGTGGTGCTTTTTAAAGGAGAAATTTGGAGATGTTTTGTTTTTGATCTTCTCTACTTTAGCGCTCCACTGTTAACAGCTATCAAAGCAATGGTTTTGTAAAAAATGTAACACTTTCAGTAATAGATTTAAAGATAATATCTTTTAGATTTCAAGTTGAATGTGCCGAAGTGTTTTATAGATATTTGTGTGGCTTTGTTATGCTGTATCTTGCAGTGTTTTTCATCTCCTTATTCCATGAGCTTTGCGTTTTTAAGATGTCACCATAAGTTCCTCTTTTAAAACATCTCTCACTCTGAATAGTTTGAAGCTAAAATACATTTTCATTACTTGAAACAAAATAAACATTTACTGAAAAAAAAACTTAAAACTTATTTCAGCCTGTTTGGCATTGGAGTTAACAAAAATAAATTTCAATTTAATTGAAGAGATATTCTATCTATGCAATTCTGCATCCCTTTGCATTCCTAAATCAAGAAGAAATGTTAGCATTTTTTACATTTTGTACATTATTAATGTATTTTTATTTCTCGACAGGCTACTCTGGCTGCTGATTTCCATTGTGATGTTATGGCCGAGTCTCATGAGAAAGGCAAAGCAGAGTTTTATTCCTTATTTTCTTACTGGCAGTATGATGTGCAAAACACACACACACACAGACACACACACACACACACACACCCCTACATACACACACTCACACTGACTCCAATTTTTCTGTAAGCTGCTGGCAAGATGAAGACAAACTTACTTGAGCTCTATCAGCGGAAATGGAAGAGCCAATGGAAGTTTAGGTGATCATTTTAAATATTTGGACTGGGATGTCATTAAAGAATGCCTCCCCTTATTTTGCAGATTATTCTACCGGCTTTCCAGTGACCTCCCCATGGTGCAATCCACACGGAGAGATAGAGTGAGTGAGTACGCCGCTGCCTCATTCACAGCCTAGGGAGATAATGAAATAACTTATGTAGATGTGCCTTTTTCCCGAAGACAGCCAAGTAATGGGCCTGGGTCCCGATTCCACCAGTGAGAGGGATTCTGGGTAGCAACATTTCATTAAGGCTGGGTCTGATCGACTCTGCATAAGAGCAGGGCAGCCTAAATGGAAGCTGTTATTTCCATGGAAAATAAAGGGGACAAGATAAAAGAAAGGAAGAAAAAAAGCTGTAAAAGCATTAGCCATGAAGAGATAGGATTTGTGGTATTATGGTATGTTATTTCTGAAGATATTTCCCAGGTTTGCGTGGTGCATTTTCGCTAAAAGTTCAAGGGGAGAAACCCAGGGAAGGTGACTTTATAACAATGGCTTCTCAGGGGAACATGTCTAGTTCCATTCATTGATATGCTCTCTGCTTTTATGCCTCAGTCAGTGTGGTAAATGTTTATAGAGCATGAAATGCGCAGTCGCATGATTAGAAAGGACATGTTAGGCTTTGACGCAGAAGCTCTTCAGTGAAGGCAATGCAGGGACTGTAACATAAACCGCTGGATGTGATTATGTAAAAAGCAACAATGAGCAAAGGGTAATTGTAGTTTTCATTGTGCGTCATGCTGCTGTAGAACCTCAGAACCTTATGTTGCTTAGACTTATTGTGAAAAAGCGTATTCTTTGCAACAGCTAAAGACTCCATTACAGAATTTGCTTTATTGGTGTGTTTTTTTCCCCTCATGCCAGACCAGTAGTTGGCAATGTCACTTTACATACATTACATACCTCCGCATATACCCTCTCCTCTAGACTAAACATGTAATATGTATGCACATAATGTCACCATTTTCACAAATGTGCATTTTTGTGGTTTACATTTTCAAAAAACGTGCACTTTTAAAACCCATTTTAAAAAGTTTGCATTTTCCAGTTCCAAAATGCCATAGTTATGTAACTGGCGAAATGCATAAAAAGTTTTTTGTTTCTAGTTGAAAGCGGTGCTGCATAAAAAAAAAGAAAAATAATAATAATAATTTAATGATCCTAAACATTTGAATGGAAGTGTATGTCAAACCAGTTCGATTTGGTCAGAGCAACTCCAGTATAGAATTTAAAGGAGAAATAAGAGGCTAATTTTGAAATTACTATAGTTATTTTTATATATAACTGTACATCATTATATTCTTTTAGACTCCAAACATTAAGACAGTCAGTGTGATCTGAATATGAAAGCCGTGCATGTACAGTAGAGAGGCTTCAAAGATAATAGAAATGGACTAAAAGCCACAAAGCTCTTTTGATTTCATGCGGTCTTATTAGCGCTACCAAGGATAGGATACATTTGAAAGACTTGTGGCTCTTTAATAAGAGAGAGATGAGCAAGAGCGATCTACGAGGAGACTGTAAGGGTATGAATGGGGTCATAAACAGAAAGAGAGTCACAGAAAGAGATGGAGGGCATCATTGAGAGAGTGAGAGACAGAGCGCGAGAAAGCCAGAGCAGAGGAGCATAGAAACTGACTCAAATGATGTGGGATCAGTCTCAGTAAATAAGCACCTCTATGAGCACAGATTTCAATAAGAGAGAGCCTGGGCAGGGCAACACTTTAAACCCATCCATTATTCATGAGTCCAAAAGAGAGACATGATCCAGCACAGAGAATGAAGAAGAAATAATTTCACCATGTATAAAGGCAGAATCCAATCTAGCGTCCATTAGTCCACACCTAGTCCTCTGCAAAGAGCGGGACAGCCTTGCGCTCTGAAAACAATTATGGAAATGAAAAGAAGCAAATGGATGGTCCACATCACTGAAATGACCACGGAATGAAACTACACGCATAGACAAGGCTCATCGGAGAGATTATCCCAACCGTATAGGGGCCATTGCAATGACCAAGCAGATGTCCTAAGTGCTACTAACGGAATGGCTAAAGTGCTATTTAATAATTGCCTGTGCGGCAAACGCTAAAAAAGCACTAGCAATTATTGTTTACTTCTTTCTTTTCACTGCAGGAAATTGAGGCTGCACAATCAATATAAATACACCTGTTAAGCAAGCTGGGCACTTTGTGCGACTATTATTTTAACCAATCATTCTTTAATGGGGCCTTTTGTTTCACGCTAAACACTGCTAAGATTAGCCTCTGTATTGGTGCTTTTTACCAATTAGCCACTCCCTCATGATGGTGGGGTGTAAGGATGAAAAAGTGAGCTTTCATGCCAGGGGAAGGGAGGTAGGCTTCTATTTAATGCGAGGTAAATGACACATTCGGAAATGAAGCAAAATGAGAGGCAATAAACAAGTGACGATGCAGTTGCTAACTGCCAAATAGTTAGCGCTAATAGGAGCATCCATGGATTGAGATTGCTGGCTGCACAAAAATTTGGGCTGTTATTGTTGTTTTAGGTTAGTATCCAATCAGATGTTGAAAACAATGCAAATATACAGTGTAACCAATTGTGTGTTTGTTAAAATGTGTTATCCTTTTTCAGTCTTGTACAGAGACAGCTACAGTTGAGCTACACTTACTATCATTCAAAAGATATGTTTCCGATGCTCTCCAACTTAGGCTGCATTTATTTGATCAAAATATAGTAATAACAGTAATATTGTGATGTAGCCTAAAATGGATGTTTTCTAATTTATTTCTGTGATGGCAAAGCTTAATTTTCAACAGCCTTTAGTCCATTGTTCACATAATCCATTGGTCACATAATCATACTGAAACCAATCTAATAAGCTGATTTGCTGCTCAAGAAATACTTATTAATATATATATATATATATATATATATATGTGTGTGTGTGTGTGTATAAAGGTAGATTTATTAAAATGTCTATCAAATTATTACTGTCATATGTAGCATAGAATTATTATGTATTTAAATATTTAAGTATATTGTTGCACTATATGTTTTTTGACCCTAAAACAAAGGTCTTCAATAGCACTCTGTGCCCTAAAACTATTTTTTTAGGGTCCAATGTTACCTTTGCTGTATATTTTCTCATTTTTTAAAACATCACAACCAGATACCAGGACTCTTTAATGTGATTCTAAAAGCATCAACATGTACAACAAGATGGCAGACATCCTATTTGTTTGGATAATCCCAGCCTTCATTTGTTAAGGCCGGACCGTGAGCTCGGAACTGCTTCCAAAATACTAATCGCTATAATTAGACGGCTTGTTTCCAAAGTTCTGTGACACGGGAACAGGTACAGATGCAGTGCATTATTCTTGTATAGCCAGCACTGTAATGACCAGACTCTCCATCTGCATTGTAAATGAATTAACAGTGTGAAAAAACACACCAAACAATCCTGACAGGTCGATAATGGAGCTCGCTTTCAGAAGCCAGTGCTTTGCTCACCTTCGTGTTTCAGAAAGATGTGCTTTTTCCTGGTTTATTTACAATTCAATAACATACGGCGGGTATTTGGGGTGCTATTCCTCTTGGTTGTTTGGCTTTTTGTCCTCTCATAAAAATCAAGAGAGTGAAAGTTATGAATAAACCAACACGGGTATATGAGACTTATAAAGAAATAAAAACCCCAGCATGCACTACTGCGCTCAAAGCTGGAGACCGCTGTTCTGTTAGATCATTGTGGCTGTGAAGGGATATTTACAGTCTGCCAGACTCCTGCTAGAGTAACGGCGAATGTGAAAAGACCTGAAAGGCCGCTGCAGACACCGAATACCTCATATCTATTGCTGTTTATTTTTTAATATGGGATGCTGTATGTCTCCCGCTTTGATTAGATATTGCACTGGCGGATTTGAGGATGGCATTTTGGTGACTTATGTTTTGGATTATGCTTCGACATTCAGACTTTTTTCCTCACCTGACAACGTTGTGACCTGGTTGCGCAGCAACAGCGAAACATTTAGTCGCCTCGATTTGATGAAACTGCAATTATTGGATGTTTTTGAGCTGTGTTAGGTAAATATTGTCTTTTTCAACTCGTTTTTTTCTCTTTCTCCTCACTTCAAAGTGAAACTTTTTTTAGCGGTGTGATTTTTACTATCCGTTAATAACCCCCTACCTGAATGTTAGAGTTTGGGGGGTTTCCGTGATTATGAGTGTTGGCTGTGTTTGTGTCTGTGCATGATTAGATTAATACTCATTAGAGACTATCTGTATCAGCCTCATTCCTGTCCCCCCAGGTGCTAAGCAACAGCAACCATGGCAATTAAAAACAGGAAGCTGTCATCCTCGATCACGGTGGCGTTTTGCTGGCCCCTGGAGACGTTCACTGATATCATTTTTAGTCTTCTATCTTTACTCATACCCCATCCTCTCGGTTTCTCCATTTCTTCTGTACCAAACTGTGCTCTCACTCTCACACACATGCTAAATGCTTTATTGAGAACTTGAAGGAGGTTTATCTTTCAACAAACAATACATCATAACTTATTGGACTTATCATAATTGCCCACCAGATTTAATGCTCCAATATTCTTTCATCCACTGTAGACTTGGTGTACATGTTTTCCTGCTTAATAAAAAAAAGTGTAAACCAGTCTGTGTTGCTGGTCTCCCAAGCTGCTCAGACTGATCTGATTTGATGGTTTTAAAAGGGTTTTAGGCTGGTAGACCATCTCAGACCAGCAAATTGGATTATGTCCAACAACACTTATTATGTCCCTTTTTACAAGTCTCTGGTGTCCCTAGAATGTGTCTGTGAAGTTTCAGCTCAAAATACCCCACAGATCATTTATTGTATAATTTTGATCCACTGTTCCACACCCCCTTTTCCAGAGAAGGGCTATGTCTTTATATCTGTACCTGGGATACTCTGCTAAAAGAAGCATCTGTTGGGTTTTGATTATGTCTATCATGATGAAATCATGTGTTTTAAAGCCACATCAGTTTACATTTATGATAAACAGTTTTCTGAGCGCATGCATCTGAAGCACGTACACAGACAGCATTTGTCAGTTGGCATGTGAGCACTAAACTAAGTTCTCTTTCATCTCTTATCGTTAAATTGTTAAATACACACAAGGTTATGTCAAAAAACACATAGAAGTTACATTTACACAGTCAGTTATACCAGTTTTTTATTTCCAATTTTCATTCTCTCTCTCTCTCTCTCTCTCTCTCTCTCTCTCTCTCTCTCTCTCTCTCTCATACACACACACAGTTTTGTTTCAATTACAGAAAACAAAAAAAACTGATCTGTTGGCTTGTTTTAAAGTCTAGTTATGGCCTATATTCACATTAAGGAGAGAATATTCAATAAATCAATAATTAGACCCAGCTTCATCTGCACCGCACAACCTTCCATCACTATAATTGAGCCTTATCAAGATGCATTTTGAAACATTTTTGTGCACTTTTGGTTGCCCATTAGCTATTGGAAGAAATAAGGATGAAAGGCAAGTAAAATAAAAAGGCCCCTTTTCTACAAACTTAAGAGAGTTCCTCTCACAAAGGAAACAAAAGTTTCTCTCTCTTCTGAGGAAACTTTAATTGCGTGTGTCGTGGGCCCTTACTCGCTTGGCTCGGAGGGAACACCACTCTGATCCGTCCTTAAAATAGCTCCTCAGATGTTTGTCACCCAATGGCTGGCACGTTGTTGTCTTGGATCTTCTCATCGGTTGAGTCTCTCTGCTTCTTAATTAACAGAGGTGTGAGCTGCTTTTTTTCTCTCCCAGAGTTCCTTGTGTTTATGCTCCCTTCCTTCTCTCTTTATCTAGCTCTACCTCATTTGAAACTGGATAAGAAACACAGGCACACACACACAGAATAGTGACGCACACCCTCAGATCTCTGTGGTGAGGCGGAGGAGTGCGGAGGGGTGCAGTCTGCTCCTCCTGCCACGGCTTACTCAAAACAAACAAAGTGCGTCACGATTAGGCAGGGCTCCATGGTCACTGTCAAAGGTGTCATGTTGACTCTTTTCGTTCCTTTTTTTTTTAGCACTTTGCTCCCTGTCGCCCCATCCTTCCTCGCTGTTATGTGTCACTTCTCGGCACCTTCTGTCACATGGCTAGAGCTGAGGATGCCACCTGGGCTGGATGTTCACATGGCTCCCATTAAGTTTCCATTAACGGGACCTGTCTGCCCACGTCCCCCCATCGACCAGCTGCACCCGAAAATACATCCTGCAGGCTTTTAGTTTAACTACTTATCATATTAGTACCTAAATGCATAGATTGTGTGTGCAAAGTGTCCATATGACTGTCAAATAGTCAATAGGAGGAAATAAATTAAAAAAAAAAAAAAAAAAAAAAAATATATATATATATATATATATATATATATATATATATATATATATATACATACACATTGTTTTTAACACTGACAATAATAATAAACGTTTCTTGAGCAGCAAATCGGCATATTAGAATAATTTCTGAAGGGTCATGTGACATTGAAGACTGTAGTTATTGCTGCCGAAAATTCAGATTGCAAAAAAAAAAATTACATTGTAAAATATATTACAATATAAAACATTTATTTTGAATTTGTTATAAAACTTCACATTATTATTGTTTTAACAGTATTTTGAACAAATAAATTTGTTACCGTAATTAAAAAATGTGCACACATTCAATATTCATCTTGACAATGTTCTCACTATCAGTGCCTGTTTTTTTTCTACTTTTATTAGTGTCTTGGAAGTAGTTATGTAAGCATGAGTGAATGAATGGATGAAAGAATGATTGAGTGAATAATGAATTACACATATTTCATAACCATCTCATTCCGCAGCCCTCATATTCGTGTTCAAAATTAGTTCACTCCTGTTCCCCATCCTGTCAGGCAGTCTTTTATTACAAGAGGCTGTGTCTTTCATTCCTCTCTTAGCTGCTGGCTTTGTAGGGAAGCCTGCTTTCAAATTCATCTTTCCCTTCCTCTGCCAAACTCTAAAATATAGCGGTTTGTCCTCTGGGTGGTTCCTCTGGGCTCTATCACTCCCTCTGTTTGTGTGAATCACTCAATTTTCCCTCTGACTTGGATATTGTTTTTGTAGGACTAACTGGAAGAGAAGACTGAGTGCAAAAGGAGCCATTAGCTGTAGTATTTTTAGGTTTTGGCTTTTAGGACACATAATTTTATGCTGAGGTATCCCACAATCCACCACTAGAGACTGCTGGAGCACCCCATTGAACAACAGGAGCCTTCTGCTAAAGACAGACTGTCCATGTATCTTTTGGTCATTTGGTTTTCTACTAATAAACTAATAAAGAGAAATGACAAACGAAAACTTAGCTGGATTTTTTGTATTTTTGTTCATGGGTAAAAAATTAGATTATGCTTTAATATTAATTTTTTAATGTGGGCGGCACTGAAACGCCCCTTTCTACCCTTCTGTACTGCACCGATACGTGGCGAGCTCAGTTAATTTACAACAGGAGAGAAGCGACAGGCCAGCCGAGTTTATTAATCCTGTAGATTCTTTGCTAGCAGCGCTTACAAAATAAAAAAAGTAAAAAATATTTTCATGGCTGCCGCATGTTATTGACAAAACAGAGATGACGTTATTCAACGGCATTTGAATTTTACTGTATGTGATCTACAAAGGTGGGGAATAGCCTACTCATTTTATTCTATATGCCTAGCCTATTTAAGAAAAACCTCACAGGTAACATGTTTTCATTTGCTATTACAAGCAACAGCAACTGAAGCGATAACTCATAGAGCGCAACAAGTAGGCTACTGCTTTTCTTTGGTTAACGGATCCCGATTCGCATGCACCATCCCAATAAAAGCAGAAAGAGCTTCAGCTCCATCAGTTTTGGTTAAGACACCCTCAGTGACAACAAAATGTTACAAAACTCTATTGTAAAATAAAGAAACCTAACAGGGTGTGCTTTCTGCAATCTCCGTCTCCCTGAACTTCTTTCTGAAACAAGTCAGAAATGAACCAGGCTCATGCATCACAGACATACTGTAGAACCATCTAAAGAAAGCTCGACATGTCTACTTTTAAAAGAAACAATTGAAATAAAAATAAAAAATAATAATTTTTATATAATTCAAATGAAACCAACGAGAGGTGCAGTGTTTCCAGTCTGAACTCATTATCTGTAATGTGGTCACATCCACACTATACGGTCATCATCTATGGAATGCATGAATTCAGTTCATAATTTTAAAGTATATCCTATAATTTGGATTTAAGAATTACAGTAGACTAATTATGTTGAAAACTTAAGTAAAGATTTATTATAAATAATTATTAAAGCATTTTATTATACATATTATTATAAATATATTTGTGTGGGGTTGGGTTTTTATTTTATTTTATTGTTATTATGTAAAACAAAAACGATAATAATAATACTTCTGCTGTTGTTTGTAATCAATGAACATGTTACTTGGTTTTCTAATAGGCCTAGAATAAAATAATTAGGCTAGTATCATATTGTATTCAATGTAGTTGTAGATCACATAGGCTCAAGTAAAATTTAAGCACCGCCCACACATTCAATACAAATATTAAAGGAAAACGCCACCGTTTTTCCATATTTCACTATGTTCTTCCTTCTACTTAGACAAGTTGATATGTACCTCTCCTGTCTCAGTGCGGTGCCTTTATGTTAGCAATTAGCTTTTTACCATTCATTGCTTAGGATCCAAACAGGGATGAATTTAGAAGCCACCAAACACTTCCATGTTTTCCCTATTTAAAGACGTTTACATGAGCAGTTACACAAGTACAACGTGTTTCGAAGCGTATAAAAAATTATAACTATAACCATAATGTAGGCTACGTCTAAGTTGAGGGAAGAACATAGTGAAATATGGAAAAACGGTGGCATTTTCCTTTCCTTCCATAATCAATTTTTTTTACCCATAAACAAAAATATGAAAAATCCAGTTAAATTTTAGTTTTCCTTTTCTTGGTTTAAGAATAAACCGCCAATTTATCTTAGATATTTTTGCTGCATATGCTACAGAACAACAGCAGTTGTGCCAAGCGGTGCCAGCCCGAGTTATTTTCTGTTCATTGCCAGTTCATTCAATAAAGACAGTTAACAGTCTAACTTCTGAGTAGTAAGTTATTAACCCAACAATAGCGGGGTCAGTTAATTTTTTTGCAGTGGGCCGCGCAAACATATGTGTTTGGTTGTGTGGGCCGCGAGTTGAAAAAGGTTGGGAACCACTGCTCTATTTCTTTTTAAGTAGAAAATCAAATGACCAAAAGATACACGGACCAAAGACATTATAGCTTATAAGCTACTTGATTTGCTTTTTATTTAGCTTGTTTTACTTTTTTGTTTTGTTTAGCTTCATTTTGCTTTTTGTTTAGTTTAGTTTTGCTTTTTGTTTAGCTTCATTTTGCTTTCTCTTTTGTTTAATTTTAGTTTTGTTTTGATTTGTGTGTGTGTGTGTGTGTACTTTTTGTGTTGTTGTCAGCATGGCAAAACCTCACCATGCAAGAAAACACTGAAGACACGCACACAAAAATAAAACAATCAATCAAACAAACAAACAAACAGACAAATAAAATAAACCAGTTCCAGTAATTTCCTTTAAAATATATTTAAGGATTAAGGTTTTACCATAGCAAAAACTGTACATTTACACAGTATAAACTAATATGAACCAAATGCCATAATACTCCAGTTTTTGGTTGTTTAGCTTGTCAAATTGTGTCATATTGGAAATGAGAGTTCTGTTAAATCTTCAAAGAAAAAATAAATAAAAATAAAATAAACAGTTGCATTAATATGCTTTTCACTAATGCTGTGCTCCTTTTTTAAATATTGTTTATTTTATTTATTTTTTTACAAAAAAAGTTACATGTGTCAGGTTTCCTTGAACTGGTGGCTTCATCTTTTTCTTTCTTTCTTTTTTTGTTTCATAAACAGCATCCAGTGCCGCCTTGCCCTGAGCCAGAAATGAGCCTCCACAAATATGTGTACATCATCTCTGAACGCAGGGTAAATAAGGTCGAATCATCAGGTGAGAGCGAAACACAAAGTAACATGTTCTGACACCAAGCCCCCAGGTTTAAGCGTGAACATCTCTTCAGAGGTAAACATGCTTCGATGGTCTTTACAGCTAGCAGCACTAAGCTGAAGCAATGCCAATGCTTCCTTTGAGAGTGAATTAGTTGAAAGACACAAGATCAAGCATGTGAGGGGGATCTAGATCTGGTCTAAGGCTAAGGGTTAACTCTGATTCATGGTATTAAAAGGTCCAGTCTTTTCCCTATGTGCCTTCAATGCTTTAAATCCACATTTTAGGACTCTGGTTGAATGATCTGATGATTGAAAACAACTGGCAAGGAAATACATAACGTATTTACAGCTTTCGTTTGTTTTGCATTAATTATCATAAGTCTAATGGGAAATGTTCTCTATTTTTAGCAGCTTTGATGCTAATCCACATACATCTTACGTGCAATCATATCTCCATAGATAATAGGACACATTTCTGTAGATACAATCCTATAATGGTTCACCATAACATTTGAAGCCTGATTTATTTATTTTTGAAAACATGCTTACTTTAAACAGGAATTTCTTCCAAAAACAAAACAAAACATTATTTGCTGGTGGCCAAACAAAGAATCCTCTTGTGTTATTAATGAAGGACAATATTAAAGGCATGTGTTTTTTTTAGTCTGTTTCACTCACTCCATTCTCTCTTTATCCCCCATCCTCCCTGTAACCTTCTCTTTTTCTACCCTCTATTTGAAAGACTGCCAAGCTCTGTTTGCCTTGATAATTAGGACCCAAAGCGTGCAATCGCAAGTCCATTATAAAAACAGCCAACGCCTGGGTGGTTTATTGATAAGGCATTACGTGTGTGGAGGTGTGGAAATGTACACAGGGCTGGTGGCACATCAGATAGATTCTCTTGCGCCTTAAAAAGAGGCCTTTATCCAGATTAAATGCCATTATGGTGCAACAATGTAATTCGCCAGCTTTTGATGACAATGAAGCAAAAACAGAATAATGTAAAAGGGGATGGCAGAACACCTGTTCAGTAGAGAGTGAGCAGTAGCTAGTGAACTACAGTGAAGCTGCAGTGAAATGCCTAGAAACATTTCTTGTGCACACACAGTCTCCGTTTGTACTACTCCACATACTGTAAATGTGTTTTTAATATTTAATTAAATATTTACATCTTAGCCTTTATTGTAGTAATTAGCCTGTACTGTAATAGTGAAAATGTATATTTGTTGAACTTAAAGACATATTTCTAATCAGATTAATACCTATATAAAAACATATATATATATATTTAGTTTAAAAGACAGCATCAGTTACCTGAAACATTTTCTAAATGTTGTGTGCATAGTGTTCCAGTATAACTTTTGTCATCCATACTGTATATAGAATATGTACAGTGTTTACGTATCTCAGTGTTATGATATTTAATAATATTTTGTCTTTTTGCCTTTACCAGTTTTTTGTTAAATTTTTTCGAACAGTTCTAGTTTTAAGAATTTTTGTACAAAATTGTTGGTATTAACATTTTAGTGTTATAGTATTTAGTAATATTTCGAATAGGCTTTTTTATATTTTCAATTTTAATTTGATTAATTCTAAGTTTTAGTGATTTTTATTTGCATTTGTCATTTTTTGTTCAGTTTTGCTTTTATATTTCTATAAAAGTTTTTATGTTTAAGTAATTTCCGTACAGTAAATTTTAGTTCTATGTCAGTGTTATAGTATTTATATTGAATTAGCCTTTAGTTTTATGTTTCAGTTTTAATTTCATATTAGTTTTAGAGATTTTAGTACAAAATGTTAGAATTTTAGTACTATACATAGTATGTATATCAATCTTACAGTATTTATTAATATTTTAAATTAGCTTTTATTTTAGTATTTTCAGTTTAAATTAAAATTGTTAAATTTAATTTTTATTTCAGTTTTAATTCTAGTAACTGTAATACTTGAACTCATTTCATTTCAATACGTTTTTTTTTTTACTGATATTTATATTTATATTTTATTTAAGCTTCATTTTCATTTATGAATCCAGTTTTTTTATATTCTTAGTTTTAGTTAACAATAACAACAAAATATAAAATTATGACCAGATCTATGTTTATCTTTTTTCCCCCTACAATTATGCTATAGTGGCATCTATGTTATCAGACTGCATGGGCTGCTGTGACTGGGAGATGCTAGGAAATGGACCAACAAGTCAATGGTGAGAGAGTTAGCAATAGAGTGTGAGAATGATATAAAGACAGCGAAGGATTGGGAGAGGATTTTAATATGTTTGCTGTCTCCCAGTTCCAATTGGGCCCCTCAGGACGTTGTGATATTTAAAAGTGACATGGCTGACCCTGCACATTTGCGATGTGTCATCATGCATCAAGCGCAGAGGTGTGGATTAAAGCTCTCCCTAATGTTGTGTGCATTGGGATTTATATTTCCAATTAAATCTGCAAATTATATGATCATCCAGAGCTATGTGCAAGGGCCATTTTGGAAATGGGTGGCGATGGTCTGTATCCCCCCCACTAATGGTAATATTGGAAATGCGATCCACTTTGTGGCAGGAATATTAATCTGCTTCACAAGTGTCCAATTACATTGTGCATTGTCACATTGTGACTCAAAGGGAATTGTCCAGCAAAACACATACAACTGAGGTATAGTGCACAGTTTATTATGTTCATTATAAAATGCAACACAGAGTAAAGTTGCATTGGTTTCTGCAGGATATAGGAGTTCTAGCATGTAAAGATCACACAAGCCATGCCTCCGCCAGCTGTCTGCGCTCTTATCTCAGCTCAGCTGGAAGCTAAATAGACATTGGTCTGCATGGAAAACTGGAACTTCCATATTCTTTGGACAAAAATAGCAAAAATACCTCAAATACCAATTTAATTTAGACTACTACTTTTATTCAACAAGAATGTGTTCAATTTTATTCTGGAAAATACAATCAATCAATCAGTCAATTAATTAATTTAAATAAAGTGAGTGACGTTCTTTTAAACATTCTAATTATGAAAAAATCCAGAACAACAAAAAATTCACAAAACAAGCAGCACAACTGTTTTCAACAATGAAAAGAATAAACATGTTTCTTGAGCAGCGAACCAGCATATAAGAATGATTTCTAAAAAAATCATGTGACACTGAAGGCTGGATTAATTACAATGTATTAAAATAGAAAACATTTCTTTAAGATTGTAATAACATCTCACAATATTAATGTTATTACTGTAACTTTGTCCAAATACTGTAAATGCAGCTTTAGTGAGCATATAGGAGACTTCAAGCTAAAAAGTAAATAATAAAAAGTAATAAACTGGAAGTATTCTTAGTAGTAGTATTACTCTTCATATTAGTATTATTTTAATTTTAATCACAATATTAATATTAGTTTAATTACTAGTAATTGTAGTGTTATTTGTCCTCATATTATTATTATTATTATTAGTGTTGTAATATGAAGACCAATAATAACACTAATACGATTACCACCAATATTCAAATAAGACCGTGACTACTAAAATAAAATAATGGTGTTAGTACTGTCTTGGTCAGTCATTCCTGAACAAACTTTACCTGTCTTTTTCAATCAAGCATGCAAATATGGGCATGCCAAGACATGGCCAGTGTTTTGACAATTTCCTGTTTAATGAGACAGGGCTCGCATCAGTCCTTATCTGTGCAGATCCAGCATGCCAAGCACCCGGTTCAGCCGTTAATTGCTTAAGGAATTGATAACAGTTATGAGGCCGGTCCGCCTGATAAACCCACATGTCCATCTGTCAAACCTGGCGCAGACCACGCACACACCTCTGACAGTAACACTACTCTCCCCATATCCTCAATGGTGTAAATTATTGATTTTAACATGACAGCTATTGGAGATTGGGCTTGAATGCAGGGCTGAAGGAAAGGGGGGAAGTTTTCTGCTGTTGCTGACCTATGACTGCAAAGCGTTTTTTCTCAGAGGATGTTGAACCAAAGTGTTCAGTAGTCAGACGAAAGAAAAATTATGCTAGAAGAAGGAATGGGGTGTGAGGGATAAGCTGGTCCTGTCTTGAGTGCTAAATATACAAACATTTTCACACATAGTTTGGTTAGTGAGAGCAACAACCACATTCTAGAACTGAAGGACTCTGGACTGAACTTTGCATTCTGTTAGTCTGTAACGACTGAACAGAAACATTCAAGCATTCAAGTCAGTTTTATTCAAATCAAAAATAATATTTAAAGGGATAGTTCACCTAAAAATGAAAATGATCCCATTATTTACTCACCCTCAAGCCATCTTAGATGTATATGACTTTTTTCATCCAGACGAATACAATTGGAGTTATGATTTAAAATGTACTGGCTCTTCTAAGCTTTATAATGGCAGTGAATGGCTGTTGAAATTCAATAGAACTCCAATAAAGTGCATCCATCCATCATGAAAAATGCTCCACATGACTTCTGAAGCGAATCGATGAATTTGTTTAAGACAACATCTTTTCCAGTGGATGACGTAGGACATAGGCCGTACTGAACGAGCCTAAATTCATTGATTTATACTAGCAAAACCATTTTTGTTGCTTAAATCATGTAAAAAAAGCAGTTGAAGGTTACCTCCATTTACAGTGTGTTTTCTGTAAGCTTGTGACTTTAAATGTTCTTGTTAAATTACTTTAAAGGTGTCAAACGATTAGTCGCATCCAAAATAAAAGTTTTTTCTTCTTACATAATGTTTCTGTACTGTGTATATTTATTAAGTATATATAAAAGCACACACATACATTATTAAATTATATTTATGCATTTAGCAGACACTTTTATCCAAAGCGACTTACAGTGCATTCAGGCTATCAATTTTTACATGTCATGTGTTCCCGGGGAATAGAACCCCCAACCTTGCGCTTGATATATATATATATATATATTAATCTCTCTCTCTCTATACAAAAAATTATATATACTTATACATTTTTAATTAGACAATTAAAGAATTGTTAACAAAAACTTATTATATAACAGTTATATAACAAAACTTGCACTTAATCACACATAGCTACCTACACACCAGGCCACCTTTCCAACTTATCCCAGTCATCTGGTCACTCTAGCAGCCAGAGCGATGGGAGAAATGGCAAGAGGGCGGTTTTAAGAAAAATAAGTAATGTGAGAAGTATAAAAAGGATTTTTGGAAGAGTGAAAATGAAAGAGGGAGTGCAGAGACAGAGAGAGAGGAAAGAAAAAGATTAGAAGGGGGAGGGAGAAAAGGAGTGATGGAGGAAGACAGCCTGAGGAGAGAGACCGAGGCAAAGTGAGAATTGAAACTTCTTCAATCTGACGGCGCGTGTCTCCCCCGGGTCCATTTTGATCTAAGCATATTTGAATGTAAATATAAGACTGGCTGCTTTTATTGAGTGATGTCGGCACGGCACAGCTGATGACCACTGGCGCTGTCTGACACTCCGGCGAGATCCATCAGTGAGGAAATGCATTTATATGATGTGCCTCTCTCTACAATTATAGATAATTTATACACCTCCTGTTTACACCCATCTGTTTAAAATGTATAGCTTTTGTTCTCTTCTTATTCTTGAAATCTCTTGGGTCTGTAATGCTAGAGAGTTTGGTTTATAGAGTCTGATCCTTATAAAGAACGGCCAGCCTTCTGGTGATGGTCAGGACGGGCTGTAATTCATGAGTGAAAAGGGATCAGCTGTGCTCTTAAAGACATAGTTCATCCAAAATTGCAAACATGAGTTAGAGTTGAAGTTGAGTTTTTAAGATCCAAAATGACAAAAAGCACCACAAATGTGATGAATTAACCAAAATGTAGATCACCGTTCACTAATATCCACCGTGGATGATTTTGGCATTTGTCTAATTTTTAAGTGAATCATTCTTTTGAGTCAAATCTTTTTTAATGAACCAGTTCATCCAGTTTCCAATCCCAGTTTGAATCACAACATGGAACAACATGAGGGTAATTAAATGATTTTGAGTTTTTGTGTGTGTGTGTGTGTGTGTGTGTGTGTGTGTATGGATTATTCCTTTAAAAGTATGAAAAAGGTATTTCCAATCTTTTTGTTCCATGATTAAAAGACAATTACTCAAAAGAGAAAGTCGATTTAGGTGACATCTCATTAAATGTACATAGCAATTGCAGATGATGTTAATCTTTTAAGCAGGATGAATATTTCATTAATGTTTAAATAATGGAAGATTAAAGCATGCAAAATTTAAGGACCAAAACTCAAAGGCATATCAGTTTAAACTTCTAAATCTAAAACCATGCCAAAGCTTCAAAGATGGCAGCGTTGCAGCGTTCACAACGACAGGAACATGATCAAACGTGTCAGGTGGACATCTTCGCATTTTGTTTCTGTTATTTAAAAGGCTGTCTATTTTCATCTAAACTCAAACTCTATTTGGGGATTTCTGTTTTCATGTCTTTCAAATGGTAATGGATCTCTTCAAAGTCTCTCTATCGCTCATTAGCAGCAGTTCAACATAAAACAGAGTGTAACAGAGAGAAAAAGGATGAAGAATTTATTATTATTATTTTTTTTTTACCTTAAAATGGGATTTTCTGGTGCTAATATAAAGGATATATTATTAGGTCTTATTATAGCTGAATTTCATTGAACTTTTAAGAGTTTTTTTCCCCCAGTGGCTGTAGAGGTATTCAATATTCTAAAATCTAGAGTAATGTCTGTATTAATGGTGCTTTCTAAGGCAAGCAATATTATTGCTGCTCATATTTAGGATATTTGAATAAAACTGTAACCCCAAGTATTAAATAGCAAGTAACTTGTCCTATAGCATTTGCGCTAAGGATTTGTTGTATTACTTTTCTAAGTGATCAGTCTTGCTATATTTGCTTTGCAGATGAAATAATCTGATGAAATAAAGACCGAAAGAGACACCCACAATATTATGTCTGCTACTTTTGGTAAGCACCACTCATATTTTCTTTAGTCAATGTAAAAAGGTAGTTTTCATGGTTTTGATTAAATAGACTCTTTATAAATGACATCCAGAACTAAGGGCCATATGAATATGAGAAGGACTGCAGCTGTGACATAGGTCCTCTAGGAGATGAAAGTTATTATTTGAGCGACAGCATTCTAACCAGAATCCCTCTACAGTTGACCTTCTCAAACGAGCGCCTGTAACCAAAACTATGCAAAAGAGGCAGAAAGAGAGAGAGGGGGCGGATAAAGGGAAAGGGGAACAGATTGCCATCCTTCACAAAATAAACCCCCAGGTTTACCATGCAATCCATGATTCTTAGCAACAGAAGTCAAAATGTAGTTTCTGATGAGCACAGATTACGTAACAACATCTGGCTAATCCTCGACCTAGAGGCACACAAGCATATTTTTTTCTAATTAGATTTATTTGCTGCTTTTGTTTGATTCGTCTTTATCCCTGGCATTTTGCTCCAGAAGCAGGTGTCATTTAACTTCCCGTTCCTGAGGAATGGATCCAAGATGATTTTTTATAAAGAGATGGGGGGTGAGGGGATAACACATCAAGGGTGGCTTGCCTTGATCCTCGTAGCTTTGAGGGCTAGCTGAGCCATCAGCTGTGTGTCCTCTGTGATGCTGGATGGCATCTATCTATCTATCTATCTATCTATCTATCTATCTATCTATCTATCTATCTATCTATCTATCTATCTATCTATCTATCTATCATTCTATCATTCTATCATTCTGTCTATTGTTCTATCTGTAATTTTATCTATCTTATGTTCTGTCATTCTGTCACTCTCTGTCATTAAGTCATTCATTCTGTCTGTATGTTATATACGCTGTTTGCCCATCCGTCTATCGTTCTATCATTGCCTCTTGCTATCTGTCATTCCAGAAAATGACAAAAAAAAGCTGAAAAAAAAGCTTAATGAAAAAAGCTAAATGATACAGCTTAGCTTCTTGCTTGTTAAATACAATTATGTAGATCCTCCTCTAATAATGAATCATATGGTTTATCTCCTTCTTAGAGAAGATTTACAGTTTTAGCTACATAATGGTAGTTCAGCGATCTTTTCAATTTCACCGAAGGTCAGAAGTCTTCACTCTGAAGTTGGCTGGAATGTCATGACTGGTTCATATTTATTGAGTCCTATTGAGCCATTTTTTAAGAAAATTGGAGCTAATCAGGGCCAGAGAAATTCACAGTTGACTGATTTATTTTGAGTTTAAATATTTGACTCCTTGATTTGAGTCAAACTTGTTTGGATTCTGTCAAAGATAAGATCCCACCCAGTTAAATCCAAGACTTATGCAGATGTGATGAGAGAAGAAAGGAGGACAGTGATGGGAACCAGCGATGCTGACATAAAGATAAAACTCCTGCAGGTTGAAGTGTAATGGGAGGCCAGTGAAGCCTTGATAGCTTCAATTTTATGGTTAAGAGGAATGTGAAAATGTATCCCAATGGCCGACAGATTGAGCAAACAGCTGTCTCCCCATCTCTGATTCCAATCATCCATGAAAAAAAAAAGAGGGGAAAAAAATACTGACTTGCTCAGACCACCATTGCATTCAAAGGTAGATAACGTTTGGGGAAAATAATAGCTTTCACGGCAGTGAATTTCACACATTAGCTCCGTGATGGAGGATAATCATCAGGAGCAAAAGTCAAAGAATCTGCACCTCTTGTCACGGAAGAACATGATTTTGTCCCTTTCTCTTTTCTCTTTGTTTTTCCTACGGTTTTAATGTGTCAGACAATAAGACAAAGTAGAAAAAATGTCTATGTTTCATCAGGGCACCCTGCAATGCATCTCTGATGAGCAGACGGCGACAAACGTGACCCATCCTGATTAAACTTTGGAGATATGAAACCTGGCAGGAGTATCTTACCAACTCCCTTGGCATCTTCTAATAAAGTCAGCCATGCCATCTGAGTGTGCCTGGCAAAGGGTCAAGGGTTGGCTAGTTTGCATAACCTCTTAATGCCTGCTTGAAACTACACGGTTTGCAGGTAAAAGCATCTTACCTCATTCTAAGTTATTATAGTTTTTGATTTAATTTTATTTTAACAGTTTTTTTTATTTTATTTTATTTGTCGCTTAGATTTTGTTAGTTTTCACTCATTCATTGTAAATGTAAGTTTAGTAAATTATAATTGTTTTTTTTTTTCGTTTTGTTTTTGATTTAGTATTTTAGGGCTACCCAAGTTAATTCTCTGTTACCTTTTGAATTTTTGGAATACCATTACATTTCTCTGCACAGTGTAGTGTTATTTTCACATTTTAATGCAGGTGGGTTGTCAAAATTGTAATATAATATAATATAATATAATATAATATAATATAATATAATATAATATAATATAATAAATATAATATAATATAATATAATATAATATAATATAATATAATATAATATAATATAATATAATTGTATAAAATAAAATATAATTAAAAAATCCTATTTTTTAAGTTAAAGAAAATGTTTTCATTTAGTTTTTGTTAATAATAATAATAGTAATAATAATAATGCCTCCACTGATTATTGAATATTAAGCATATATAGTGACATTAGCGATTAATTAAATAAGTTCTGCAATCCCATTAGCAAAGATGGCAGATTCCAAATCATGTGTTTCCGGGTGCTAGGCTAGCAACTGCCACTGAGATGAATATGAGTGCTAACGGACAGCTTGGAGCACAAGAGCGTGAACAACTGGATTTGGGGCTCCAACATGGAGGGCCGGGGTGTGGAATGAGAGTCTTGTCAATAGAGCGTAGAGATAATTGTGTACACGAGAGTGAACAGTCTGTGTCTAGTCACGGAGTGAGATGCGAGCGACGTTTAAGTGTCCCTCTGCATCCGCGTTTTACTCTCTCTGTCTGCCTCCATGTCCCCCCTGGCATCCACTGTCTAATTAAACGTGTCCTCCGGCAAGAAGCTGTCCACTTAACACCTTCAAATAGGAAGCACAGCTCCATCTATACACACTGATGTGAGAGAGGATGTGATATTGTCACAGAAAGGGGAACTATTTTTAGTTTGTGTATCCGTGGTTGGGTTAGCGGGGAAGAAGGAGCAAGATGGGCCTATAAAAAGGAGAGTGTGTGCACATGTGCATGTAAGTGAGAGATAGAACAAAGTGTGTGTGTGTTTGTGTGTATCTCTGCAGGACACGGAGTCTTGGTAATGCACCGCAGATCCCACTGAAAGTCTTGTGAATAATTGACAGGTCATTATTTATTATCAGAGGAGCGGCGCTGTGTTGCTGTACATGGCCCTGCTTCGTTAAGTCAAAGTAAATGAGCGAATTCATGCTCCAATTACTCTCTGGTGAATTTCCTCTCTCGAGTCGCTCTACAGGAGGAACCGATCGCCGCAGCTGCTGCCGTAACCTTCATCACAATTATTTACTATTATCGGCATTCAGTGTTGGGAAGGTTACTTTGGAAATGTAATAGGTTACAGATTACAAGTTACCTTATTTAAAATGTAATAGTAGTGTAACTTTTTTAATTACTCTAATAAAGTAATGTAACTAATTACTTTTGAGTACATTTTGATTACTTTTATAAATTTCTAATGAATATTTATTTGCAACTGTTAATCATCTTCAACCATTTACACCATGCAGGTTTAACCTTAGTGCTCAATACTGTCAGACTTTCACCATCCTTCATCACTTAAATTAAGATGATCACATTTGAACACATCCACCACACAATCAGACTTTAGTACTGCCTTTTACTCTGAAGTTCAATGCAGATTTAAAATCAAAAGAAATAATTTATAGATACTGTTTTTGAAACCAAATCTTTGCATAACTACAGGCATCTAACTGCATCTAACAATGGTTTGGGGAAAAATAGTTAATAAAAAAATAAAAGCATATAGCTACATCAACTCAAATATGGTTACCTAATACGCATGTTTCCTATTTTGTGTACTAAACTCCTGAAACATTGGTGTCTTTTTGAAACAATGCTGTCTCTTTGTATATGATATGATGATAGTTTCTCAAAATAAGTAAAAAATGCTCATGGAGTGACTCAGAGCAGTTCTAGAGATTAATTTCCATGAGGGATGGATTGGAAAAAAATAGGCTGGGAAATCTCACACTCATACACCCACAACACATTCTGAAACATGGACAACCCTATTTTTCTTATGGACCTGACATGAAAAAGATTTGAATCCTTAGGTTAGGGGACTTGCAACGTAATTAAGAGGTTCTCCCCTGAACTGCACCTTCACTTCCATTATCCATCCATCTCTCTCATGACTTTAATACTGAAGATTTTTATTTGACTTTTACCATGTTTTGTAAGTGCAAATTTTTTTTTTTGGCAAATTAATTACCACTTGTATTTATTTTTACTACAAATTCCATGGTTAAACCACTGTTAGTGCCATACCATAGGCTATATTAATTTTCCTCAGGGTTGTGTTTTTGTCTGCACTAGCTCCCCCTAAACCTATAAAATATGATGATTTGTCTGCTAAATTACTACTGTAACATTACAATATATAATAATGACGTCGTTTATACAGTATTTTGAGTGAGTGTGATTAATGTGCTGCTGCTGCTGCTTGACTAAGTAAACAAAGACAAAACTACATTAGCATATTTACAGATGAAACTGACCTGCCCTTAAAACCCTGAACAGAAGTGTCGCTTCTCTGCTCCAGCTGTGCGCTTAAACAGTTCACTCCGGTCTCTCTCTGGGTGGGTGGGTTAAAGCTATTTCATGTATTCTGAGTTATGGTTTTTACAATTTGGTATCTCATAATTAAGGTAATTATGATATGGCGTGAATGCACCTTAAGTTTCGAAAAGTTTTTCTTTGATCATGGCCATTTATGATGTCATTAAGGGCAGAATTCCTTCTCCCGTCATTTCGGTAACGAATGTTTTATAAACAAGGCCAAGAGCTTGGCTGTTTTCAGAGAGAATCGTAAATCTTTCTTTTATAAATCTGATAAAACTAAAGATTCTTTGGAGATATGAAGGATGCAATACTACTCTATAGGTACTCAAGACTAACATGAGATTAGGCAAAACTTTTTATGTAATGTCTCCTTTACGGACCATTTTATTACCTTGAATTTCTTTGAACTTTAATTCAGTAAATTCATCTTCCTTCAGATTCCAGCTAGGTTAATTCAGTTTAGAAAATGAAAGCGAGCCAACTGTTTTGAACTCCAAATGAAAAGTGTTTGAGTTACATGTACAGCAGCATCATGGAAGGGCAGTTTTTACTTGGTTGCTAAGGAGCGAAAAAGCAGAAAGTGTTTGAGCTTAGAACATAAAGTCCTAGCTATGGCTTAGATACATCACAGAAAGAAAAGATTCCAGCTGAATGTGGGTGTACTAAACTTTACTGTCTCTATTTGTAAATGCAAATTAGTTCTTTAAATTAGAACTGAGATACCATGATAACAAGTTCCAGTCTCATTTCGGGACCCTTAAGGTTTCACCTTCTCCTTCTCCCTTTGTTTCTAACTTGTTTCTTGTTGCTTTGTAAAGAAGACATAATTAGTGAGCTAAAGTCACATGTGAAAAAGTAAAAAAACAACAAAAAAGGCTATAGTCTTGCAGCCTGATCAATCTAGCAAGGCTGGTCTGAACTACAGTAAACTGGTTTAACCAACTAACACCAGCAAATCATGTTAGGTTGGTTAGTATCTGGTTAAAGGTTTTTATTAGCAGGGTGCATATGTTATGTAAAATAAATGTTGGCTGTCCTTTGAAAGGTCAGTATCAAACAACCCTGATGCTAAGACCATCTTAAACCAGTCTAAGCTGATTTTGCTGGTCTCCCAACCCGGTAATGCTTGTCTCACGCTGGTTTTAGAAAGATGTTGCACACTTTTTAGCTGATCAGGCTGGGAGAGCAACTGTCTGTCAGATAAACCCTGAGTTGGCTAGGCTGGGAGACCCTATCAAACAAACTAAGACTAACAAATCAACATATGATGGTTTAAGTGGGCCTTTTCAGTAGAGAGGCTCAAAGTTGGAAATTGCTTGAACTTTGAGCATTGTGTTATGATGCTTAACCACCATGTAACTATGTAGCAGCCACTTCACTCCATAGGGTTTAATAAATCGGGCAACTCTGACACGGGTCATGTGAAATGGTTTTTACTGGAAAAGGCATTAACTGCTTCCTTTTTGCAGAATGTGCAAGTGCATTATCTGGACCAGCCTTGAAAAAATACAGCATTTTAGCTTGATTTGAGCTAAAAAAAGCTACACGTTATTGAAAGTATACTTGACAGCTTTGGAGATTTCCATCTTTCCCCAATCAAGTAGAAAGGAGCTGCCCTGGGGCAGCACCAAGATGGCCATCAAATGGATTGACTTGATTAAAACGAAGTAGAACAGCACCTGATAGCTTATTAGCATTCACTCAATCAACTTTTTGTCTTGTCTACAGGTCCTAAGGCTCCCTGTGACTGATCGAAAGATGGAAACTTCTGGCAGGCACTGCACTCTGTTATATCTTGGCAACAGCGGACCTGAGGTAGCACCCTCTGCACACACTTTTGTCTGTCTAATTAACACCTGTGTGTGTCTGGCTCCCAGAAGCCCAGACACCTGTCCCCCAGTTCATAGAGCTGCTGTCAGCCCCGTAAGTGTGTCCGTGTGTATATACCGAAGTGTCTGTGTGGGTGGGTGGTAGATGGTCATCACACTTGAATCCATACAATTCTTGTTAAGTTTTGTAAGTCTGAGAAGAAAGTTAGCCATAAGTGTACCAGGGAGCGGAGGTGGGAGCTGGACTGCATGAAAGCAAAGCTCTTTGTTTTTTGTCGTTTGCTTTATGGTGTTGTTTACTGTGTCTGAGCTGGAGTGATAAACAGAAAAACTGAGCGCAGGAGGTGAGGAAAAACAGGAGAAGCACACATCACACTTTTGCTGCTTCCTCTATTGCAGAAAGAAAAGCTTGGGGGGTTGGTGGGATTGGGAACATGGAAACACTACAGTATTTTTCCTTTTTTTTTATTCATGACTTATATTACTGGCCATTCTTGACCTTCTTTTTTTTGCCCACTGCCAACCAATCTGGTCTTTCAAAGACTTGGCAAGAAATGTCACACCCTGCAGTGCAAAGAATATTTCTGTTTCAGATTTTTTTTCTTCAGATATTTGATGTGTTGAAGCTCATTTCTATACGTTGTTTAACCCAAGGAGGTCTATAAAAACTAGAAACCATTAGCATTGCCATTTATGTCAATGGCAGGACCCCCAGGAAGCATGTGGCAATTGAAATCATAGGCAGCTTTTTTTCTTTCTTTTTTTTTGGCATGCCGATCCAATCTAAAAAAAAAAAAAAACCTCTAAAAATGTACTAAAATAAATGTATAATAAATAAATTCCTAAAAGAATAATTGATGCAAGATTTACAAAATATACTTTCAAGTCTCTACAGTACATTCTATTCAATCAAATATACATTCAAGTCTATGCAGGCTCTTATGCAGGGTTGCTTCTATTGACTGTTTTTACTCTTATACAAGCAACAATAGACTGCTTAAAAAAAGAGTGTTTATTTTATTTTATTTTTGCTGTGCATTTGTTTAGATGTAATTGCAGCGTCAATCACTGACATTGATTACGATTGAATGATTTGAAAGATTCAGATTCTTTTTATTTTATCCTTATCAAAACATAGTTTGTTGTTAATATATCTCTTCTTTGTTTTCTCATCCTGGTTTAATGAATAGAATGTTTTAGTTTATTTTATAATTTTGTTATAAATGAGTAGCCAAGTGACTAATCATTCTGGAATCACATTAAAATAATGTCATCACAGAGCTGACCGGATAAATATTTAGAAATAGGTAAAACATGTACTATGCTGAAAATTAAATATATGCTTTTAAATGGAGGAAGATGTTTTTTTCCCCTCCTTGCAGATGGTGTAGTTTTGGCATCTACTATGAGGGGCTAACGGGGTCATGTAAACCAGCCAAGATTGACCCCTTAATTTAACCCCCTTCATAACCTCTGATTCCCATGGTCTACCTTACTTTTAACTCACCTGCTTAACCACAATCCTTTTCACTCAAGTAGGCTGCACCCTGCAGACACAAGCTTTCATCTCCAGCCTCAAATTGAGTTATTGAGTTCACACTTCCTCCTCCTGTGCTCCAGCCTTCAGTCCACCATCCTGCTGAGAGTCACCATGACTGCTCAAATCCAGTTCTCGTCTCTGCTCCCGTGGACAGCAAGAGATTATGAGAGGCAGTGTATCAGCTGAGTGCTGCTGCTTTCGCCTGCGCCTGTGCCACGGCACAGAATGAATAATTTAAAGTGCCAGCTCGGGCATGCGACGCCGCCTTTTCTGGACTATTAGCTACACAAGCAGCATTAGGCTCATCGCTGAAACGTGGTGCAGTCTCTCTCTCCTCGACACAAGTTACATCGCATAGAGACAAGGCCAAGCACTAACTTTCAAGGTGTCAGGCTCGATAGCAGATGATGATTTATGATAAATAAAAAAAAAAAATTGGATTAAAGGACAAAGATTACAGGAATTGTAAAAGAAACCGTGCTGAAATACAATATCAAAATATATTATAAGCCAGATTGGACCATAAGTGCGTAACAGTTTTTTATTATCATTGATATAGTTTATCTTATTATTTTATTAATATTTATTAATTATTATTTTTAGATTTATTCATTTTGTTCTCTCTCTTTATCACTTTTTTATATGTCCATTTAGTCCTTTTTTTAGTACTTAAAGTTAAACTTAAAAATTAAGAAATGCCTTGACAGCTTGCTAAAATAATAGTTTTCTTCAAAAAATATTTTATTTTATTTCAGTTAACATTTATTTTATTTCCAGCAATGAAAATATTTATTATTATTATTATTATTATTATTATTATTATTATTATTATTATTATTATTATTATTATTATTATTAAATATACATTTAATTAAAACGTCTTTATTTACTCTAATTTCTTTTTGGAAAACTTTATTGTGCTAAATCATCAATGGACTTTAAAAACAGACTAAAAAAAAATGTGGGGGTGAGAAAATGAATCCTGAACATTAATTTCTGGGTGGACTTTAAATAAATGGATAGTGTGGTCTCACTGAACAGTATGTAAAATATGCACTGAAATATTGCACACAAAAGTGGTGCAACTTTTTAGTGAGTTTGTCCCAGAAAGTAATAGAGGAAGTCAGTAGGAATGAGTGTGAAAACCGGTGATGGAGTAGGTGTGAAGATGACATGATGGCAAAGTAGAAATGCTAGCTTTAATGAAAGAGTGTGTTCAGGCTGAAGAGTGTAAGTCTGTCCGTGTGCTGACATTCGACATCCCCCTCTGTGACACCACCCTGTCAGAAAGAACAGGCTGAAGAAGGAGAGAGCAGGAGCACACGCCATGTTCACCCAGAAACAGGAAAAGAGAGACAAAAGTAGATCTGGTGAACATACAATCTTACATTTAAAGGAATAGCTCAGTCCAAAATGAATTTCTGTCATCATTTACTCACCTGCATGTCTTTGCAAACCTGTATGGCTTTTTTTGTTCCATAGAAATTAGGAATTTGACAGAATGTTTGAAATATGTTACTGTAAGTTGGGGAAGTTACTTTCAAAAAGTAATTAATTACTATCACTAATTACATCATCAATATTGCATTTAAATTGCTTTACTAATTACTCTCTCTGAAAGGTAACTTAGTTACTCAATAAGTATCTTAATTATTCAAATCTCTAATAAGGCTACATCTTAAAATCCCTATAAACCTTAATAGAAATTAAACTCTTTAATCTTTCAATTTGAGTCAAACAGAATAGTTTAGTCTTTTAGCTTTAAAACAACTGCAATTCTTAAACATTTTTATAAAAAAATGTAACCTTCTTTGGTTAACAAATAGAAATACTCTGAATAACAACATATCTGTATAACAAAAAAGCTTAAGAAAAGTGCAGGTGACTGCAATGAGCTCAGATACGGGAAAGACTGTACCTCACTTAAGTTTCATAATCAGAATATTTGTTTTCGATTTGAATTAGTTCATTTAAAAGTAGATGCAAGCTTTCTGTAGACATAATATTTCTCATGTCTCTATGTCAAATATTTGCTTTATAAGTAACTGTAATTAAATTACTTAAAAATGAGCAGTAATCCCTTACTTTACTTTTTCAGTGGATGAGTAATTTAATTACAGTAACGAGTTACATCCAACACTGAGCAGCAAAAGATATTTCAACATAGATAATAATCAGCTTATTAGAATGATTATTGATCAAATACAGAATATGCAGCCTTGGTGAGCATATGAAATAACACCTTGTCAAATTCAAGTGACTTCACTTTTCATTCTGCTATATCTTCTTTTGAGTAGTAGGAAAAATGCATTTGGACAGACATGAGGGTGAGAAAATGCAGACGATTTTCATATTCAGGTGAAATATCCCTTTAAATGGGAGACTTGTTGAAAAATCTAGGTCCTTGAAAAGGTCGTGGAGTCTTTTAGTGAATCCTGGATAACAGTCCGTTGATTTCCTCCGTCAAGCCTGATGTTTTTGACAGATTTCACTGACACAATTGGTTTTTTCCCCCTCTGCAGGTTTGGCACTGACTGAAAGCTGGCAGACGCTCGGAACAAACCCGTTGTTTGTCAGAGGTGTCACACGATGAGAGCCCCGCATCCCTGTCCTCTCGCGCTCCTCATTTCCTCTTCAAGCAAAGCTTGTTTAGAGTGGGCGTCGGCCATGTGTGTGCGTGTGTGATAGGGAGCCTGAGGGATGTGAGTCGGCACGGCTCTCAGAGTAATTGAAAATGTGACCTGGAAAATGTTTGCCCAGCAGAGCATGAAAGTTACCTCCGGAGCGCCGGCTGAAACTCACCTGCGGTGCGGACTGGGAGGGCCTGGGAATGCTGGGATATCGGGCTGAGAGCCACTTTATCCCTGCAGAGCCATGCACACCGACGTCTCATGCATTATTCACAGCCTCTAAATAAGCACAGATCAGACCACTAAATCCCAACCTGCTGGCCCTTTCCTGAGGAGTACCTCTCTCACCGCTGACCTCTGCAAGGGCATCGCAGATCTGTAAGTGAGTGAGTGTGTGTGTTGATGTGTGACAGAGAAAAAGAAAGGAGAGTTTAGATTGATGTTAAAATAAATATAGTGCATTTCATGTACTTTATAATGCGTTGTTTAAAAACAATTACGGGACTTTTTTGTCGTCTTTTTAGTAAAATTTTACTATTGAATCTTGTATAGTTTATCTTGTATAGTTTCTAGTTTAAAAATGAAGATTTGGTTGTCAAGATAAATTGATAAAATCCAAATTATTATCAATGCAATTGTGGATAAAATTGATTACAAAATACCTTAAATGTGAATTAAAGAGGCACTTGAGTGATATCTAGAGAATGGAATATAATAGAAACTTGGTGAGGGGCTTTTCTGACCCTTGGAACTGGTTAGTATTGTGCTAAAAACACTTTCACAAATTCGTCTGCACATTCAGTCTTATTGGATAATGGTAAACGAGCATGGCTTGCTGTCCTTGATGGAGGCTCAAACCCGAGGCTTGGCTTGAGATCCGAGTTCAATGCCCCTATTGCGGTACTACAAAGAATGAGAATAGCAGAAATAGAGGAGGAGATGGGGAGGTGGAGGGATGCCGGAAGAATGGTCGCTGGGACGGCGGAATGAATGCTGCTTATTTAGGCCTGTAATAATGATTTACAAGACTGAATGATTAGGCTCCTCCCAAACATAAACTTCATTTAGCAACTACATGGCAATACCCTAACATTATGGCAGTGAGTTTTATAAGAGGAATAAGTTCAAGACATCTTTTAAAAGCAGAAGACCAATAGTTTAACCCCATTTTGTGTTTGTCTGACCTTGGACATGATGAAATTTCAGTGGTGAGGATTTTGTCGAAGTGGAAAGCCAGAACACATCATTAATAGCTTTGGCGCATGAGCAGCTAAATATCTAATTGCCTTGTTTTGGCACGAAAAGAGCATCAGTCTGGCACGTCCGGTGGCATTCTAACCCCACACCTGGTCCACACGCACCTATTGATTCGGCTAAATAAGCAGACATGGGATTGATCCGTGTGCTCACTCCCCAACTAGCATGCAAATCAGATAAAATCAGACACCGAGAGATGGAGAGAAAAAATTCTGGCAATCGCCCTCTCTGATCATACAGAATTTAGGTGAAAATCTAGTTTGGAATGAAATCACGCTCAGAAGCATCAGGCAAATCTGACTACAATTAATGGCGTGGATGAATGCAATCAAAGCATCACCTCTATCTCATATGACCAAGGTCCTCTGGGTCATTTTCATTACCCACTATAATTATTTCAAGAAATCTAATTAGCAAAAGGGGCTTTTGCCTGTTTTATTGAAAGAGACAAAGCAATGTCAAATCACAAAGATATCCGAGCAGTCATTTGCTGATGGTAGTCGAAAAGGGGGCGGGGCTACACACTTCAGTAAGCTTTCTGTTTTTGTCGAAATCTCTGTCTTTCCAGTTTCTGTGTTTGTTTGAAAGTCTTTTTTTCCTGGTGGGGAATGTTTGCAGTCATGTGTATGTAGGAGTGTGAAGCTGAATGCTTTTGAAGCGCTGCCGTCTGTGTTGGATGCAGACTGGCGAGCGTCTTTATTCCCAATCTCACGGCCCGGCAGTCATGTTGAGGGCTCGGTGATGAATTGGATGGCTGCTCTCTCTCCCTGAGTTTCTCTTCTTCTGTCTCCCTCTCTCCTTGTTTCTCACCGTTCCTATCTGTCCCCCTCCCTCTTTTTGTTTCTTTTTTCCCCACTCTTGATCACTGAAGTGGAGGCTCTCTACAGGATGGAAACTGTATCTCTCTCTCTCACACACACACACACACACACACACACACACACACACACACACACACACACACACACACACACACACACACACACACACACACACACACACACACACACACACACACACACGCATATGTAGGGGGTCCTTGCTGGAGCACATCCTAGTCCATGAGGAAAAGCCAATGCTGTCTTTCCTACAAATGGTCTTTACTCATTATTCCTTTTTTATTGTAATGTATGTGTTATGGACAACAAATAAAGTTTTTCTTAAAATGTTTCATGTGAATGTATTTTCTTGGATTGAGATATATGGAGGTCAAAATATATTTGTAAGTGTTTAAAAAAAGTATAATAAAAAAATATATATTTTCATATATATATATATATAATGTTTCTGCATTTTTTGGAGAAATCAACCTGTCAACTACCAATGAAGTTCACTCTACATATTAAACTGGGACAGAAAAGGTATTTTAATGAATAATTAAACACATCAACTTTAAAGATTCAAATAAATATCCTACAGCATCCATATAGAGTGCATAAGTTGAGCGAACCGTTGCAGCGTTTCAGACATCAGCAGGGCACGACTCATTGGTTTCACTGGTAAGTCGCTATGGATAAAAGCATCCGGCAAATGAATAAATGCAAATACATTTAAATATAGATGTGCTATGAAATGTCATACATGCCTTGGGAACTTCAGAAACTTCTGCTGATAACTTTAGATGTACTAAATCTTGCAATCACGATTCTGCATCAGAGGTTCTCCATTATGTCTTGACCCCCACAGAGCCTGTCCTCATACTCCCTGCAGGAGGCCATTTGCATAGGTCACGATATTTTATAACGAATGTTCTCGTATTCCTGACGCCCTTCATCATATTCGTGTAACATGAGTATGAGTCAGCTGAGACTCCAAAAGCAGACTCATTTGCAAGCTTCATGTTAATCGCACTTATTCGCACACCATTGACCTTCTGTGGTCAGGTGGAGATGAGAGAAAGCAATAATGTTTAGCAGAGGGTAAACCCATAACAGAACCTGATTATGACTTGGAGAAGAACTTGGAGTGGGTCTCTCCATACAGAGTCTTGAGAATGAGAAGCGAGACAATTTGCATTCCAATTTTCAGACAAACCTTTGAGACAAAAGAAAATCTCACGTCCGTGATTCATCGTCCCCTCTGAGAATGTATCTGAACTTGGTGACACTACATGGAGCCCAGATCATTTTCTATGTATGCATTGTTCTTGAGAGTTCATATGGTGTGAATTTCTGTTTGTTTTAGTATAGACTTATTATTTTAAATAATAGATTAACAAAATATTGGTTTGAGCAGTGTTATAGTACACTATTGACTTGTTCTGAAAGCTTTATGTAGAAATGCAGCTGTTCACCCAAAAAGATTTTATTATAAACTTCCTCTCCGCTTCCATATCACATTCATTTGAAAGTTTATTGTCATGTTATGACTGAACACATGACATGCAATGCAACTGTCAATGATATCATGTTGCCCAACCTGACTTGTTGCATTTACAGAAGCCATTGTGAAATGGAGACAGTGGGTTTCTGGGAAAAACAAAAGAAGGAAAGGAAGCCAGTGGCTTTGAAACAACATGAGGGTGCGCAAATAATGAGTAAATTACTATTTCTTTCATTAATAAAACAAAAAACTCAAAGGTTCACAGAAAAATGTCTTCAAATTTTCAAGTAAAAAACAAAAATCATTCATTTTTAAAGTGTAATGTAATTTGTTGTTAAACAAATCTCATTTATAAACTTTTTTTTATTTTTATATAAAGCTGTATTCATAAACTGTTTCTTGAATACAATGGTTTTTTTTTTACACTAGCACAGCTGGTTTTTTGCAATGTTTTTAACTTGTTTATTCTTAAAATAAGTGAACAATTCTGCCAACCAAGTAAGACAAATATGCTTGTATTAAGACTATTATGAAAAGTCTATTTAGCACCATTTTTTTTTCTTTATTTCTTTTACTTTTTTTTTTAAGTCTTTTTTCATAACTTCATTAGTTACTTTGGGACCCATAACAGCCCATCACTCTATTAAATGTCACTTTAGTAGAATTAGAGTTTGAATTCCTCTCCTGTCCTCGAAGCTGTACCCCTGTGGAATTCATTTTGGGTTCTTTAGACCAGAACTGAGGCACAATGACAAAGCCAAAGCTAGTGAAACTCCTCAGAGTGGTTCGGCTCACGCTCCGCTCTTTAATTAGTGCATTAGCATCTCATTTTCATTAAGGTGATGTATGCCTCACTGAATGACTGCCGAGAGGTGGGCGTGGGGTGTAGTGCCTATGCATTTTTAGTGGTGTTTAGCCCCTTGACTCGCCACCTGGCCCATCAATCACGAGAGCGGGGGCCGGCTTTACATGGCCTGCCTCCGATCTTCATCATAGCAGCATGGAGCAGTAAAATCTACATCATCATTACTGTAAGCCTTTACCATTAAAATCCCTGCCTCATCTGGGCCAGCCTGTGTTTGAACTGCATTTAAAGGAATAGTTCACTCAAAAATACAGTTTTAAACATCTGTGAACGTGAAATACAGTACACAAATGTTTTGAAACAAAATGATGATACTTGTATGCTTCCCCATGCAAAGAATGACTGGCACCATCTCTTGACCTTTGGAGAGAGAAAAAAAAAAAGTCATACAGGTTTCGGAAGACACGAGTGTGGACAAATCATTTTTGTGTGAACTGTCTTTTTAAGAATAAAAAAAGTGTGTGAAATGTTTAATGGTGCTTCAAAGAAATAATCTGTTAAAGCGTCAGATTAAACAGTTTTTCAATTACCAGGTAGTGTGGAACTGATTATCTGCAGTTTGATCTGATTATTTAAAAAAAAAAAAACATTTAAGTTTAAAATTAGCTTTCCGTTAAACCCACTCGGTGGCGGGGAGAGTGTCAGAAGGACTCCCCAAATGATACAGTAACGCATCTTTGTGAAATGATGTGAATTTAATTAAAAGATAATGTTGTCTTTCTTTTTTCTTTTTTTGCAAGATACTGGACCTCCTACCTCTTTCCCCTTTGGAATCACTTTGTGTAATTATACTGTGTGGGAGGCGGTAATAGGCTGTCAAGGGCTAAATATTTGGCATATAGAATGACCTGGGTTGAGCCCAGTTGCACAGGTCTGTATGCTGCATCTAAAGTGTCATCAGTGCTCTGCTGTACTGATAAACTGAATTGAAAAAAAGTTTAATTCTAATGACATTCTAATGTTAATGGAGTCTTAGCCACACACATACACACAAACACATATCTTTTTTTTTAGGTCATATATGCACACATACCATTCAAAGTTCTGAGGTCTGTGAGTTAATTGAATGTTTTTGAAAATGTTTCTTATATATTTTTTTTCTATCTATATATATATTTCTCTTTCTATTTTTATTTTACATGCTAATTTATTACTGTAATGGCAAAGCTGAATTTTCAGCTTACATTATTAATTTTGAAAACAATTGTGGTAATGTTTTTGTGGAAATCATGATACATTTATTTTTTCTCAAGATTCTTAGATGAATTGAAACTATAGAAACTGTTTCGGCCATGGAATAAGAAAAAAAAGATGATTGTTACTTATCTTACAAGTCTAAGTACACACACACACCGCACACACAGACAAACAATCTCACACACACAGTCACACACAATTCTGAGAAAAAAGTTACAATTACCTACAGTATGAAAATGTTTATTCTGTAGCAGAAAAAACTGAATTACGAGATTTCACAGAATTACAGGTTTACTGTATACCGTATCTCACAATTCTTAATTCTAAGAAAAAGAAATTGACTGAAGTGACTGAAAAGTCTTTTTATAAAATTATTTATTTATAGAGGTGGTTGATTGCGATTTCACTTTCTTAATGTTAGTTAGTGTGTAATGTTGCTGTTTAAGCATAAACAATATCTGCAAAGTTGTGGCGCTGAAAGTTCAATGCAAGCGGAGATATCTATGTCTTTTAAAATTCTGGCAGTTTAATTCCTACAAAAATGGCTCATAGGGACTACAACAAGTTACTTGTTACTATGCTGATGTGAGGGTTGGACAATCACGATACACTGGGATAGCTAACCAATCTGAGCCCATTACATATTTCTGAGGGAGGGGCTTCTTAAAACCAGGAAATGATCAGTGTGTTTATAGGAAAAGGTACAGAGCGGTGTGGAATAAAATTTAATTTTGTGTAAAATGTGTTTTTTTTTTAATGAAGCATTGACACATTAGACTTCACCCCATAAACACAGTCAAGCCTAGAAAAAAAGCAGTCAACCACCCCTCTAAAATCTGTTGCGAAAATAAGCTTTCATTCCAAAAGAACTGCATTTATTTAAAATTTATATTTTTAATTTTTTCACATTTTAACATTGTGAAAAATGTTATCCCATTTTTATTTAATGCATCCTTCATCAAAAGAAATTTCTTAAAAAATGCCTTTACCAATATTTACAAAAATCATGCTGACCCTATATTAAACTTATTTAATGAATTAAAACAAATGAATAATTTGACACAAAATCTTCTGTGAACATTTCTGAGCGAAGAAAGCTGCATAACGCTATCATACTCTCAAGTGGCAGGACAAGGAGGGATCACAAAACAATGACACAGTATAGGAAAATTTATGAGTGAATAAAGGTCACATAAAAAATTATCATATTCACAATGTTTCTTAATTTTATACTGACAGCACAATCCTCACAATTATATATCATGAACATTCAATACATCACCCAACCCTAGTTGGCTAAAAGTCATAACGTACCTCACACAGAGAATCTCAAACTCTTTTAATGAATATGGTTTTAGCATAGAAAATATTGTTGGATTTAATAGAATTCCATGACGGCGCACCGGTTATCTGCTTCACAGCAGATGTAGCACCACCAGGACACTTGATGAACACTTGAAAGGGAAGCCGGCCTCAGAAGTGGGTTCTGCTAGTGCCTCTGACGGATGACTTCAAAGACATCGCTATACAACATGACAGGCTGCGGACACCGAGCCCTTTGAGTCCAATTCCAGTTTAGAGAGAAATTTACTGTCTATTTCCAAATTATTTTTTTATCTTCTGAGATTTGCTTTTACTGTACATCTGTGCTGCTGTTGCCTGGAACGGCTGATGTGTTTATACCGAGGCTGATTTTTATGCTATTTTGGCAGCTGTGGATATCAAGCGCTTTGATTTCAGGGGAGTTCTAAAGGAATACCGACCATAAGCCCTGAAGGTAGAAGTTGTTTATTTGCTCAGATATATATTAATCTAATCAACTTGCCTCCTGTGCAGCCAGCGCAGAATTCAGATTGGCTGCATGGACGGAGAGGCTGTATTTTTGCTACAATAAAATGAAATAAATCAGACGGCTACCACCTGAGCTATTTAAATTCAATAGCAGGATTTATGTCTGCAGTAGAGATGAGTTTGATTGTATATTGTCGGGCTTATGAAGACCTTTCAAGGACAGCGGAAGGCATAATTTAAGCCAAATAAAACAAAGGCTGTATTTGAAAAATAGTTGCAGAACTGGAGATGCTCTTTGCTTGTTTAGCGAAAGTTTCTGAAAAGAATACAAATACAAAAAGAATACAAATCAAATCTATCTGTCTATCCATCCTTCAACTTTATCATTTTATTGTTCTATATATCTATTGTTCTTTCTGTTGTTCTGTCTGTCTCTGTCGTCCCTCTATCTGTCGTCTGTCTATCGTTTGTTCTGTTGTTCAATCCATCCAACCATCTATCCATTGTTTTATTGTTCTATCTATTTTTATGTCATTCTGTATGTCATTCTACTCTTTTGTCATCCATCCCTCCGTCCATCTGACCGTCCGTCTCTCCATCCATCTGTCCATTCGTCCATCCATCCATCCATCCATCTTTCCATTTGTCCATCCATCCGTCCATTTGTCCATCCATACGTCCATTCGTCCATCCATCCAACTGTCCATCCATCCAACTTTCCATCTATTCGTCCATCCGTACATCCTTCCATCCATCCATCAGTCCGTCCGTCCATCCATCCATCCATCTATCATCTGTTGTACAGCCATCCATCCATCCATCCATCTATCCATCCATCTGTTGTTCTTTTGTTATATCTTTGTTCTATTGTTCTATCTATCCTTTTTTTCTGTCTCAGTTCAGGTCTCTTTTTGCAGTGGAACAAAGGTCTGAAACGTTTTCTTTTGAGACTGGAAAGTTTTTTGGCTGAGTCATCCAACTTGTCCTGGGGAAGTAAGTCTGAGAATTCTTTGTTTTTGTATTAGTGTGGATGGGATACATGGATACACGTGTACATATCTGTGTGTCTGTCAAATATGACTTATTAAAATGAAATTACTCAGCTCTCTGACCCATGGCAAATAGCACAAGCTGTAATTTGTCTAACAGTTGAGCTGTGAACAAAATCTGATTGGCAATGATTTAGCTTTACAGTTGCTATACCCTGTGCCGCCCCATCCCCCAGCGCCTGTGCCATCCGAGTGCGTGTGAGTGTGTGTTTGCGCTCACATGGAGGAGAAACATGGCAGATAGGAGCTGGGGGTCACTGAGCCAAGCTGTGTGATGATGGCAAGTCTCCGGGGGCTGATGGGAAATGTAAATGCTGACGGCTCTTCTCAGATGAAGGCTAGGAGAGTAGGAGGCTGAAGAGGAAGGTAGTGATGAAGGATGTTTGTGTGTGTGTGTGTGGGTGGGTAGGTGGTAGTGCTCATTGAGGCACAACAATTCCACAGGGCTGTGTTTTCACTGTGTTGACAGCCACCTGCCATCCCATCTCTGTTTCTCTCTATCTCACACACACTTACACACACTAATCTCAGATTGATGTGGTTTGGAGAAAGTTGCTGATAGATGTTAGTGCTTAGTTTGAAACAAATTTTAGACCATTTAAACAGGTTGAAGGGGTTTAGGAAAGTGACAAAACACAGATCGGACTATTTTGTTCTGAATATTTCACATATAATTGTGATTTCAATTTAGTAATTTTGCACATTTGAATGTGCAGTTCATCTAATCCAGGGGTAGGCAAGTTCGTTCCTAGAGAGCCGCAGTCCTGCACAGTTCAGCTCCAACCCTGAAAAACCCTCAACTGCCTGTACCTTAGTAATCCTGAGTGGATTGATAAGCTTGTTCAGATGTGTTTGATTAAGGTTGAAACTGAACTCTTCAGGTCTGCGGCTCTCTAGGACAGAACTTGCCTACCCCTGATCTAATCCGAAAAAAAAAAAAAGATTATCAAATCAAAATTTAGAGTTTGAATCTGTTTTATATCCATTTTGTGTCTAATAATGTGATATATGTAGATTTTTTTCAAAGGGATCAATTTATTTACTCATACGTAGTAATAATAATATTTTATTTAATAATATATATTTATAAAAATAATAATAAAAAATCCATCATTATCATGCACTAACCATTAAAACTGTTTTAACTTATTAATTTACACATTAATGTGTGATGGTGATGTTAATTTATATATATATATATTTTCCCCAGTTATGTAGAATTTAATATTAACCAATATTAATAAATGCAATATTAATAAATGCTAAGGTTTCGTTTGATATAA
Source organism: Carassius carassius (assembly GCF_963082965.1). Lineage (NCBI taxonomy): Eukaryota > Metazoa > Chordata > Actinopteri > Cypriniformes > Cyprinidae > Carassius > Carassius carassius. The sequence goes on along the minus strand of NC_081790.1, from coordinate 7,514,024 downwards.
CTTAAGCTTTATTCATTGTTAGTTAACTAATGTAGATACATTAGATACATGCATTCTTTTATGACCAAATGCATTATCTATTAGTTAATGCACTGTGAACTAACATGAACAATTTTATTAACTAACATTAACAAAGGTTAATAAATGCTGTAAAAAATATATTGTTACATTGATTCATGTTAACAAATGATACCTTATTGTACAGTTATATTATGATATTTACATGGTACTCCAATAATACTTAAAAAGAATATCCGTATATATCATTGTCATAGCACTGTCCATAAGACAAGTCACACTATAGTACTTTTTTGTATGTGTATTATTGGCAGTAATAAGGCAGTGTTTGGCTTCCCCTTCCTCTCGCTGATTTGATGTGCTGACACTCTCCTTGTGTTTACATTCCTGTTGATGATTTGAGAATAAAATCAGTACATATATTTTTTCTCGGAGCATGAAAAGTTCAATGAAAGAAGCAGAGGAGAGGGGTAGTTTATATGGGGAAGAGAATGGGAGTGATGAAAGAGAGTGAGAAAAGCAGACGATGGGCTTGCAGTAGCTCTAGACAGGTTGATGTAGCTTCTGCAATGAACATCTCATAAAAAGTGCTATCCTTGGGCCTTAAGAAGATATTCTATCTCCTCCTGCTAACGGCAAGGCCTGAAATCACCCTCTCCATCAACGTCAGGCCTTTCTTGGTACATACTCTAGTGCTGCGCCCAAAACAAAAGACAATACCTCATTTGTGGCTCTCAACACAGAAATGTTGGTGTAAAGTCAACATGAAATTAAAATGGACTCATTCTTGATCTTTTAGTAAATGATTTATTGGTCTTGCTACAATATATGTTTTTTTTCCCATTTTTGAATATCCTGTTTCACACAGAAATGTCGCATTACAAAATGTCTGGCTGCAGACTTGCACTTGCACTCTCAGACTTGCACTCTCAGACACTTGCACTTCCGCTAGTGACATCACTTGCAGTCTTTATTTTTTATTTTAGTGAATTTTTTATTACTTTTTGTTTGAATTTCATTATAACAGTAGCCAGGTGGCGAAGACAAGAAAAAAGAAACTAAATTACAATGTCACTTGCAATCGCCACTTGCACTCTCTGCTACCTGTGACGTCACTTGCAATCAACACAAATCGTGCGTGTTGCCAATGGAGACAAGACGCTGTGGTGGTGATAAAACGATTAAAACTAATTTAGTAATTTAGCTTGCCTGTACAGAGTTGATCCTTTTAAAATCACGTAATGCATTTCATAATGCACGTTCATATTTGCTGGTCTGTATATACGTTGAGTCAACAACAAGACATATAGACTAGACCTACTGAATTGTCTTTATCATCTGTTATCAGGCCACATTAGGCGTTTTGCTGTATGGGAGGACAAAGTTTGTGCATTGTGTTCATAGCCATCTGCTTGCCTTATAACTATATATCGAATTTGGTATTTTAATTAAACTTAAACGTATCTTTATAGATTATGCCATATTAAGTGTTTGTTTTTTCTACAGGAGGAAAACACTTAACGAAAGACTTTGTGCATTGCGTTCATATTCTGCTGCTAGTTTTAACCGTTTAATCACCACCACAGCGTCTTGTCTCCATTGGCAACATGCACGATTTGTGTCGATTGCAAGTGACGTCACAGGTAGCGGAGAGTGCAAGTGGCGATTGCAAGTGACATTGTAATTTAGTTTCTTTTTTCTTGTCTTCACCACCTGGCTACTGTTGTAAAATGTTGAGAGATTCAAACAAAAAGTTATCAATAAATAGAACAAAATAAAAAAAATAGAGACTGCAAGTGACGTCGCTAGCGGAAACACAAGTGTCTGAGAGTGCAAGTCTGAGAATGCAAGTCTGAGAGTAAGTGCAATCTGCAGCCAGACCCTTCTCATTCATGCAGTTGTTTTATTAATTATAATTCATTAATTATAAATGATTGTCTTCAAAGATTTGCTTAGTCTTGTTAACTGATTTTTACTGTCACAAAATACAACGTATTCTAAAAAACAACAACAACAACAACTACAACAAAAAAACAACATATAAGTTACATTTGTATTTATTTTTTAAATAAAGTGTCACAAGTGTTTTTATTTAATTGTATTATTTGTATACTATAGTATTTATTAACATTTTAATTGACCTTTTTGTATTTACATTTTTTGTATGCTTTAGTTATTTGGTTATGTGTTCTTTTTTATATTTATTTGTAAAACTTTTTTATTTTATTTTATTTTTTGTTTGTTATAGGATTGTAATTGTCATTTTATATTTAGCTTTGACTTTTTATATCAGTTTATTAAGGTTTTTAGCTCTTCTGTTTGCACTTATTTATTTTAATGCTTTTAAGTTTGTTTTCATATTTCTATACTTTTTATTCATTTGATTTTCAGTTTTGATCACCTGAGACTTTGCAGCGAAGAAAATTCGATATCCAAAATCCTCTCAATCACCCCTTTCTTAAAAGGCGAAATCGCCAACGCTTGGTGAGTCCCAGCTAAGCAAGTGTCTTTCATGCCCTGGTAGCTGTAGCTTGTGTTCTCCGATGTTAGCATCCTTTCTCGCAGTGTGTGAAGGATTCGCAAAGGCATTTTATTATCTTGGTGAAAATGGTAGGGTGTTCTGGAGACCGTGCTATTGCATGCGTTCTGATGTCCAAAGGAATAACAGCAGTAGCTCAAGCCTGGAGGAGCTCAGAATGATAAAAGCCATGTCATTCACTGGATCTGATGAAAACTGCTCCTTCTACAGCTGCCCACAGACCTGCACACTGCCATTTTACCACAGAAACATAACCATTATGGCAGGTTTCTGAATCTGTGTTTGTTTTGTTCCAGTGATGGGCATATTCAGTAATACAGAACGGGGCTTATTGTACAATGGTAATATTTTTCCCCATTATGGTCCCTTCCTTGGATCTATAAATAGGTCTGCACATATTCCATCCATCATGATCTTAGGAGACACTGTATGCCAAAGTCTCATCACAGAAAACTGAAATTTCACCCTCAGCTAATGGAAATTTAAGTCGCCACATAACTCCATAAAGTTTCAAATCTGCACAGCATGGCAAGACCCGCAGGAAATGGCTTCAGATGTCATTTATTTTACAGTTCTCATTTTCATCTGTCTCCTTTCTTACTTCCCCCTCTCTCCATATCTTTTCATGATGTTTGCTGTCATTGGCGCTTGCCTGAGTGGTCGTGTTGTAGAAATATTGAATTCTCTTTTCTGTCTGGCACCTTTACAACAGCCTCCTCCTTCCAAATTCACCCAACATAAGTTTGGGTTTCTGTCAAAGTTAGGACTTTCTATTGACTTCTCTTTTATGCTGAGCTAATGATATTTCTTAACCTAAAGTATGTCTTTTAACCCAAACCACACACTTGTAATTTTTTTATCCAATTTTTACTTTATATTATTTACAAAATTGTTTTCTATTAAAGAGTAAAGAAGATATAGTTATTTATTTTAACTACAACTGCAACTGTATCTTCTAATTGTTTTTACAGTTGCGACTTTATTTCTTGCAATTGTGACTTAAAATCTAAAAAGTGTTATTTTCCATCTCAAAGCTTTTTTCACAATCGCAGCTTTTTCATCTTAAAATCATTGCCTTGTAACTTACAAATTTGACCTTATTTCTTATTATTGCAACTTTATTCCTTGTAATTGCAAGGAATTTTTGTTTCAATGTGTCTTTTACCTCAAACCATTCTTTTTTTCTTTTTTTTTGAAGTGGTTTCTATTAAAGCCTGTTTCAGGGTAAACAATATACAGATATTTATATATTTTCTAATGGCAACTTTTTTCCTGCTAATTGAGACTTTTTTAATTGCGACTTTATTTCTTGTAATTGCAAAAGTGTTATTTTCCATGTCATATTTTTTAATCGTAATTGCAACTGTCTTAAAACCCTTACTTTACATCTTAAAAATGTGGCCTAATTTTCATTGTTGCAACTTTGTTTCTTGTAATTGTGATTTTTGTTTCTTGTAATTGCAATGTATCTCTTACCTTAAACCACAAACACTCTTTTTTTGTAGTTTTAATTTATATTCTCTGTTTACAAAGCGGTTTTCTATTAATGATTGTTTCTGTATCAGAGTGAACAATATACAGTTATTTCTTATAATTGCATTAATAGATATATATATATTTTTAAACTGTGACTATATTTCTTGTAATTGCAACATAAGATTCAAAAGATCAATTTCCCCCTCACAATTGCAATTTTATATCTTAAAATTGTTACCTTGAATATTTCTCAGTGTGACAGTTTTCAATTTATTTATTTATTTTCCACTCTGAGGTGGAAATGGACTTCTATAGGGATTTCAGCTTTACTGTTTTTCTGAATACATTTGGTCCGCACAATGTAGCCTTTCTCAAAAAAAGAAAATCAAATACTTTTAAGGGTTCCGAGAAAAAATGACAGCTTATGATATATGACAAAACATATTGTTTGTTTCGTCTGAATTGTCTGAATATGAAAAGCATTAAATCCAGACATTTTAATATAAATATTTGCAGAGGCTTTATGGTTCTTCTGCCTGAAGCGTCACTGAAATCAATTGTGTCAAATGTCTAAAGTGGCAGATAAAAGACTATGCAGCCAACCGCCTGAATAGCATAAACACATTAAAATATAAGTTATGTTTGCCTGAATAACACTCTGACATTCTTCCCGTTTTTGAGAGAAATGCATCTGCACACCATACAAACTATTTATCTTAAACATCTATGCTGCCATCTCCCATATACCCCATATTGTGTGTGTGAATATGACCAAAAATGCTGCCCAGGTCAGTGTTTATGACCCCGTGACCTCAGGACATGACCTTTTAGTACAATACAAGCCTATCACCAAAGCCACCTGTATCAGCTCCCTGGTCTGTGTCTCTTTAGCCATGTAGACAGCAGGCTCGCTTGTATGCAGGATACCTGTGTAAGGTAATTAAATCCATTAGAGTGTGATTAAGGCCTGTCAGGTGCAGCACAGATGATAAGAGTGGCAGTGTTAATAGACTAAAGCTCGGGGGAGGAGGCCCAGATAGCGGCCCGATCCGTCTTTATATCCACCTGATGTCTTTTCCAATTACTCTCCAACTTCTGTTTGCTTGTGTCCTCACGCTCATCCACACAGAACGCCGCATGACTTTCACCGAAATAAAAGCCCCCGCACGGATACTCTTGTACATTTAAACAAACATTTTCTTTTCCCCCATTAAACATGAGAACGCAGATCAAACTCTAAAACAAACTCAACAAAATGCCTTATATTCCAGTCTTATTGCAAACTTGGAGTCACATCTTTTCTTTTTCCATTTTCAGGCACTGTTTCCATACTAAATGGACAAGAATGGTGCATCAAATTGTTCTGCTTGTCAAGGTCAAGGCTATTTATTCCCTAAATGCTCAGGGGCTGAATTTACACCATATTATGCCAATTATTAACATATTGCTAACATATTATGATTGCACTTTTTTTTGAGTATGTGTACTTCCATGTACTTATAGTGTACTTGTATTTATCTAAGAAAGTTATGGTAATCCAAGGTAACTACATGGGGTAGGCTTAGGTTTAGGGGTAGGTTCAGGGTTAGTACCTAATTATTACATAGTTATTGTAATTCCTATAATAAGTACATAGTATGTACATAAGGAAAAGGACTGTAAAATAAAGTGCTAACCATATTATTATGCTTATTATTAACATATTATTACATTATTACATGGGAACCACCTACAATACAGCAATAGAACACCTTAGCAGCTGCAAAGAAACACCCTGGCAACCACCCACAGTGCTTCATTTAAGTGCAAATTCCTTCTAATATTTTTGTCTTTATTGGGAATGCACTGGAAGGATGTGCCTCCAATTTCTTAGTACCACCTGAGATGTGCACATAATATATATATATATATATAAAAGCATGCGATGTGGCCTTTTTATCTATTAAAAAAAGATAGGCCTAGAGCAGAGCTGCATAGGCCAGGGCAGAGAGGAGAAAACAGATGAGTGCTTTATAACCCCCCCCCCCCCCCCCCCCCAGAGCCTCAAAAGGAGAAGGCAGGGGGAAAGAAAAAAAAAGAAAAAAAAGAAAGCTTATTATCTTGATCAGCTGCTTCTTAGCTGACACATAGGAACACTTTACTGAAGATAAGGTCTAATCTGGCTTACTGAAAAAATGCACTTGTTTATTTATTTATATATTTAGCTATCTGCTCCTTCAAGGTTACGCAGCTGAGGTGGGTCAGGGAGACAGGGAGTTTCTCTTCCATCTCTGTTTTTTCAGTCCTTCACTTGCTTGTTTTATTTAGCCTTTAATATTACCTTTATTCTAATGGTGAAGCTCTCCTTTTATACTTAAAAGTACTGCCCTGAAGTAGCTGCATGGCAAATATCTGCATATTGTCTACTAGAAAATTTGTTTTTTTCTTGTGGATACTTTGCATAAACTCAATTCAAATATACATACCATTTCTAATATTGGTTTCCCATTTTAATATACTTTAAAATATCATGTATTTCTGTGACGAAGCACTGAATTTTAAAACAACCATTACTCCAGTCTTCAGTGTCATATGATCCTTCAGAAATCATTCTCATATGCTGATTTAATATTAGTGTTGAAACTGTGCTGCTTAATACTTTTTGGAACCTGTGGTACCTTTTTCTTTGATTCTTTGATGAAGAAAATGTTAAAAAGAACTGCATTTCTTCAAAATACAAATCTTTTCGAATAATACAAGTATTTGCTATCATTTTTTATCCATTCCTTGCTGAATAAAAGTGCTAATTTCTTTAAAAAAAAAAAAGAAAAGATGCATTGACCCCAAACTTTTTAATAGTAGTGTATATTGTAACACAAAATTTCTATTTTGAATATAGTATATACTGTTCTTTTTAACTTTTTGTTGTTGTTGTTGTTTATCACTTTTTATTAAGAATCCTGAAAAAAGCATATAACAGGTCCCAAAAAATATTAAGCAGCACAGCTGTTTCCAACACTGATTATAAATCAGCATATTAGATTGATTTGTGAAAGATCATGTGAACTGAAGACTGCAGTAATGATGCTGACAATTCAGCTGTGCTTCACAGGAATAAATTACATTTTGAAATATATTAAAATATAAAATATAATTATGTAAAGATCTTATTCTTTCAGATTTATATCTTTCCATATCTTTAAATACTAAACGTCTTTTGGATTTTGGATTTTACAGGCAGTGGAATTAATTTTTAGAATTTTTTTTAGCTTATTATATATATATATATATATATATATATATATATATATATATATATACATATATATATATATTTACTTCATTCTTTTTTTAATATGCTGAACATACATAACTGATGCAAAAAGATAGAAATGTTCACCTATAAGCACACCTGTATATGCATGAGGATGCTTGAGAGAGATGGAAATCTATAAGTACATTATATGTACTGTAGAAACGTTTGCAAGAGCTACGTCTAAAAGTAAACACAATTTCAGTTTTGCTCTTTTGACGCTCCCCGAGTGCCCGAGCACAAACGAGACAGTGATACTCAGTTGAGGTCAGAGAATATTCTGACTTTTGACCTCTGATGCATTACAAAAAAGGTCAAGCCGACAGACGTTGTTTCGTCAGGTGGGCGGCTCCGTTCCTGTCAATCTGCAGGACGGTCCCCAGAGCGGGTGTGAGTGTGCTGGAAGGCCCATTCCTCAACTCAGCCGCTCTTGACCTTCACGGGCGCCTTATCAGTGAGAAAGGTTAGAGCAGGGCTCCAGAATCCCGGATCGATCTGCAGGTCCGGCGCGTGGCTTTTTCTCCTTTATTTATCTTGGTGGACATGTTGCTCGTGGTGTTTTTCAGGGCAATGGTGAGAGTCAGATAAGAATCTATTGTTGTTGCAGATCTTTCCCTCCTTACGTCCTGCCCTCCTTGCCCTCACAGGGGAGCCTGGCTTTGGGCCAGAAGCTCTCAGTCTTTCTCTCTGTCGTTCTTTTCCTTAAGGGATGGCAGAGGTGAAATGGAAGACAATCTACGGTTCCAGTTAGTGATGGGAAGTTAGGCTCTTTCGACTCCTGAATGGCTCTTAATTTAGGATTTTTTGTAGGACTTTGTTTTACCATAACTTTGCAAAAATTTATGGTTTGTGTGTGAAAACCCTTTCATGTGCAGTGTTTTTATGATAATCCTTATAATTGCCTAATTTTGTACATTTATTTTGTTACAAAATTTTGAACTTTTGTATTTTGTAACCATTCTTTTGTTTAATATTTTAATCAAACATTTTATTGCACAAATTAACAACAAAAGCGCAAAACAAGCAAACAGTATTAATGTCCTCAGTGAAGATTGGCATTCAAAAAAATCTGATGCCTCAGCTTTGATGGACTGATCATATTTCTTTTTTCTGTGATTATCTGCCCTGTTTTTATAGAATATACTCTCTGAAGGAACCGATGTTGCCACAATACACAGTCCCCCCTCCATTAACGTTGTTACGACTCGTTAACTTGCAGTGGAGTGCCGCTTCACTTCATCCCCCTCTCTGTTTTTACATAATGTTATGATCTCATATACTCACATCTGATTGGCCGCGATGCGATTGCTGACCAATCAAAACAAAGTTCTGTCTTGAGGTAAGCAGCCAAAGGAAAAACAAAACTGGGAGCCGGCTCTCACTCGATGCGAGTCGGCTCTTCTGATTCACTACAAAGCATCGGCTCTCAGAGCCACATCTTTTACGCATGACCCATCACTAGTTCCAGTACAGCCACGCTTGAAAGTTTTTCCAGTGACTACCATTTTAGGAGAGACAAAGTTCAAACGTCAGCAAACCTGTCAGCAAAGCTCTGATACAGCTAGATATCACGATGAGCTTATGAAAATAGACAATTTAGGTGAACCGCATGCTTTTTGTGGCCTTTTTACTGTGCTAATGGCCTTGTTTTAATGCCATTTATCATTTGAACCGCTGTACAGACCACGGTACAAAACAATTACAAGATAGAACATCCATGAGGTCCAGAGCAAGCTTGTAATGAATCTGTTTATGCCACAACAGGAGACTTTGAAAGTTGTGTGAGAGACAATTAAATATATTTCTTTTTTATAAACCGCAAAACACATTCTTTCGCTTTCTGGCCCCAGGGTTGAATCAATATGAAGCTTTGCATATAGATACACGCTCATATATATTCACCAGCATGCCTGTCAGACTCACATATGTGCACATGCGTACACGTTTATTTGTCCCACTCACCAAAAAAACCCTACAATCAAATATTTCACTATTACATGGCCATCATGGACAATTAGCCCGTCACTTTTCCAGCTTTTGTCTCCTAAACCAGAGTCCTCATCTGTTATTTATGTGTTATAGGCCTCGCTATGAATTATTCAACGCAAGAGGAAAATTTACTGCTCCCGTCTTTCTACACGCTGGCTGTAAATCCACAGACGAAAGGAAGGGGGAGAGAAGAGAAAGTGGTAAGAAGGGTGAGGAGGAGAAGGGCTGGAGGCAAGTGGCCCCTGGAGGGTCATAGACTCACACAGGCAACATCATAAAGTTACCATTAGAATGCTGTACTTATAACAGTCAGCTGGCCCTTGCTGTGCAGCAGAAGCAGGAGAAGGGGAAACCAAACCGCCTCCTTCCACTCTTAAAAGTAAAGGTCCTTCAAAGCAGCATCTCTGTCGAGAACATTTGTTGTGTGTATTCATCTTTTGTTATTGATGTTACACAGGTTTTCCTGATCTGCATATTGTTTACTTTAAAGCAGCAATACATTAATAGTTTTTCTAAAGAACCACAGAGTTATATAATGCGGTACAGGACATTGATTTCTATTTAGCATTTATATCAATTAACACATTGAACAATTTTGCTTTCTGGCTTTTATGCCATGTTTTTTTTTTTTTTTTGGAAATCACTTTTGTAGTGTTTTTGTCTTAATCTCGATCTTATCAGTTTTTATTTTATTTTAACAAGAATATGTTTAAGATTTAAAATATGAAGAGAGAGAAAAAGAGAGAGACATATTTTCAAAAACGTAATTTTTTTATTATTATTATTTTTTTTTACTTTTGACAGGTTTGCTGTCAAGTTTTTATCTGTTTAAAAATAATTTTGTAATTACTTTATAAAATTTTGGTTTTGGTTTGATTTATTAAAATACATATTTTCCAAAACATTTTTAAACCTGAACTATTTTAAACCCATTAAAACAGATTTTTTTTTCTTTTTTTGATAGGTTTGCTGTCAAGTTTAATGTTAATTGTCTTTTTTTTTAATTAAAAAAACAACAACAGCCAGCTCACCAAACTTGCCAAACTTTTTAGTACATTGTGATTTTTCATTTTATAAAATTTTAAATAGGTGCACTTTTTTAATATTTGTATATCATATTTTTTATCCTAATTTATTTTTAAGTGTAAAAAAGCCTATTATGTGTAAAAAAACATGATAAAAGTTTTTAAATATAATAGCAAAGGCATCAACATCAAATTATATTTCTGCAATATATTAAACAATGACTTCAAAACTTTTTCCTTTTTCTTTTTCTAGTCTTTTCATTATTTACAAAAAAGGCAGTTGTGCTGGCTGAGCATATGAAACATCCATTATACTGCAAAGGTTATTTATTACCCCGGTTACATTAAACATGTTAACAACCAGCTGCAACATTGCGCTTCCATTCTGTATCCATTCTATCTATGAGCTGTGTCTGATGATCAAGCCTTTAATGAGGTGGCACACAGACTTTCAGACCACCATCTAAGAGTGAGTCAGTCTTACCGTACCAGGCATCTTCTGCCCAGGCAGCTGGAGAAAAACTTGAGGCTCTTTAATGTTGTTCCTGTCTGAGTGAAGCATTCAGCATGAGACCATGGTCAGAGAATATCAATGGAGTAATGAGCCAGTCAGTCTTCCCGAGGCACTGCTGCATCGACTTTTCTCGAGAAAACGCAAGAATTGATATGGCGTCGTTTACAGCGAGCCAAACACTCCTGCCTTGCCTCTGTTCCTGTGGGTGATGCAAAGAACTCCTGGAAGAATGACTGTAATCAAACAGCTTCAAACAAACGCCACAGCATCTGGTCATTTTTACAAATGAATTTTGTTTAATTCAGTTCATTCAATTGATTTTAATTAGGACACACGCAGTTTTGCTGAGCCCTGGTAATTGACAGGGATGCTGTTAATCATGGTCAGGTGACTGTAATTTTCATACCAGAGATTTGGATCATCAGATGGTGTGGAATATGGGCAGTAGCACTAGTATTATCATCACCAAACATGTTACGAAATGAGCAAAAATATTGTGGGGGGAATTTGCGAAGAATGAATACCACATGTTGATTTGCATGCACTCTGATTCCTTTTGTGACTTTAGCAAGTCAGCCAATTTAGTTAACATTCTCTCTTTCCATGTGGCCTTCAAACCTTAGCTTTTAATTAATTCATTATTTTTATTTTTTAACCTTTTTAAACAATGCCTACTTAAGCATAAATAAGACTTTTAACATTAATTACTTTTTACTTTATTATTTTTTAATTAAAAAAAAAATAAAATGGCTTTGTCAAGTCAATAGTCAAATGTTTGTGAATTTAAATTAATTTAAATTCTGATTCTTTACACTGGAATATAAATGACAATTCTGTATCCTGCTAACTCAATTCAAATTTAAAACTGAATTAAGAAAAACTTAAAATTAATTACATTAAAATATTGCACACAACCAAACTGCCCCTTTGTTAAGTCCCATCCATGGTCTGATAGGTATATATATATATTTTTTTGTACTTTTGTCTTGTTAACCTGTATTGTGGTAGCCTTCAATTACATGCTGTTGAATTTCATTTCTGAGTCTTTGCATCCTTGGAATTTATTTTTTTAATTTCAAACCTGATTTACAATTATACACAAGCTTCTTGTAAGCTTTTAGTTAGCTATCATTTGCTAGGAACCCAGGGGATCTGCAGAAAAATACAAATGCAAATTAGCACTCAAAAGTCAACTTGACTAAAGTAAAAAAAGTCGGTTCACTCCTTCTCAAACCCATGTGCACTGTACGATACGTTTCAGTTTGGTAGATTTAGAGCATCGTGCATGCAAAAGCTAAATGCTAAAGTTTTCAACACTTAAAGGAGTCATATGATGTTGCTAAAAAATAACATTATTTTGTGTATGTGGTGTAATGCAAAATTTTTATGTGGTTTAAGGTTAAAAAACACATTATTTTCCACATACTGTACATTATTGTTTCTCCTCTATGCCCCACCTTTCTGAAACGCATTGATTTGATTGGCCAGCTATCCAGTGCGTTGTGATTGGCCGAATACCTCATAGCGTGTGACAGAAATGTTACACCCCTTAACATACTGTGATGCCGTGTGTCCCAGTTTGACAAGACAAAACCAATAAAACCCATTACAAACAAGGCATTTATTGCATCCAGAAGGGACATGATTACTGTTTATAATGACTTATACTATCTTTTTACGCGTTGCATATCATGCAGTGTAAACACAAAACCATGTCTGCATTTGTTCTCAGGGAAACGACAAACAAGCACTACTCACGTTTGAATCATCAGTGGCAAATTCTTTAAATATAAAAAACGTACTTACAGGCTGTGAGTCAGAAGCGCCGGACTGTCCTTGCAAAGTTGGAATTGCCCCACTTTATAGAAACAGACACTGGCATTGTATTAAACTCTCACAGGAAACAGTACTTGTCCTCCATAAAATGTGCTGCACACATCTGAATATTTGGGTTGAACTGTTCTGGAACAGTGTTGTAAATACAACTTAACTACTGGTTTCTAAATGTGTACTCTTTTGGAAGGCCAAACAAAGTAGCTTCGCTTTCACAACGAAACACACAGCGTCTCCACAACATGGCAGCGGCGGCAACAGCGAGAATGAAAGTTATGCCTTCTTTCTTTGTGTGAACATTTGGGTGGCAATATGCAAATCTTCTCACATTGTGACGTAGACATGTGGGGGCGTGTTTGAATGAGCCATTTTAGGAGGGCGTGGTTGAATCTTAACTTTTATAAAGAATATGGGTAGCACTTTATTTTACAGTCCTGTTCCTCATGTACATACTATGTACTTATTATAGTAATTACTATAACTATGTAATAAATAGGTACTAACCCTGAACCTACCCCTAAACCTAACCCTACCCCATGTAGTTACCTTGTGTTACCAGAACTTTCTTAGATAAATACACTGTAAGTACACTATAAATACATGTTAGTACACGTACTGTAAAATAAAGTGCAACCATATCTCTTTGGATTTGAGACTTAAGTCTTTGCAACTTTACAGATCTTATTTATGCAAAAATTGAAATCGCATAACATTACCCCTTTAAATTCTAAAGTTTAAAAGACCCAAAGTTTGTGAAACTTCTACAAGAATAATTAGGTGATGTTACATTTGCTATAGTTCATTCTCTTTGGTGTTAAATCCACCATTCAAGCAATCAATTCTACTTTTCTTTCTTTCTTCTTGGGCTTCTGGAAACAGCTGGACTTTTAACATTTTGTCATGACTGAGCCTTAAAGTAAAGCTTGACAGCTTTCATTCCTCCATTTTTGCACATCCCGTTCCAGTCTGAAGAATAAATTGGGCAAAATACTGAATATTAAAAGCCTTTTAAACCAAACACAAAGACCTTTCTTGGGCTTAAATAGAGTTTCAAAGAAAAAAAAAATCACTATTTGGTCACCAAGGAAGGGTAAAATAATAAATCTTCCGACCTTTTTGATAAGATGGAAGCGGCTAGTGCTTGAAGATTCAATGGCAGTGATATGAAGCAATCTAAGGCTGATTAGGGCTGACCTTGAGCTGATGGCAGGAGCACTAGAATGTATTTGAACACTCTCTTTCACAGCTGGAGAATCCCTATCTCATCTATTATCATTCATAGAGCTTCACTTTTAGACATACAAGATATATGACTTATAGACTCTATATATGTGTGTGTGTTTCTATACATATATGAACATTCATATATGGCAATGTGCAATGCATTCAGAGTCAGACTGTGTCAGAAATTTCTCCTAGGCAGCTGCTTTGATATTGTTTTGTAAGCACACTGAAATATGACTGAAATCTTTTAATTTCTTATTTATAGGCCTCTGATCCACTTCAGTAGGTTGTAAACTGTGCAATGGGATCAATCAGCGTATTGGATGGAGAAAGTTTGTGCTGTGATATTGTGTTTGAATTTGGGCCTCATGGTCTCTGTAGCACCTGCCTGCTGAAATCTCACTGCCGTCAAGACTAGCACGATGTGGGCCCTTTCATCTCACTGTGACAACAACAATGACAAAATCAATGACGGCTAATAAATGAAGCCTGTTGTACATGATTGCTAAATGATCGCAATGCCAATACTGTTTTGAACCAAATAGCAAGGCAGTTTTATGTGTAACGTATGGTGAACTCATGTTGTAAGAAGCTGATTCTGCCCACAAGGACAGTGTTTACACTTAGTATTGATATAATTCTAGCGATCCAATCACAAGTAATTAATGTGTAAATAGGGTCCAAAAGTTTTGTTTATTATTAATATACTGTTTCACAAGTGGAACCATTTACAAGTGGTTACAGGATTGCATCCTGGCTAACAGGAAATATTCCTATATCTTTCACTTAACGTTTTCTGAAGGCTAAGCAAATTGTTACGACAAAACATTCTTAAGTTAGTATGTCCTATTAACATTCATATTTTTTTATATATACATTCTTATGAAGCTGTTCTCTGAATGTGTATGTGTTGATGTCAATATTTGCTCAAAGGTAAAGTTCACTCAGAAACATAGCAAGGACATCGTTAAAATAATCCTGTGTGATTTCAGTGGTCCAAACGTAATTTTACGAAGCTACAATAATTTTTTTTTGTGTGCAAAGAAAATGAAAATAACGACTTTATTCAACAATTCATCTTCCTTGTGTCACCTATTAGTGCCATTTTTGAGGGTATCACATACTGTATGCAACATATGTACTCAGATACAATGTTTACATTCAGATCAATGCATAAACAATGTAAACAGTGTATCTGCATATGGTGCTGCTGACACAGAACAGCATACATTGTGTACATATGGGGAAGTTGTGGCCTTGTGGTTTGACTCCTAACCCTAGGATTTTGGGTTTGAGTCTCGGGCCGGCAATACCATGACTTAGGTGCTCTTGAGAAAGGCACCGAACACCCAACTGCTTCCCGGGCGCCGCAGCATAAATGGCTGCCCACTACAGTGTGCGTGTGTTCACTGCTGTGTGTGTGCACTTTGGTCGGGGTTAAATGTAGAGCACGAATTCTGACCATACTTGGCTGTATGTCACGTCACTTTCATATGTGATACTCTCAAAAATGGCGCTATAGGGTGACACGAAGGAGATGAATTGTTGAATGGAAATACCATAGAACTGTCCTATTATGAAATATAGTTCCTGGCCTGAAACAGTTGCGACATTATAGATTGTTTTCATAATTTTACCTTTTTGGAAGGTTATCACATTTCAGCAGAGAAATGCATGCAACAGCTCAGGTGCATGTTTGACAGTAATATGATAATATCAGCTTTTGTGGATTTCTTATCTTCTCCCGAGCAAACAGCATTTTCCTCTGCAAATGTCGAAGGAGTTAGTTTAACATATTATCTACTATTAAAGCCAATTAAAATGTATTATTATTTAAACAGTTTACTTTGTGTTCAAGCTATCCTCGAGAGCCATGTAAATCAAGAACACATTCTAAATGACTGTCCCCATTAATGTTGAAGAAGCGGCATTAAAAATTGAATTTATGTAGTAGAGATGTTCATTTGAGCATCAGAGTGATTTTTCTTTTTAAAGATTGCAGGCCTGTGCTTGCATAATATGGCTTTCACTTATAAAATCAGTTGAGATTAGTTTAAAAGCTGCAAGCTAGATACAGCTGGATGTGTATCCACATGGACAAAGAATGTTTTCTTATATATAATTATTTTGGTATATCTCACAGTCTACAGTGGTGATACTACAGTGTGAATGTAACAATTCATGAGTTCCCAAAATAAATTAGATGTAATTATTCCCCTTGTTAGAGATGAAAACCAACATGTAGATTCCAAAATGGATATGATCAAGTCCAGATGGTTAATTAACATCTCCTTTAATTCAGACTAAATGGATAGTGTGTTTTTCATTACAGATGAAATATGATAGGGGTTAGACTTTTCCAAGAAAATAAAGTATGGACACCCAGAGTCTAACACAGACAACCCCCACCCCCCCCACCACCCCCCAAAAAAAACAAACAAACAACAAAACAATATGTCGCTTCATTTTAAATATGCATTTAAAGTATTTAATTATGTATGTATATATGTATATGTATATATATGTATGTATATATATATATATATATATATAATAACATATATTTTATGTTATTATAAAAGATGTCATTTTAAGTTATTAATTTAAATATATCACTTAATTTTTTATCTTTATTTAATTGTGTAATTGCTCAAATGTATTTAGTAGTTAGTTATTTATTATTATATACATTTTGTGTGAGTGTGTGTGTGTGTGTGTATCCACAAGGATAGTAAAACCTGAAATTTTTGACAATGTGGGGACCAGCCTGTGGTATAGAACTTCCACAAAGACAGACACATACTAATAGGTTTTTCATCATTACTGCTTTCCAGAAGGATGAAAAGACTGTTTCAGGGGCTAATAACATATCCCCTCATATGGAAAGCATCATAACAAACATGTAAGATGTAAATCTCTCTCTCTGTGTGTGTGTGTGTGTACTGTATGTGTGTGTAGTATGGTGCAAATCCATTTCCTCTTCTCATCTTCACCCCAACCCCCTCTGAAGTCTGGATGATCAATAATTTACATGAATCAGTACAGGTTCAGGAATGCACAATGGTTCTTACATTATTTGCTTTGCTCCAATGTAAGTTTAGTGGAGAAGATTTGCTGCTGTGCAATGACAGCTTATCTTGCCAGTTATTAAAGTGTTTCTGTGATTGCTACGTAATAATAGCTATGTGTCACTAGCTGTTTTGTCTTTTGATGGGTAATGCCATTATTCAGGTACACAAGGTTTTATACATACTGATGTTTTCATATATACTGATGTATACTATATGCGCAGTGTACAAAATTGCATCAACATATCTGTGTCAAAAGGTTTTTCGAAGGCATTCGTGTTTTTGCAGACGTCGTGATGTTGCATGACTTCAGATTTGCTTAGCTGGCATACAAATGTGCATTGCTGTTTCTGGCCAGTAAAAGCATTTGATTTGATTTCCAATTCGCTTTTTGAGTGATTCGATGATTTGTTCTGATAGACTGGATTACCAGACCATCACTCCATTAGCCAACTAAATTGAATGACCATGATTATTGCTCCATTTTTACTTCCATATTCTCCTGATAGAAACACATACACACCCATATGTACTGTATGTACAGTATTCATATAGCATGTAAAAAAAAAAATCTAAATAAAAATTAATAATCTGACAGTTGTATATCAGTTGGACTAAACAAATTTAGATGTTAATATCTGAAAAGCTGTGGCAAAAATCACACAAATACCTTTCGCCTACAGTAATCATGCACGGTAATTTTCAAATAAATATTTTTATTCGCAAATTGCATTTAAAATCCACTTGCCTCAGAAATCGGAGGGGGCATGTGACCCTCAGTTTGAATGTCCACGATGAAGTTTTTTTATGGGGTGGGGTCCCTGGAAATGTGTAAGAACTCAAAGAGATTTCTAATACAGACAGGACTGCACCTTCGTTTGAGGAGGTGCAAAAATTTGCTGAAGGAAATTGAAAGCTGTCATGGATGGATTAGTCCTGTAATAGTGAGACACATATCTTGAGTCTGCGAGCTTCACTCAGAGACTGTGGGCAAATGAGGGGAAGGGATAGAAAAAGGAAATGAAATTCATTTCATAGCTCCTCAAGCACACTTGCCCTCACCCAGAGAAACCGTCTCTAAAGCCAAGAGACTCTCCACCAATGAATGACTGGAACCTTTGGTAGCGTTTCCCTCGCTGGGTCTTCAACACCCAAAAGCTTTCCCTTCCAGAGGGAGACCAAGCAACTGGAAGGGCTCTCTGTATGCGGCGCTGAGAGCTGTCTGCTCAATTATGAGATTCATGAGTTTCAAGCAATTTTCTGGAATCGTGGATGTTTTTGCAAATGCTCAGAGATTGAGATTTTTGCTGAACCATGAAATATCCTGAAACTACCCAGACATTGGAAATCTGTTTAATAGGCTACGGTTAAAAGATAATTCTTTTGAAACTTCAAATCTTCTCTGATAAAAAAGAAAGAAAGAAATAAAGTACAGTAGTTTGTCAACAGCATATGTTGTGTTTTGGTTGATGGTGTTCAGGGCTGTAGTACTCGAGTCCAGTCTTGGACCGTTTTTTTATGGTCTCGGACTTGTCTCGGACTCGCTGTCATTCGGACTCGGACTTGGACTTGGACTTGTGTCGGTCTTGGCCACTGGTCTTGCCAAATATGGTTTTGGTCTCGACCGAGTCCAGGTGTCTTTATTATGTTCCCAGTAAGCACACATTTTAAACTTTTTTCATTTTCATTTTTCCATTTCACCCGTCTGAATTTAATTAAAATATTATTTTTCGTCACATCATCCGCCCGAACGACCCATCACTACCAATAACCAATCACAAAAACAAAAAAAACAAAACAAAAAAACTAATAACCAATCACACACTAGATTATCTTCGCACGGTACGCTCTGCATCTGCGTGCGCGTGCCCTGCTAACGTTCATTTTCATTGATTCACACACAAACGAGAATGTCCGCCAATTCTGCCATCATTAAATTTGCTTATAGAAATCAACAGGAATTTCTTAGCGCTGCACTTAAAAAGAAACACAGAGCAGACTGCAAATTCTGCAAAGCAACAATTTCGGAAACCTGTGGGACAACGTCAAACTTCGTCAGACACCTGCAGAGGAATCATACATCGCGGTAAGTTAACTGAAGAGCTGGAGCTGCTAATCCTTGACTATGTGTTAACGTTAACATTGGCTAACATAGCATAACATGTTAACGTCTTCTGCTATGTTAACATCTGTTAACATAGCAGAAGATAAAGGTAATGTTCTTGGACATAAATTTATAATAATTTATGTCTGGTAGGCTATTACTGCTTTCATGAGGTAATTTTTATTTTTTTATGTTAACTAGTGCAAACTAAGATTCACGTTTAACTAGTATTTTTTATAGTTTAACCATTTTGTAATATTTGGTTTATTTTCCGTGAGACACAAAAAAAACCACAACATAATTCACAAGCGACATCCATTTTATTTGATTGGTGTAATCCCAATCTTTAGAATCCATGCGTCGTTTCGTTTGCAAGAAACAGATCCAAATTCAGCCCTTTATCGGTCGTGCGCGCCCTCACAGATCGAACAGCAAACCGAAACTGGATTAACATTTTAATGGATTAAGAATTTAAATTCTGCTCTGTAACATTACCTCATACAAAACTATATACAGCCAGAGAGGACTGCGGCACATCGTCATGCGAACTACTTTTGGTACCGGTTTGGCCATTTTCTCACTAAATAAATAATTGTGATTAAACATGTAACGTTATGTCTGTTTTCTTTCTTTATAATTGTAGCCTAACCTTACGTTTTTTTAAGAAATGGTTAGGTTTAGGGGTAGGATTAGTGGCTCAAACTATCTTTTAATGCTATATTGTTAATAAAACTGCCATTTCCCTACACATATCCATTATTTTTTATCCTTATATACCAACCACAATATAGCTTCACTGCAGATGTACAGTAGTGTAGAAAAGAAGTGACCAGTATTAATACAGAGTGTACCCCCTCTGTAATACTGGTCACTTCTCTTCAACACTACAGTACATCTGCAGTGAAGCGATATTGTAATTTAGTTGCTTAAATGCTCAGTACTAGTACCTAGCATTGGTAACAGAAGTGGGTTGGTGTTTGTATATCAATTCTAACACTGCAATTATGAGGTATCACTATATATCATCATTCTGTTTTTTTTAGATTAATAGATTATATGATATCAAGGGGAATGTCTATACTTAAAAATCCTGGGTGTTGTGACACTGTTTTTGCTTTTAGATCAACAAATAATAACCCGAAGTCTTGATAATGTCATGCATAAGACTTTTTTTTTCCTGTCCTGGACTCGGTCTTGACTCGGACTCAAACTTTTTTGGACTCGGTCTTGTCTTGGACTCGAACCTCTTTGGACTCGGTCTTGACTTGGACTCGACTAGTCCTGGTCTTGGACTTGTCTTGGACTCGACAAAGGTGGTCTTGACTACAGCCCTGATGGTGTTCAAGCATCAAAACTTTTTGGGTCAGCCAATAACCATGCTGTTTTTTTTCTAATATGGAGGCTAGGCTTGTCTGAAAAAGAGGGGTTTTTAAAGAATAATAATGTATTGTACAGAATATAGAGTATAGCATTACTATAGCATTAGTTCTGGCAGGTCACACTCCTATCTATTTAATCCTATCTACCTATAGGTATATGACACCTATCATGGCATTCCTATATAAGGTCTTTCCAGTATTATTCAGCAGCTTTTTCGCTTGCTCAGAAGCAAATTACCCTCCTCCATCCTCAACTCCTCCTTTCGCCAAAGTCAGGACTTGGCTTTCTGATATTCTTTGTTGAATCAGAGTCCTTTTATCTTGAATAATTGTTATATAAATATATATATATATATATATTGCATGGTATCTTAATACTCCAAAAATTCTAAATAATAATAAAAATATATTACTGAACAAAATATAGTATATAAAAACAAAAAATAGTTACTATTTACAATAGTAAATAGTTACATTCAAGTCTTCAGTTTTTGACCATGAAGGTACCAAGTGTTATCCACAAATGAAGAGGCTCAGAGGGCTAAAAGTGTTTTAGAATGACATGATCCTTTGTAGACAGTGTAACAGCTATTTTAGCATGCTGCACGCTAAACCCCTGTCTGAGAGGTGGAACTGTCTTTTAATTTTAAAGTTTTAAAGCATCAAGGAAAAAATCAAGACAATTTCATTAGTCAACCTCATTAATTCACAATCCTGACCCATATCTAGTGGCAAACTGGATTTGAACTCAATCGCCCACATGCACATAAAGCCATGTGTGTAGGAGCATAAACGCTAATCAAAAGGCAACACAACATCACTGTATTTATTCATTTATTTTTTTTACCCAAGAACATTCACCAGTGCTGATGTTCCTTTATGTATGAGCAATGTATTGTATCTTTCTACACCAAATTATCAGTGCAGGTAGAATGAAACCTGTTAATTCACTCCAATTTCCACTTTTGAGTAAAAAAAACAAGGAACAAAAGCTAAATGTGATTTTATTATATAATTTTTTTCTCATTTTTAATTTTTCATATTTACTTTTTCACAATTTCTTATTTTAAATCTTTATTTATTAATTTATTTATTCATTTTTCAAACATGAATTCTCTTGGCTTCTTGTCAATTAAACATGCTCAAGAATAATGAGTGCATATGTTTAAAAGGAGCCATGAACTATTTCTCTCTATCTTTCTCTCACTACATTACCAACAGATACGACCAGCACCCATCCAGTGCTTTAAAAGTCAAACCCTCACTTGGAGTCAGAGAGAGACAGAAAGACACAGAGAGAGAGAGACAAACTCTCTCAGATGAATTATAGAGCATATGTCAGTTTTCTGTGGACTGGCTACTTGAAGTGCCCAAAGGTCCTGGATCATTAAAATTTCAACCCTTTACTCCTAATCAATCATTGATCTATGGTATTATTAGATAATAGTAATTATTTTACCCTGTGTGCCCATGTCACAATGTCTCACAAGTCATTTGGACTTGACGTGTCACTTTATTCTTTCCCATATTTTTTTACTTTTTCCTATCTCTTTAATTGCGCAAGGTAGAGGTCTGAACTGCGACTTCCAGCTCAGTTGTGCTCGGAGAAGGCAAACTGCCACGGTTTGGATACTTTTGGTATGACATGAGCCACAGGTTTGTGTCTAGATGGCTTGCTTCCCATCTAATTCATTTAGTGGGTCTGGCACTCTGGTGGCACTGGGAGATAAGTGTTAATCTAGGACAAGCGAAGTGTGCAACATGGGCCTGCAGCGGAGCTGAATCTTCCAACTCGCGTGATAACGGGAGACTAGCCTGGACAGGCCAGGAAATGGAGAGAATTTATCACTTGCAAGCCATATGCAGGTGGGATTGTGGGTTGCGTGTGCATGTGTATGATCTCTCCATGTCAGAATATAACAATGCAATGAGATGTATGCTTGTTCAGTGATCATGTGAGACACAGGCATTGAGGTGCATATGCCCTAGGTGTACACAGAGAAGCTATTTATCCATTACAGAACTCCAAAGCCTGTGGGACCTCGCTGAGACAACAGGCGCCATCAGGATGTCTTTGATTTCAAGAGGGCAAACCAGGATGAGAAAGTATTCAAATATGGCACATCAAAACTCATCATAGCAGGTTTTTTATCAGATACATTTAATTTATGACTTAAATTTCTTCGGGTCCTCAAACAAAACTCTTTTATGGCTACGAAAAAGGCAAATGATCTACAAATGCATTTATGGTGCTTTTTTTTAATTTGAAGATTAACAGCATTAGTTATAAAAAAAAGAACACTAGTAAGTTGTTTTTATCTAATTAAGTCTCTTATGCTAAGAAAACATTTGTTTGATCAAAAATACCATAAAAACATTAATATTTTTGGAATTTATTGGAATTTAATACATTCTTGCTAAATAAAAGTATTAATTTCTTTCAAAGACATAAAAACAAACAAACAAATTTGACTGACCCCAAACTTTGAACTAGTTAACCTATATCTGAAAATGTTTGGATGCTTTTACCACCCAACACAATCTCATGGCAGTTTGTAACCATTACATTTTATGTTACATTTTTGAATTGGTGGCAAATTTGTATGAATTTGAATGAATCTGAAACAAAACAAAACAAAACAAAACAAAACAAAACAAAACAAAACAAAACAAAACAAAACAAAACTGCCACCTCATGAAGTACTTAGTTTTCTCATATGATCGAGTTGTTACTACCACATCGAACTGTCTTCATAGACAACATATGCAAGTTTGACCCAGAGACCTGTTCTCGCATTTCTCTCCTGCACATTTCCTACAATCCTGTATTCCCCCCCTAGGTGTCACAAAACAGTTTATTCTTCATAATAATATCATCAAAAAGGCAAAGGAAGAAAATGACCAGTGGCATTCATGTCTCTTTATTTACCACCATAAATGAAATCTCAAGGTACAGAAGACTAATGCTCTTTTTTATATTAAATGCCAAATTCATCAGTGTTGCTTGAAGGTAAACACTAAAGCTGGAAAAATGATGAAAACAGTATTGCTAAAATATTAAACCATTTAAACAACCACCTGGAACAGTGTAGAGTCTCTCTACTACTCCAAAATTCATCCAAAAGTCTGAATAATATAGCATCATTAATTAATTGATTATTCAAAGCAATTTGGCACTAGACTGTTAAGTCACATAGCCACAGCTCAAATAAGAGTAAAAAACTAATATTTTTATAATAAAATGGGTTTTACTTTGTTTTAATGATCCCTTTAACATATTCTGTTGACTATAAATAATGTTGCACTTACATGTCTACTAACTCTCATCAGAGTAATAGTAGAGTATTTGTAGACTGGTAGGGTTAGGGTTAGAATTAGAATAAGTTAATTGACAACATGTAGGTGCAATATTGCTTATTGTTAACAGAATGTTCAAAAAGGATCATCAAAATGAAGTGATACCATAAATTTTTATGCATCTGCTGTGCAAACTTTGTTCTGCTTTTCTAGGAAAAACATTAAAGGAAGTCTAATGGGATAGATGGCGCACCCACACCATATTCCACACCCAGGCACCTCAGGTTTCCAAACCTGCATATGAATCCATTGTACCATTGTCTAATTAATTCCAACTTGCTTTCTTTCCTCTGTCTTCAATCTAAACCCATCCCCTCTTTTCATCTCTGGTCTTTAA
Source organism: Carassius carassius (assembly GCF_963082965.1). Taxonomy (NCBI): domain Eukaryota; kingdom Metazoa; phylum Chordata; class Actinopteri; order Cypriniformes; family Cyprinidae; genus Carassius; species Carassius carassius. The sequence continues at coordinate 7,489,869 of NC_081790.1, read as the reverse complement.
CTCTGGTTTTATCTCTCTCTCTCTCTTGCTTTCCCTCAGCTGCCAGTGATGGGTTTCATTACTGTACTCCATCTCAGGACACGGACAGCCTCTCCCTCGCGACGTGCGCCTTCATATAATCCTTTTAATTAAAGGCCCTGCTCCTCACCCGTTCCGCCACACGCTCATGCACCCTGAAGCTCACCCACTCATTTTGTCAAGCCATGCTCTTGCCATTTGAAAGAAGGTGGTGTCACCTTTGTCTCCCCTCTTTTATATGGCTTTAATCTCCACACTAATATTGCAGAGGAGCGTGTGGGCACATGCGGCCGCCTTTTGTGCAGACGTGGGTCTGTGTGTGTTTGCAACGGGCTGGCCATTGATCCAGCTTGAGGCTCATCAGGGTTAAACGCAATCAGGGATTTAAAACACTCTCGATAGCATGTGATTGGGACGTCGGATAAGAGCGCACAGGAAGCGAGAGCCATTTGTTGCAAAGCACATTGATTTTGCTTTATACGTTGAACAAAATCCTGTGGTGAATGGCGCTCCAGCATCGCGTCTGAAAGTGAAAAGAACCCTCTAAAATTAGAAAGAAGGAACGGAGGGAAATGGGATTGAATGCCCAAACCCATTTATTCTCCATTTCCTTTTTCCGCCCTTCATTCCTCTTTCTCTCACTCCACCATCCACTCTCAATTCTTCACGTGAAGCCTCAGGCATATGCGAGGCCCCTTCGTCCTGCTGGGAGTCGACAGCTTGTCCAAACAGATTCCCCACGCTGGCTGATTGATAAAAGACTCTTTAACCTGTGCCTTGGTGCCCTTGACCCAACCCATCCACTATTCATTTGGGTTTAAATTCACATTGGTCTGTCTGGAGTATCTGTCTCCGGATCTACAGGTTATTAATCTCTCTCTGGAGCCCTTTTTTATGCATGCGCTCCCCTGTGTCTGTATGAAGGGCTCCCTACCCCGCAGGGTATTTATTCACCCAGGCTCCATGTAGGACCTCACACTGCAGGGCAAACGTAATCCTATATTTTCAAGGCAGCGTTGTATTGACATCCCTAAAATATATTTTTTTAAATACTGTGTTGAAGCTTTTACTATAAAGCATTTGGCTAGTAAAAACTATTAATATCTATAAATTCTAGATTTTATAAAAGTTTGATGTTTTTTCAAATTAATATAAGAAGGGAAATATATACACTATTTGTAAATTTGTAAACTACACTATTATGTACATTACACTAGTTTTATGTTATTGTATTATATTCCTTGTTGCTTGCTGTACTAAAAGTATATTATTGTAATCATTAAATAATTAGCTGTCATCAACAAAGGTACAGATGGATCCACTTTTGCCCTAATGAGCATTTAAATTATTGGAAAATAATTTCAGAATTTTCATACAGTAATTATGACAACATGAACACAGTTTTTTGCAGATGTTTACAATAACTTCAGCCTGAAATGCTGACGTGTGTACATTTGAACTTTTTTTTTTTTTGTAAATAATCTTACCACTATACTGATAGATAATCAGATGCTACACAATAGTAGTTTGAAAGGTATACAAGTTATTCAAATCCTGATGCTTGGCTTTGCTTGGTTTCTATATCTTGGTTTGTAATTCAGCAATGTAGCCCCGCCCTCACTTTCTAATTGGCAGTTAAATTTTGTAAAACAATTTTATATTACAGAAGTAAAAGAAACTGGATTAGAAGCAGAGGGAGGCTCAACTTTGTATGCAATGCATGATCCTTGACTAATCTATAGCAGCACTGGTTGGACAGGAGTAGATGGAGAGCTTCTAGAGGTGTGTGTGTGTGTGTGTGTGTGTGTGTGTGTGTGTGTGTGTGTGTGTGTGTTGGTTAGGACACTTTGGTTTGGATGGAGGGCTGACCTTCAACAGCATTCACAAATCATTGGTGTGACATTGTCATGCGTTGTGTTCTGATCGATTGAGGAGACAATAGGTTATTCAACACTGCCACGACAGGTCACAGACGTATCCTGCACCTTTCACAATGAGAGACCTCTCACTAGCAGATGGGACCACGTCTACCCATTTGGGGTCATCGAAAATGAACAATTAATGTCATGTTTGCACTGCCCCAGCACTAAACTGTGAGACACAATGAGCACCCCTTCCACTTGAGAAATCCGACCACTTCATAGGAGCTGTCTGAGGCGCCAGCAGACAAAGGGTTAAGTTCCAACCCAGCGTTTTTCATTTCCTTTTATCTGCAGTTCATATATTGTAGATGTTGCTCTCTTTTGCAGTTTAATACATTGGAGATGACAGGTCTGCCTTTTTGACCCCTTCGGCTGTGTTTGAATAAGGAAGTGATCCAGAACCACTACCCTCTTCTTGGTCCGCAGACATATAGGTAGACGACTGCTGGAATAAAAACTAATCAAATACAACAAGTGAGCTTTCTGCAAGTAGCGAAGAAGGAGAGGAATAGAGATGGAGAGAGACAGAGAGAAAAGGGCCGAGGGTGGAGGATATGAGAGAGGGAGAGATTTGGAAAGAGATGAAAAGGTCCTCCCACATAAATTTTCTCTTCTCTTTCCTTTGTCTCTCTCAATTTCTTCCATTTTTATAGGGCGGTTGTATTTTGAAATGCAAATGTAAACGGCCTGAGCTTCAAAGGGGCCCTTAAAATTCCATATCGACCAATAGGCATTTGGCTACGTATATATTACAGCCCAATGTCTATTCTAAGTGAAGGGTGTTTGTATCTAGCCACTATAAATCAAAGACCTTCGGGTTGTTTGCATTCATGTATGTGAGGTAGTATTTGACCTTATTCAGCTGAGGAGATGGATGGATCCCTGCTGTGTGGAACAGTCAGTATATTGCAATTTGAAAGCCTTGAAGAGGATGTGCTTTTAGTTGGAGTGAATGAAAGCTTTATATATATATATATATATATATATATATATATTTAGGGCAATCATTTGAAAGTGTTTCAGATGTTTACTATTTTCTGTGTAAATTCCATAATAATCTTATTAAAAATATATTTTTTAATTATAATATATTGACTTCTCAAACTACTTTTTGCAATGTCTATTCAGTGACTTATTAGTCTGGAATTCTATGTAGGCTTTGAATCTATGTAGGCTTTTGAAATTTATTTGGCTATTCTCAGCAAATAGAGTTATATGCTATTAATTGTGATTAATTAATCTGCCTATTATGACAGTCCTAATTTACAAATGAATGCTGATATTTGGAGCCGATGAATGTTTTTTTCTATTGCTGGAAGGAGATGAACTTTTATCATCCATCCTTGGCCTTTACAGCTCCAATTCTAATAGCGCAAGACATTGATCTTAATAATGGCCGGTTTATGACCAATATGCACCACTAATTGAATCAATTTGGCCATTTTTATTGTATCACTGAATTTCCACGAAGCACATTGTTCACTGTGTATATATTTGAAACATGGGGGGACAGGTATTTTCTAATTTATAGAAATTTCCTGAATATTTTAGCATTTGGAAAATGTCTCAGACAGACTATGCATTATTCAAGGCACATGGTGCATGTGCTTGCATTCAATTATAGATGTGACAAATAAGCCCTGTGGGCAAATGTATGCAGTTATTTATATGTGTGCTTAACACTAGTTTGATATGAGCTATAAAAGTTTCATGCATTGATTCTTCTGTGTAATAAAAGGATGTTGTAATGTGCATTGTGCAGATGATCCCAGGAAGCTGAGTAGCATGTGTCTTTAAGTATTAAATCGGGCTGTTGATTTAATGTGTTAATTTAATACAATTAATTATGATAAAAATAATGCATTAGCACATTTAATAAAACTTAAATGCACATACCATTGGAGCAATTAAAGCTTGACTTAAAATTTTAAGGTTCTTTACTGGCATCTAAGATTCCAAGATGAACTTATAACATCCATGGAACCTTTCCACTGTACAGAAGTTTCTTTATAGTCGAAAAAGGGTTCTTTAGAATTTTTAAACTTTGATGGTTCTTTTAAGAAATCGAGCATTGCTGTGAAACCACCTTACAAGAGCTGAGTAACCTAAATAAGTATTTAACAATAAGCCTTAGAAGGAAAGTTCACCAAAAAATATATTTTTATTATTATTATTATTATTTTTTACTCAAAGCCTGTTTATTTCATCTGCAGAATACCGGAGAATATCTTTTGAAGAGCATTGAAGCCCTTTGATTTCTATTGTATGGGCAAAAAGCACATTTCTTTATAGAAAAGATAAAGTTCAGCAGATTTGGAACAACATGATGGTGAGTAAAGATTTTTCAGCTTTTATTTTTAGGGTGAAATGCAGTATCTCTTTTAAGAACAGAATTTTTTTGAGATCAAGAGAAACATTTATTTATTTACGTGTGTTTACTGGTAGTGTTCATGCTGTAAACATGCAGCAACTGCCGTGACAGTAAAATAAAAAAACGGGCACCTTTTTCACCTCATAGCTCATGTCAAATTAATTGTATAGATTTACTCAGTTCTTGTTGGTTAAGGCCTTTCAAATAAGAGAAACTTTGGAAACAGCTGGGGGTGGAATTCAATTTTAGTGCCAGAGCTCCACTAGACTCCCTACTGATGTCCCCTACTGTTTCCAGATCCTCACAAAAACGCACCACCATCCACAGGATTCCGTTTTGTAAATCTAGATGCGTTTAGCAGGCACAGGCAGTTTGCACGGCAAGTGTTCGCATCGTGTTAGCATATCAGGGATGAACTTTGCAGCAATGATGTAAAAGTGCTAAACAATTTGCAGCTATTAAAGATGCAAAACAGAAAATACCTCTGAATGCGACTAGAAGAGAATGCTTACAAGTGTCAGCATAATCGTGCTGTAAGTTAGCATTTGCAGAGGAATGTAGCATAGAAGCATTGTTGTGGAACGTGGGGCCGCATTGCATTAGGAGCGGCTGTGTTGATGAAGCCGGTGGTAAGGAAGCGTGTGGCGCTGAACGCTCAAATTAGACCACTGTGGATAGAACTGTACTATTGTGTGCCTTCACAAATGAGACAAATGAAAACCTGATGAGTCCCTATGGCCTGGTGAGAGACAGCCAACACAAACTGCTGGGACTTATTTTCGCAACCATGGGTGTTTCAAGGACTTGGTTCATACCAAGCTCCCACAAAGACTTTATAACTGGTCTAGGAGTGAGAATTATGAAAATATGTTTATTTCACCCCGCACTGTAACACTGATTCAGAGTTGAAAAGACTAAGTTTTAGGCATTAGTAATAGATTGTTCAATTAAAGCTTTAATTAAATATCACATTTACTGATGTTCTAAGAAATTTGTGTACATTTTATACAGTGATTAGTGCTCACCTACTTTCTTAACGGTGTTGTTTCAAGAAATAAAGGTATAGAAGCTTTAAGGTCGGAATGAACTACAATCCCATGAAGCATTGCGAATGACAATTAAAACAATGGTAAAAAAAAACAAAAACTATTCATTTAAAGTAGTTGATTATATCTATAGAAACACTATATTTTAAGTTTATAACAAACTATGCATATATATACAAATATTTAAGTATTTTGAGTGCCTAGGGAGACGCAACTACAGTTCATACATCGCTGAGCTATTGACAATGGAGCTTTGCCATGACATTTAGCTGAAAAATTGTTCATGTGACAATCTGAAATCATTATGATGTGAATAATAATTAATTTTTTAGTTTGTTCCTCACATAAAGCACATTTTATGTTGAATTTTGGAGCTCAATGAGCATGATCCCCATTAAGTTTATGAGTGTGAATAAACAGACAGAATTTTCATTTGTTAGTGAAAAATCTACCTGACACCAGCACATCTACTTTTTGCTCTCAAAGACAAGCTGCAGACATGTGCAGTATTAAAACTGACTGCATGCATGAACACTAATTGATTTAATACATCTTTCTGGATGTATTAACCAGGACTTAATTGAATTAGAATTTAGATATGAGCATTTTTTTTCTTATCCACTATATGAGGTAAATATTTGCTGATTGGAGGAGGAAAAAAAGTCATGCAAAGTACATGCTACCCCAGAGTGCTGAGATAAAAAAAAAATCATGAAAAACAAATAATCAGGGAAGTATGCAGCCAGGCAGCTTTAGCTAATTAATGTTGAACACCAGGATTATGACTTGTATAAATGCATTAAGAGCCACGGCATAATTTCTGATGAGAGAGAGAGTATGCAGTGCAACTTTAGGACATTCCATGTGGGACACAGTTTTAAATAAATGAAATTCATGTTTGCATAAATTATTGTTTTAAACAGGGGCCACGTCCATTGCAAATGATGATTAGCATTAAAACACAGGCTGGTGCAACAGAAAGTGGTCATTAGCAAGTTTTTCTCACAGCTGTCAGAAACCTTCTGTCACCCTGTGCCAAGATAGCGTTCCGCCCACTGCTATTTCACGCCAGGGACTGAGAGAGACAGATAGAGAGAGGGAGAGAGAGAAAGAGAGAGAGAAGGAAGGAGAGTGCACTGGGTGCCAGAAGCGGCATTAACAAACAGGTAATTGAATGAACCTGCGAGCCTAGCTTGAAGTTGCTGGCATGAGGAGATCAATATATTGTCACTTGGCCTTTATAGGAAACTGCTGCATTGCTAACTTGCTAAATGCATGAGAGAGAGCGTGATCCAAGGCCAGATGGAAAGCCCCCTGCTGTCAGTCGGCAAGTGACAGGCCTCGTAATTCGGCCGGTCTGCTGCTCCTGTCCTCCCCTCAGAAATATATATTTAGATATGGACGGATCGACAGCCTGTCATCGCCACACAGACCGTGTGACAAAGAAGAAAAAAAAAACTGTGAGATGTTGCCTGTGATGGAGATGACCTTGCGTCGCAATTCAAACTTTCGATTTTTGCGCCATGGACTTGAATGCGTGTGCAATTTACCGACCCATAGTTTCCATCAAGGGCGTGCATTTCAGCATGTAAGCTGAATGTTTGTGTGCATTTGTGAGCGTCAACAATGAAAGCAATCTTCTCATGCACTTACATAAAGAAATTCTTACATAAAGCCAGTTATGCTGAAAATGTCATTTTTATGCTTTACTTAATATTCTGAAGTTCAAAGAGCTTTTATTTTCTTTTCTTTTTTTATAACTATTGTAAATTAAACTAACAAGTATTTAATTTTAGTTTAAATATACCTGCACTGAAAAATGGGTTTGTAGTTCAGTACCATTCACTCTCTCCCCTCATTCAATGGGACAGGAATAATTAACTGATTTACTTATATCAGTATGATGTCATAATATTATTTTTTAAAATTTACTTATTGGTGTAAGTCAGTCTCAAATATTGGCTCTAACCATTTTTGAATGTTGAATATTATTTACTATTTATTACTTTATTTTCATTTCCTCTATTTTTACAATTTGCCATCATCTAAATTTCATTTAAAGTTAAAGGGATAGTTCACCCAAAAATTGTCATTTTTGTTCATTAATTACTCACCATCACGTCATTTCAAACCCATAAGATCTCCGTTTATCTTCAAAAATAATTGTTGATGCATTCCGAAAGCTCTCTGATCCTCCCATAGACAGCAAAGATCCTTACACGACCAAGACTCAAAAACGTAGGATACTGTTAAAATAATTCATGTAACATCATTGGTTCAACCTTAATTTTACGAAGCTATACGAGAATACTTTTTGTGTGCAAAGAAAATTTAAATAATGACTTTATTCAACATTTTGCCTCCTCCACTTCACCCTATAGCGCCATTTTGGAGAGTATCACGTACGTAAACAATGTATGCTCTATTGTGTCAGCAGAACCTGATCTGAAAGTAAACAACATATCCGTATTCATAAGTTGATTAACCTATGTGATACTCTCTAAAATAGCACTATAGAGTGAAGCGGAGGAGACAAATTGTTTAATAAAGTCATTATTTTTGTTTTCTTTGTGCACAAAAAGTATTCTCGTAGCTTTGTAAAATTATGGTTGAACCACTGATGCCACAAGGATTATTTTAACGATCTCCTTGCTGCTATGTTTCTGAGCCTTGATCGTGTAAGGATCCTTGCTGTGTCTGGGAGGGTCAGAGAGCTCTCAAAATGCATCAAAAATATCTTAATTTGTGTTACGAAGATGAACAAAGGTCTTTCGGTTTTGGAACGACGTGAGGGTGAGTAATTTATGACATTTTGGGGTAAACTATCCCTCTAAATATGTCATATTTTAATATCAGGCATTTAATGGTTAATAATAAATTAAAATGTATAATAAAAAACATTAATAAGGGAAACACTTTACATAGACTCAACAAGAAAGAAGTCGAATCAAGAAAGTAGATTTGTTAAAACAGTGGCAGATTAAATAATTTTTAAGAACACTTTAAGAAGATATAGTACTAGATTTTATACTTTAGTGTAAAGCCATTTGCAGTTTGTTACCTTCATTTTTATTTTTTATTTTTTACAGTGTATAAGTATGCAGTTGTTCTAGTCATAGACTAACTCCTAAGAGATTTGTAACTTCATTGCTTCTTTGTGAAATGCACCCTGTACCCAATCCAGATGAAGAGAAAGCAAGGAATGAGAAATCGAAGAAAAACAGCACCGTAACGAGTGTAGCCTGCCTCTGCCGACTGGATATACGACAACAAAGGGCAAAGAAACAGCTGGCGCTTCTTTCTCACATGGCATCCTGTAGTTTGTGTGGTGGAGGCGTCTTGATTTATTGACTGTAATGATGCATTCGGGCTGACATCATGAGCTGTGGATGTGGGGGTGGATTAGAGAAAAGGGGTGCGGGTTGCTGATACGAGGCGAACAGGCTGAGTCAAAGGAGATTCAGTCCTCCTATTGTGGGAAGTGCGGAGGACCACTCCTCATGGCTCTGAGCTTTTGTTTTCCATCAGCATGCCAAAAAACAGCTGTGCCGTCTGCAGTAAAGCAAAATGCATCCTGCTTAAGGAAATCACAGTAATCCGCTCCCCACATCCTGACAGAAGCTGACGCAACTCTAGAGGTAGAATTATCTTGTCAAGTGGCCTTTTCGGAACCCGTATGTAAATATGGCGACAAAAAGGAAGATACCATCGGAGAGGGAGCGGAAAATAGCACTAGAAATGGGTAAAATGGTACACTTGAGCAAAAGACAGGCTCTCTGGGTGTGCCAAGATAATGATCAATTTACTCCAAGCCCACTCTGCTGATATCATCGTGCCAGAAGTGGCTTTGTTTGTGGCTGGATGGCGATGTCTAGGATGGCTGTTTTTGACTGAAACTTAGATGAGGATCATTAGATCTGCACAGATATTCAGTGCTGCTGGTGGTTGTTTGTTTTCTTGTCATTCTCTGACAGGAAGGAATGAGTAATAACTGGGAAAGAGCTTTGTTCTTGTTGATTACACATAGGCTGAAAAGATTAATTTCATGCTAAATATAAATCACACAAGCAGTGGATATTTGAGTTTTGAACCACCATTTAATTGTCTCCATGTTTGATATATGTGTAAAAACAAGTCTTTTGATGGCTTTTCCTATGGTTATCAATACTTGCAAAGGTTTTTCTTTGGAGTATGAATCCTGTTTTCCCAATGGAATAAAAACATAATAAAATGTGACTTTGTTTCTTGCAATTCAGATTTTTTCTTCTTTTTTTCTCTCTCATAACTCTGTGGCAGAAACTCTGACTTTTTATCACAATTTTGAGTTGACATCTTAAAATTCTGACCTTTTTTTATATCCTTGCCATGGAATAAAATAAATAAATAAATAATAATAATAATACATTATCTCACAATTCTGCCTTTGTTATTGAAATTGCAAATTTGTGTCACAGTTATTTTTTTTATATATATATTATACATATCATATAAATAATATGTGAAACAAAACATTACATTAACATTACAAGCATTTTTTATTTTACAAAAGCAAAACTATTACAAAAGAGAGATGCGGAAAGAAAAAGAGTACAGCAAAACATGCAAGTCAGTTATCATCTATTTAGCTGTATTTATCAATATAAAATCTACAAATAATTTATGTCATTGCAATTAATTTGCAAATGTCACAATTATAAGTTTATTTAACATAAGAGATATAAACTCTGAAAAATGTCAGAATTGTGAGATTAAAAACTTTTGTATTTTTGTTTTTTTTTATTATGGTTGAAATGGGCTTCCATATTGAGGTCTTTCTTGTGTAAAACATGAGAGTTAAAGGTTGACAAGTTTTACAAAAGGTATAAGGATTTTTCTTCAACAAGATCAAGACCCTCTGGCTGTATAATGCATTTGAGATTATTATTAAGTTAATTTCAACACGTATATGGTGACAATGATAACGTGACACAACATGCATTCTTTCCTGTTTAATTATAGAGGAATTAGCTTGAGATGACTGGTTGTGAAATATGTCTTGATGTTATTTTTGGGATGCTTATTTCCTCTATTTATTCTCATTTCAAAACTGTTCATGGTTAATTTAGAACAACAGTCTCAAAATCTCCATCCTTGCTGGCAGTCATCAGTCTTTCTAATTGAACGCTATTAGCCCGTCTGTTGCGTTTGACGTTTTAAAAATACCACTGTTGCAAAATAGTAACTGATCAGCTGCAAAATAGGACATTTTTTATTTTTTCTGCAGCATGTGCCTTGGTTATTAATAATCAACCTACATCGACATTTGCATTGTTTGTTTGAGGTTATAGACAGATGTAATCTGTAAATGATTTCTAAAGCCTCAATAAAGCACCTGTAATTTAGTTCTTAAGCCTCAATAAAGGTTTATCACATCATAAACCAAATCTTAACAGATGCGTCCTGTAGTTTAATCACTTGGTATAAAAGACTGTCAGTCTGTGCATTAGTGATCAGGGACTCTTTCAGTAGGTTACATCATTAAAACAGTAGGTGGCGACAAGTGGCTGTCTTTATGAGTGAGTCATTGATTCATTCATTCAACTGATTTGTCCAAAAAACATTAATTCTAGAACTAAACAAATTACAAATGTTTTCATTGGTGAATCTGAGAATAACTCTATTTGTTTTTCATTGGTGGAGAGAAAAATGAGAAGCAACTGACAATATTTTTTGAAAGGTAAGTATATTAGCTTCTTGTTTAAATTGCTACAAAGTTTAAGACATTCACATTGATAAATTCTGTTTCAAATAAATGCTGTTCTTTTGAATTTTCAGTTCAAAAACAAAAGAGAATCCTGAAAAAAGTATCACGTTTCCCACAAAAATTTTAAACTGCAAAACCGTTTTAAACGTTAATAAGAAATGTTATTTGATCATCAAATCTTTATATCAGATTTCTGAAGGATCATGTGGCATAGAAGTCTAAATGTAATGATATTCAGCTTTGCCATTTAAGGAATAAATTATATTAAAAATATATAAAAATGTTATTAATATTTAACAATATAACTATTTTTACTTTTCTTTTTTAAATCAGTGAAATGTAAATAAAAGCTGTGGTGAGCACAAGAGACGTTTTTTGAAAATAATAAAAATTTTACTAAACATTTAAATGGTAGTGTAAAATATAATTATAATAGCAAACAATTGTAATAGTGATGCTTATTAAATAATATCATAATACTACTAATAATCAAACTTTACTTAACTTTAGTTTGGGTTAGAGGTTAAGTAATAAACTTCAGTGAATAATATGTCCACTTGTCCTACGTATAGTGTTAAGAAGGTGCTGCTATTATTTTTCTAATGTTTTATTGTTCAACCTACAATAAAAAGGGCAAAATTATTATTTTTAACTATGTAGAAAAATGGAGTCAGGTCTTATCTGAGGACCAGAACATCACAGAGACTTAGACCAGTAAATACCAATTAGCAACTGCATAGCAACATGCAGTAAAACACTCAGAACTCCCAGGCATTGTGGCAACAAGTTTTGCAGATGTGATCACACTGACTTGGGTAGCCTACTACTTATTGATTTTACATTTTATGTGACAGAAATTCATATTCACTCCTTTGTCCCAGTTTGTCAGAATCTCCAACCTACAGTAGGCTTCCTGTGAGACTTGATAGCGCCAATCCCATGACCCTCTCCTGGATTACAGTGTATCCTCTATGGAATCTGCCCATTGTGGCCAGTTTTAGAATAAGGAGGCTCGATTCGTTCGCCTCAGCATGGTGCTGTAATGCTGCAATCTGGATGAGTCCCTCTGTGCGGCTTTGTGTCGGACTCGTCCGTGAACACAATGATCTAACACAGGCTGCTGGGACACAGCTGGGGGACGGAGAAGCAATAAGAGACATCAGACTCGGAACACGGCAATCTGTTGAAATTTCATACAATATGCATGCACTCCTTGTGTGGGGAAGTCTTTGTACAACACGTCTTTGTGCATATCCCAAGTGTGTGTGTGTGTGTGTGTGTGCTTGATTTGGGTTGTTTGTGTGTGGCAGGTAAATCATTTTCTGAGTCATGATTACCTATCTATCTACAGTAGATACACACACACATATACACTATACCAATAAAAGTGTGTGTGTGTATGTGTGTGTATGTATATATATATATATATATATATATATATAGATATATAATTATATGCATGCATGCACTTTAGTTAGTATTTTATTAAACAAGTGTGCAACAACTAATGTGAATCATATTAATATGCTTCTTTATATATATTTCATGTAAATTATATATCTTTTATATTTTATTTTATAATATAACAACATATTTGTTTTATTGTAATATTCTACATCAAACTTAAAATATAAATAGACCTGTAATGAATCATTTTAAATATCATTAAAGTTGTATTGTTCTATATATTTAATATTTGTTTAATAATATAACAACACATTATACTTTACAGTTTTTATGTTCACACTGCATGATGGCTTAATGACATCTGTAAAAAAATAAAAAAAATAAAGATCTGTAATTATTCTTTTACATGGTGAAAATGGGACAAAGGGGAAAAAAAAACTGGAGGTAATGAAAGAAATGGGAATGAGTTTTGTAGAGCAGGGTCTTTGGGGACAGGGGTCCGTATTAACAGGGGTTGAGAGTGCTAATAAAACGTGAGAGCAGCAGAGGTCACAAGGTCATGTGCTTGTGTAATGATTGGAGAAATTTAACTCATCCAATTATAGGAAATAAAGACGAAAATCCATAGCATTACTCCGGGCACTGGGCCCAAATGCAAAACTAATAATGTCAAGCAAAGCTCTGGCTTTCTCTTTACTTACTCTCTCTCTCTGTGTGTGTATGTGTGTGCGTTGAGAGAGGGAAAGAGAGAGAGGATGAAGAAAAGACAAAGAAAATGTATATGCACTGACTATGCAAGCCTTCCTGGCAAAGTTTGCATGCATTTTTGATGTTAAGAGTGCTTGTTTGTCTAGTCTCTCTGCTATAGTGCGATGTTGTGTATGTCGCCGTCTTCAGCCACTATATAATAGGCTTCTACAGTGGACTGCCATTCACCGGGCCATTTAGAAAGACTGGCCCTCTTCTTTGCGGCCTGCTGCATACTAAAATAAAAAGGTCGATAGCGCTGAACAATAATAACAGGTTATAGTCCCACCGAAGCCAATTTGGCCCCATTTTGAAGGAGTTTGCTCATGAAATGTGGCCTTAATGGACAAGTTTATGTTAAGCCAGGCATTTGTCGAGCGATATACTGTATGCAGGAGTGTGCGCTTTCAAAAGGTGATGAGGAGAAAACAAGCATTCTGGCCTTGTACCGCACAGCCTCTCTGAACATCAGAAAATATAGATTCATTCTGATTTAAATACAGCAATTCAAGCGTCTGAACCAGAGGCACAGAGCAGACCTGCTCGACTATAACTCATATTTTACAAAAAACCGTGGCGCTCTCTCTGCACTGTGCCAGCAGACAGTCGCAAACACACATGCATACGAAAAGACGACACTTCTATCAATCACTTCCCTCATCTCCAAAAGGAAACTCATAAAACGGACGATTATTTGCGAAAGCAAGCTGCCGAAGGAAAGCTTTAATTAAATCCCTTTATTTATATGTCAAGTGAAAATGGGGGGAAATCTAAATCAAATTCTTTTTCTTTTTTCGCTCTTTTTTTTCGTTCGAGCTGTAACCCTTGGAGGCAAGTCATTAGGGCTTATACATAACCATCACGCCACATTAAAATCACATTACACAACAACGATAATCATCACGTTCAATTACATGTGGTAATAAATGCCTGTGCAATCTTTGCTAAATCTATTAGTGTGTCATCGCAGGAGAGAGAAAAAGAGATGTGCAAATAAAGAAAGAAGGGAAACCGGGTTCGATACATTAGTTTTACTTTGTTTGAACCAAGGCCACCTGAAGCACGTCAGTGACAGGCGGCTTCAAAAATTTCGGGGTGTTCTTTTGCCTTGGCATATTTAATTTTTCATTTTTGCTGCTTTTTTACATTGTATTGTACAATGTATGTGACATTACAGTGAAATGTAACCCCACAACCAACTTCAGTATAACCAACAAGCTTGTATCTTAATGAGTAATCAGATCAAAATAACTCTGATTTGACTTCATTTGCAAAGCATGCTGGGTAACCAACAGTGCCACAGTGATATTGCCAGTTACATTTGCAAAAACACTGTAATTAATTTACAGCATGGAGTAGGTTACATTCTAGTTAGAATGTGTAGCATTGTGAATGTGAATTAATATTGATATTTAAAAAATTGGCTCAAATCTGGAACAGTTATCAGAACTTTTACATTTCTTGTTGACAGAAATCTCTAAAATAGTCTAAAATTATTGATTTGTAGACAACATTTTCGTCAAAAGTCATAGACAAGAAACTCTTCACAAATGGCCACATACCTGTCCTGCTTGTCTAAGGTTTGGCTGTCGTTGCAGGTGGGGAATCGGTGCGAAGCTGTACAAGAGCACTTCAGGTCACATTTACACTCACTCAATGTCCACACAGCAGGACACGGCAGAACCTTAAGTGGGGCACTTACCCCTACTTGCCTCAGTAAATATGCCGCTTTATAAACTGTTTAAATTAATGATATGTAACTAGAAAAAGAAGAGCTTTGCACTTTCTGGTAACATAAACGCTATTAGGCTGCCATCAGCGGAGGAGTCTGAAATGCTTGTGCTATGAAACGGGCAGTTTGCTCTGTGCCCTCGAGCCGAAAGTGTATATATCATGGGCAGATGATAACATTCAAACATCTGACACGCTATTAAGTTGATGCTCAGCCAT
The DNA here is from genome assembly GCF_963082965.1 of Carassius carassius. Taxonomy (NCBI): domain Eukaryota; kingdom Metazoa; phylum Chordata; class Actinopteri; order Cypriniformes; family Cyprinidae; genus Carassius; species Carassius carassius. The sequence continues at coordinate 7,474,665 of NC_081790.1, read as the reverse complement.
TTCTAAGTAATACCTCTTTTGTTACCTAAAGACCTCACAAATATTTTATCTCGCTACATTTCTTTGAGCCCGGTTGGCTGCAGTTTTCTCACCTTTATAAAAAGTTTGGATGTCTTTTTTATATCACGGAGGGCTGCTAATCAGGAGGAATATAGTACATTTGCAAGTGTACATGCTTAATTATATTACTTCAATAAGTAATTAAACAACCTCATTAAACCTCATTAAACCATAAGAACGACCTGCTCCTTTAAATGAAATGATGAAGAGGAAGTGACATTCCTGAGTCTTCTGAGAATACAACTTACAATGGTAAGTTGTATTCTCATTTAATAATCATTATTTGCTGTTTTTTATTTTAGCTTGATTTGTTAAGTACGGTATTTCCCTGTCACATAAAATGAACAGAAATGTTGTAGTTTATAGAGAAGTTTTATGAATTGTAAAGCTAGAAGGTCACATCCTTGATAAGAAGGACAACGGCAGTTGTTTTTGTTTTGAAGTGTTTTAAGTATTATATTTCCCATCACAATTTGCTGACAAAGCATATATATATAATATATTGTCTGATATGTTTCATGTTTAGAAACAGTAGTAAACATTGGTTGACCGTGACCTTATAGGCTAGTTTTTTATTCTGAATTTGTTGAGTTTATCTAGAAATGGATACATGCAAATGTCCCTCAACTTGTTACACCCACAGAATGGAGGAGTTCTGTCATTTACCAGCAGGGTCTAACTGCTAAAGCTAACTAGCTAAACTCGGATCACTTGGTTGCTTGATGGATTTGCCTTCATAAACTCTCAGATGTTTACTACTCCGGGGTTAATGGAGGGATAGCCTTGTAAGGCATTTTCCATCAACTTCTCAAACTGTTTTTCTTCATCATTTTCTCTGTTCAGCACCCTTTCAGCTTTATATTTGCCTTGAGTCTTTCTCTCTTTTATTTCCACCAGTCTTTCCACAAAATGGACGTGAGCTGTAATTAACTGTTATTTGGAATTGATTGCAGACAGCGTACCATTGACTAGCTGCATTATGGAGTCCCTTCAAAGTAGGATTCCAGCCCTGCCAATACACTGAGTTTATTTCAGCACAGGATCAATAGTGTACGTATTAAAAGCTTTATTTGGACCTTGTTGGCAGCAGACTGCCGTTGTTCCTCAGCACCAATGTCTGGGTCTCTGCCTGTGCCCTGACTTCACCTCTTGGCTTGGTGCAAAGGGGATTTTATTGCCTGAATTTTACTTGCATTTAAGTTCATTTTAGATATAAAGTACTGTTTTTATGTATTACATAACTAACCAAATTCAAATCAAAGTTTAGTAGAAACTTTTCTGCAAATGGTTCAATACAAAGTCCTTATTAAGTCTATAGTGCAGACATAAGTGGTTTTTGATGTCCGAGTTTGGTTCGTTGGTTGTTGGAAACCTGTTTTCTGAGCTGGAAACTGCATCTACAAAATGTCTCAAGGGACAAAATTTCTTTGTCTATGAGATCTCAAAACCACAAAGTGTGTCCCATTTGTGATTTTTGTGTTTCAGATGGTTGCTCATGGTGATGGCGCAAACATACTGTGGTTTGAAGTCAAATACAGTAGTTAATTTTAAAAGAAACCAGAGGGGCCTGCACGAATGAAATTCGGGTTTGGTTCCAAGCAGAAGTCAGTTGTCTACAACCCGAATTCCGGAAAAGTTGGGATGTTTTTTAAATTTTAATAAAATGAAAACTAAAAGACTTTCAAATCACATGAGCCAATATTTTATTCACAATAGAACATAGATAACATAGCAAATGTTTAAACTGAGAAAGTTTACAATTTTATGCACAAAATGAGCTCATTTCAATTTTGATTTCTGCTACAGGTCTCAAAATAGCTGTGACGGGGCATGTTTACCATGGTGTAGTATCTCCTTTTCTTTTCAAAACAGTTTGAAGACGTCTGGGCATTGAGGCTATGAGTTGCTGGAGTTTTGCTGTTGGAATTCGGTCCCATTCTTGCCTTATATAGATTTCCAGCTGCTGAAGAGTTTGTGGTCGTCTTTGACGTATTTTTCGTTTAATGATGCGCCAAATGTTCTCTATAGGTGAAAGATCTGGACTGCAGGCAGGCCAGGTTAGCACCCGGACTCTTCTACGACCAAGCCATGCTGTTGTTATAGCTGCAGTATGTGGTTTTGCATTGTCCTGCTGAAATAAACAAGGCCTTCCCTGAAATAGACGTTGTTGGAGGGAAGCATATGTTGCTCTAAAACCTTTATATACCTTTCAGCATTCACAGAGCCTTCCAAAACATGCAAGCTGCCCATACCGTATGCACTTATGCACCCCCATACCATCAGAGATGCTGGCTTTTGAACTGAACGCTGATAACATGCTGGAAGGTCTCCCTCCTCTTTAGCCCGGAGGACACGGCGTCCGTGATTTCCAACAAGAATGTCAAATTTGGACTCGTCTGACCATAAAACACTATTCCACTTTGAAATAGTCCATTTTAAATGAGCCTTGGCCCACAGGACACGACGGCGCTTCTGGACCATGTTCACATATGGCTTCCTTTTTGCATGATAGAGCTTTAGTTGGCATCTGCTGATGGCACGGCAGATTGTGTTTACCGACAGTGGTTTCTGAAAGTATTCCTGGGCCCATTTAGTAATGTCATTGACACAATCATGCCGATGAGTGATGCAGTGTCGTCTGAGAGCCCGATGACCACGGGCATCCAATAAAGGTCTCCGGCCTTGTCCCTTACGCACAGAGATTTCTCCAGTTTCTCTGAATCTTTTGATGATGTTATGCACTGTAGATGATGAGATTTGCAAAGCCTTTGCAATTTGACGTTGAGGAACATTGTTTTAAAAGTTTTCCACAATTTTTTTATGCAGTCTTTCACAGATTGGAGAGCCTCTGCCCATCTTTACTTCTGAGAGACTCTGCTTCTCTAAGACAAAGCTTTTATAGCTAATCATGTTACAGACCTGATATCAATTAACTTAATTAATCACTAGATGTTCTCCCAGCTGAATCTTTTCAAAACTGCTTGCTTTTTTAGCCATTTGTTGCCCCCGTGCCAACTTTTTTGAGACCTGTAGCAGGCATTAAATTTTAAATGAGCTAATTAAGTGGATAAAAGTGTAAAATTTCTCAGTTTAAACATTTGCTACGTTATCTATGTTCTATTGTGAATAAAATATTGGCTCATGTGATTTGAAATTCCTTTAGTTTTCATTTTATTAAAATTTAAAAAATGTCCCAACTTTTCCGGAATTCGGGTTGTATGTAAACCATAGCTAAAGCCATTCTTTCTTAAATCATTGCATTCCTCTCCTTAGTTTGAAACTCATAATGTTAATAATTTTAATCAAATACTGAAACATAACATCAAATTTGGGCTTATTTTCTGCTAGGCATTTGGAATCAGCTGTTCTCTTGGCAAGTTGTAAAAAAAAACAAAGCATTTAAACCTTCGACCTGCAAACCTCTCCAAACTGAATCAAGGCTTTTGAATGAGCTACTTCTGTCAGGTATACACAGCTGAAGTAGGTTCTTGTCTACCAAGTCAAGTAGTTGGAAAATTACATTCACTTCTCAAGCCTCTTCACACTTTTCATATCAGCATTCTCTAAAGTTTCTGGCTGCTCTTGAGTGTTTGGTTGATGGCCATCATAATCCAATGCTGTCAAAAACCTGAATGTCATTCTTTCAAGCTGAGACACCACAATCTATGCAGTTCCTTTGAGTCTATATATGCCTTAAAATTTAACATGAAATTGTGTTCGCAACCCTGTAAGTTGTGGGATTTATTCTAGAAGTAACTGTGCTATGAATTCAGCCTGACAGGTTGTTTGGGGGAAAACAAAAAGGATGGTTTGAACTCATTTTGAGGACATTTTCTTTGTGGAATAATGCATTCAGTTGTTTACAAAAGACAAGGCAATGATTTTTTAAATTTTAAATTTTTTTCTTCTCAAAAGTCTTATTTTATGTTGACTTTCAAATGTCTTTTACACTTTTACAAGTCAAAATACCAGTACAAGATTAAATGATTTAGGGTGAGTTTACATGACAGCAATTGTACTAAAAATGTAAATGTTTGCCTTTGCATTTTTGAAAAGTTTTGTATACAGAGAACAACGTTGTCAAAAAGAATTCACACAGATCACAAAAGCAACTAAAATTGCTGCATTATGTATGCCAGGCCAATAGTTGGCGATGTCACTTTGTAAAGAAACACTAACCATCTGTGCAAATATATTTTTATAGACTGAACATGTAATATGCATGCGCATGACATCACCATTTGTACAAATTCACATTTCATAGTTTTTCTCTTTCGGAAACGTGCACTTGTTTTCAAAAGTTTGCATTTTCAGGCTCCTGAAATGCCATTGCCGTGTACATGAATGACCAAAACACATTGGGGAAGATGAGGCCTAGTGGTTAGCGAGTTTGACTTCTAACCCTAGGGTTGTGGGTTTGAGTCTCGGGCCGGCCAAACCATGACTTAGGTGCCCTTGAGCAAGGCGCTGCTCCCTGGGTGCTGCAGCATAAATGGCTTCCCACTTCTCTGGGTGTGTGTTCACTGCTGTGTGTGTGCACTTTGGATGGGTTTAATGCAGAGCACGAATTCTGAGTATGGGTCACCATACTTGGCTGAATGTCGCGTCACTTTACGTTTTCATTTTTTAGTTGAAACGGTGTCATGTAAACACCCCCTTAGACCATTTAGGGATGAGTTGTATTAAACTATACTTTGTAGTAGAGACATATTCAAATATTATACCAAAATTTGAGACCCAAACTTTGGTGAATCAAACTTTTGGCTATGACCACAACATACAGAAAAAAATTACCCACATCTTTCAGTCTGACAAAAACATCCAGCTGTGATTCTGTGAAACATGACGAAAGTATAATGAGACTGGCTTCTCATCAACAAACTGACTTTCTGTTCTTCTCTTCGTCTCTTTCCCTCTCACACACACACAGTCACACATGGGTTGTCTCTCTGATGAGATATCATTTTGTCATTTACCATGCTGCGCAACAAGATGTATCTCCCCCACTAATGCATCAGCGACAGCAGCAGTTCTGTCCTTGTCTGTGCTCTCCCTCAAGGCTTTAGCAGGCTCAGTGCTGTTTGGCTGTGCTCGGCAGCAGAGGAGGCGAACGTGGCCGCTACACTATAAATTACTACACTCTTTCTCACTGTCAGACCCCCCCTACACATAAGTTTGTAAGTGTACGTGCCGCCACACTCTCTCTACTGCATCTCACAGCTGCTTGTAACCCTAACCCGTCTAGATTCATGCATGAATGTTTGTATGATGGAGTGTGGCTCAAAAAGGAAATACTATAGTGCATATATGTCAAATCTAATCAGGTGTTATCACTCAAACCGAGCAATGATTAAAGAAAAAATATTAAACCAAGTGGCATCTGCAAATCAGTGCTTTCCTCAGAATTAAGTTTCACATTTTCATCTGTTTTTTTTTTTTTTACATTTGAATTAAAATAAATTTGTGTGCATTATTTTAACAAATAATGTGATTTTATTTTTCTCCTCATGCAAGGACGTTAAACTAAATACTGTGTTGTTTTAGAATAATTGAGATTATAGTTTTTATTAATATTTAGAATGTTTTTATATGTTCTGTTTTCATTTTAATTACAGTTTGAATAATTTTGTTGTGTTCTTATTTTTAGTAGTTTTATGTATAAATATATATTTTGTTCTTCTTCTTCTTCTTCTTAATTATTCCAGTTATTTTATTTTAATGCATAAAGTTAAACTAAAGAAATTTTGCCTCGGCAAATAGCTGAAATGTAAAAAAATATTATATTTTATTTCAGTTTAAAAATTTGTTTTAAACACACACATTTGCATATATTAGGTTTGTATACAATTTTAAAGCTTTTTTGAATCACATTTTAATTTATATTTTATCATTTAAAAACCTCAAAGTGAGCAAAGGCGCTTGTATTTTTATTGTTATTTTTTAATTGCCATTGTGTCTGACATTTCGTTATATGCTATATGACATTCATTAATTTTTAAATGTGGCTGAAGCATCCACTCACCTTTCCACTGTATCCTGATGTAGCCTGAAGGACTTTATATCTGCAAACTCAGCTGGAAAAAAATTGCTTGCTTGCAGTTGTCCATCGAATCCGATGATGACGTCCACTTCTGTCTTTTAACAGTGAGTTTTCTGATGGCTGAATAATCCGATCCTGGATCCACAGGTTCTATTGCAGGTGGGGCATATATACATGCTATTGGTGTAACTGGTATTTATGGGTGTGTTTCTCCTGAGCCTTCTTTGTTGTCTCCTAACTGTCCTTTCCTCCTCCAGTGCTTGAGTCCCATCTAGACACTGCTGCCGCCAGGTGTTACGGTCAGCAGCCATGTTCTCCAAGTCTCCAGGTTTTATTTTGCACCTCTTAAGCACTGTTTTCATTTGGTCTTTAAAGCGTTTCTTCTGGCCTCCAGCAAAGCGCTGGCCTAGTTGTAGCTGGCCATATAGCACTCTGCGGGGCAGACGGTTGTAGGGTATTCTTATGACATGCCCCAGCCAGCGCAGTTGGTGCTGGGTGATTGTGGTCTCGATACTCTTGCAGCCTGTTCTCCTCAGGATCTCAGTGTGAAGTGTTCCAGGGACTTGATGTGGCGTCTGTAAGTAACCCATGCTTCACAGCTGTAGACGAGGGTGGTGATGCAGACTGCTTGGTAGATGCATATCTTTGTGTTGAGATGAAGGTTCTTGTTCTGAAAAACCCGCCGCCGGAGTCTCCCAAAGGCAGCTGATGCTTGTTTGATTCTGTTCTGGAACTCATTGTCAATGCTATTGTCTTCAGAGATAAAACTCCCCAGCTATTTGAATGATGGCACAGTTGATAGTTTTTCATCTCCAACATAGAAGATCGGTGGTGCGGGTGGGATGTTGGCACTCCACTGGCAGATTACCACTGTTTTGGTGGTGTTGATGGTCAGCCCCATCCTGCTATATGCCCTCACTGCTGCATCTAGGACAGACTGGAGGTCTTGTGGAGAGTGAGATACGAGAGCGCAGTCATCTGCATACTGGAGCTCAAGTATCCTAACACTGTGCAGTTTGGTGGTTGATTGCAGTCTTCTGATATTAAAGAGGTTACCATCCAGCCTGTATGCTACTGTCACTCCACTGTTGTCTTGTATTTCCTTGTGGAGAAGCTGGGTGACACAAATGAGGAAGATGTTAAAAAGCACTGGTGCCAGTACACACCCCTGCCTTACCCCTGTGCGCACAGGAAAGGGCTAGACTGTTGACCTCCTATTGTCACCCTAGCAGTCATTCCATCATGAAACTGATGGAGGATGTTGACAAACTTAGTGGGGCATCCAAACCGGAGGAGGACTTCCCAAAAGAGATCTCTCTGCACAGTGTCGAAGGCTTTGGAGAGGTCGACAAAAGCCATAAACGGTCTTTATGATGCTCCCTGCACTTTTTCTGAAGTTGCAGGGTTGTAAAGACCATGTCGACTGTGGTCCTGTTCTTTCTAAACCCACACTGTGACTCGGGTAGCATAGACTCTGTGATGTTATTGATCAGTCTTTGTAACATCACCTTGGCCAGGAACTTGCCTGCCACAGCAAGAAGTGATATGCCCCTATGGTTGTCACAAATGGCCCTATCCCCTTTTGGTCTTATATATGGTGACAATACTAGCATCTCTCCATTGCTGTGGGATGCTTTCATCAGCCCAGGCCTTGGTGATGTAATGATGTAGTGTTCTTGTGCAGAGATACCCTCCCTGTTTTAGCAGTTCTGCAGGAATATTGTCAGAGCCAGGAGACTTGTTGTGCTTCAGGGAGCAGACAGCTGACAGAACCTCCACGAAGATTGGAGGTTGGCTAAGGTTGTCAATAGGGGGAAATTCAGGCAATTCATTCAGGATGGTATAGTCTGCATCAGAGTCCTGATTTAGTAAGGTGTTAAAATGTTCAGCCCACCTCTCCAGGATGCTATTCTGGTCTTTCAGGACTTGTTGACAAGGACATGTTGCCAGTTTAAGGTTGTAGGATTTGTTTCTTCTGTTTCGGCCGCAGAAGTGGAATGACCCGACAGGTGCGGTATCCTGTCCAGGTATGAGTTGAGTGAGCATTTTTTAGGCCACCTTTTCTAGACCCTTCCTCAACTTGAGGTGAGCAGTGCGGTCCCTGAATAGGGCTGCTCAGTCGCACAGGGGTCTGCCGAGAACAGCTGCCACTCAACCCCAGCTATTAGCGACCAATACCCTGTGCCGCTGACGTGCAGGGCTCTGACTAAGAGCTCCCAGCCTATTCAAACCTGCCCCCGTCGTCAGACACCCCATCGCCGCCAGACTTCAACCAGATGTAGATCCAGGTAATATTCACCATGGTCAGAGGTGGAAACCTGCGCATGTAATTTTTAAAGTGCTTTAGGGGGTGCGCTCTCTCCAGTAGCACTATCTTCACCATGATGAGGTAGGTCTGGTGGCATGGGTAAGCCCAGGACGACCAGCTCCCCAACCTGGCTGCAGTAGGCTGTCGGGACCTAACTCTGTTTAGGCCCGCCTATTGCGCACCGCCAGTGCATTACTTTTCTGTTGGGGTGTGCTCCCTTAGCCTTGCCTCGAGAGGCTTACCCACAAGGCAGTGGGGCTATTTACCCATAGCTGGGGCAGTGGTTGACGGGCATCAGGGCATGTCCACCGTATGGTGGGCCTGCACACCACATCTCTGGGGCCCACTGCTGCTCCGAGATCCTCTGCATTTCAGCCGGGGACTGCGAGGTACCCAGTTACCATGTGTGGCCACGAGGAGGCACTGCAAAAGTCTTGGTGGTGGAGAGGCTGTGTACTGGCGGAGGAGACTTACGCACTCGGCTCCTCTTTTCACCCCTATAAGAGGGCTAGCCAGCGGCGGTAGCTAAAAAGCAGAAAGTTGCAAGCAGCATACAGCATGCACTAACTACAAACACCTCCAACTCCACACTACTGCACTAGACGCTTCACACACACCCTGTGCCAGGAAAGCACACACACACTGAAAAAATAATAATAATATATAAAAAATAAATAATTAAAAAAAAAAAATAAATACCTGCAACACACACACAGACAATTTTGCTAATGCCAGGCATCTTGAAATTGAATGATTTGGTGGGTTTTTTCCATCCCCCTGACTTTGGAGGGTCAGGTCAGCTCGTTAATGAGCGTGGAAGGAAGGGGCCCACATAATCGCTTAATTTCTATAAACCTGCGCTCTAAAGCAACCCAATTATTTCCCTTAGAGCGTTGCTATATTTGTGCAATCCAAAAGTATTTTAAAAGTATTCAAAAGATCCCATTAGTTCTCCAAGCTTCGCTTACTTTTCACAAAATGGTGCAGATTTGTTTTACCCGTCCTCGCTGTCAGAAGAAAAGAAATGTTTTTGGCAGGCGGTACTGAACATGGATCAAGGGTCAAACTAAGAAAAATGAACACCTCTGGTGTACATCTTGAATACTGAACTTTTTGAACAAAAGCCATCTTTCCTCAAAAGAAAAAGATCATATCCAGCATACATGGTCTGCATCTAGAGCAACAGAATGACAATCCAAACGTCCCGAGATGCAGATCCAGTATGATAGTATGAGCAATCTCAGTGTCCATACATCACAAAAATCATGAAGATAAATGCTTTATTAGGCGCACCTCACATCCTGTACTTGCAAGGTACAGGAATGCAATAACGGAGAAAGAAAAGAGCACCAAGATGGTGATGACGGCTAGAAGGTTCTTTGAAAAGCATGTTAATTACAAAATTCTTATGCAGCGTGTTCCTTTGAAACCTCTCCTCATACTGTCTAATATTCAAAGAGTAGCTGTCAAAATGTTCATGCGTTCAGTTCTGACATTTCATTAATGAATCATTATCTATTAATGCATAAATATTAGCAGATAAAATTAATTAGTTAAATCATTGATGTGGATCGGAATCAACTGGGAGGTTACATAATTACGAACAGCTCAAGCTTTCAGGAGAAACTTGAGTTACTGGCTCTATGTATATATGTATCTGTTTTGTTTTGTTTCTAGGTGAGGACATTTTTATTACTTTTTCCTGGACTTTTTAGTTTTATACATATTTTTTTAAAGCATGTTGTCAATTTACATAACCCTTATGTAAGTAAGCAAACAATAAGTTTTTAGCACAGAAATCTCCTAATAAATACATAAAAGCATAAAAATACTGTTCTCTTAAATTCTCTGCACTCTAAAAATTGCTGGGTTGATTCAATCCAACTTTGGGTCAAATATGGACTAACCCAATTGGTAGGATAAAATTTTTATATTACAATTTTTATTACACAGTAGTTGGGTTAGTCCATATTTGACCCAAAGTTGGGTCAAAACAACCCAGCATTTTTAGAATGTGCTATTAAAATCTTCAACTTTTGATTTCATTTCAAGTTGAACAGTCTGCAGTACTTCAGCTTATATGGAGCAGCTAGCGTAGCTAATCATTATGCTTGACATTGCCTGTCAGAGTCATATGTTATATTGTCCATAACATAACCAGCATACCAAATGAGAAGCCCACAAAAATAACACTAATAAGGAAATCATTAAATACCACTCCATTGACCTTTTGAAATGCTGGCTTCTCAACTTCTTTTCCTAAATCCCCAGGTTATTGACTCGACAGCTTCCTAAACGTTATTTGTAAAAGTGTGACGGGATAGATTTTATAGCACCTGCCTTCTCCTAACCTTGCCAAGAGGGCCTGACAGGCACTTAGCATTAACGATCTTCAGAAAGGTATCCAGAGACATTGTGCTTCTTGTTGCCCAGCTTGTGGGCCAGTCACCCTGCCCTGGGATCGTCTAGCCCATATACTGCTGTCTCTACTTCCTTCCCCTTTCGCCTTCCAACCACCAATAATATGGCGAATGAACCACCAAATGTAAGTTCATAGCATCAATATGCATAGACCATGACATCATATGACCCACATGCAACAGTCAATCAGTAACTAACCACCCTAAAATGATAAAGCACAGGAAAAAGCACAGTGCAGATTGTTGAGTCATCGTATGTAACTGTCACCATTGATAGACGCTGTTATTTAAGAGGTTAAATGGGTTTGATTTTGAACAAGGAAGTGGCGGTTGACCCTAATTGCATGCATCAGTTTGATGTCGCTTTCCTACGTGTCTCCTCAGCACTGGAGTCCCATATATCAGAGGGATCTTAGCGTATGCTCCTCTGAGAAGTAGGTTATTAGCCCTGTATAAATCACTACAGCCATCATCGCCATATTATGCTGTAGAGGAGAACATCAGCTGTTTTCCTAGATCATCCCACAGTGAAGATGAGGTAGCTAGGAGCCATGGAGGAACTGCTTGGTCAAAGGCCTTTGGCGGAGTCCAGGACTCAGAGGCTGGAGGCAAAGATGAGGGATCCTCCAGCCACGACACCGATGGAGACTGACAGACTCGCAATGATCCCACCGCACAGATGGTGGGCTGAGGGTGAGTAGAGGGGCTGCCTGGAGACAGCTGAGGCAATGGTGAGGATTGGTGCAGAGGTGGTGGGAGAGGGAGGCTGGGCGGGAGTTCAGGATGTTCAGAGGACTTAGGGACAATGTGTGCTACTCATTTACACCATAAAGCCACTTCTAGAACTGTGCTCACCAGCGACAGGGGAACAAACACCATGGTCAGTATAGTAAAGGCAGATAGTTTAGGGCAGACGAAAATTTCCAGACTGACATAACTGTTCAAATACGACCTCCGTGGTCATTTCAGGATAGACAGAAGATTCAATCACAGCCTCCATGTTCTTGATGGGACAGACAGAAGATGATGGCAGGACAAGACAAAGCCTGTGTCTAACAGTCGGCTCGCGGACCTGGACTGACATCGATTGAGGCTCTGGCTCCGGGTGATCCTCAGCTCTGTTGCCCTCCTCGGGCGATGTCTCGTTGTCTGCAGTGGGCTCTGGCTCTTCGTCAGTGCGGGGCAAATAATTTAGCTCTGTGAAGCAGAGTGGTTGTAGGCTGGGCTCTGGGTCAACCATAATCAGAAATAAGAACATCAGGCAAAACAAAAATATACAAAATACGGAAACATACTTCTCTGTCACTTCTTTGTCCGGTATTCTGTCATGATACTGTTTGTGGGAAGAGGCAGGATGATGAAGACAAATAAGTTCAAACACACTTAAATAATTCCATGACAGGTACTCTCCATTGAGGGCAGGAACACACACGAGGTAGCATTCACAATACCGGACAAAGACAGAATGAACAGACTTGACTAAAAAGTAGGGGTGTTAATGAGGGACAGACATTTGAGGAAGATCAACTAATAATGACACAACAAGACCAAGAACGACCAAATATGGGAACATGAGGGAGAAAACACCAAAATATTTTTTATTTTATTTTTTTAACAACTTCTCAAAACAAAGTTTGAGGTGGTTATTTTGTGTGAATTTGTACAATGTGAAACATACACATGGCAAGGTGCTATTTATATAGCACATTTCATACAAAATGGTAATTCAAAGTGCTTTATATAAAAGGAATTAAAATAATCACAAAAATAAACGCAAAGAATTCAAATTTTAAAATGATTTAAAAACTTATTAAAATAATTAAAACATTAAAGCATATGAAACCATACTTTTGTTATTATTATTAATATTTTTTGTTGCTTAGAAAACAAAGAGGAAGCATGAATGTCACAAACATAACTGTTACTGGGCTGAAAGCAGATTGTATAAAAACATATAAATGAGAATGTACATATTAATATGAATTAGCCACCAATTTGCCAAAACATAAAATAGTTTACATGAGTGTGTTGAGCAAACCAGTTTGCCAGTGGAAAAAGATAAATAAACTTCAATAGTGTAAATTCATAGTGTCAATTTTCTAAATTTTTCCTCTGAAATACATTCTCAAGATATTTTATAAAATATCTTGTCTTAAAAGGTCTTGTCTTTATTTTAAGTTGCAATTCTTGCTATCAACAAACTACAAATTTTGCCTCAAGAAACTCCTTATATTCTTTTATTAATAGTTGGTACAGTAGTTAAGTGTTTTTATAATTATTTGATTTGTTTTATAATGCATTCTAGTAATAAGTAAAAGCAATAGTAACAGTGATGCTTGCATTAGCAAATACTATTAATAAAGACTCATTTTTTTAACTTTATTTTTAATTTTTTTATGAGAACAAATGGAATATAAAAACAAACAGAGTAAAATTTGGTCCAAATCTAACGTTAATATCATCACAGCATCCTCTTAAGGCAAATTTTAGGTTATTTAATTTTCAGTTCACACTCTGCTGTATTATTAAACAAAGCCATTAAACCTTTAACCAGCTGATATTGTCTGTCTGCGAGCGGCCATAAGGGTTAATAACTGTGGTGTAATATGAGGCTGGGGATCAGGGTGGAAACTGACCAGCTTTGATTCTCGTTTGTCTTAAATGGCTGTTTAGCTAATTAAAGGTCTGGGTGTTCTCCTTTACCACCATTTTGGCATTACTGTTCCTGATTTTCTGTCTGGATCTCAGGTCGACTATTTTGCTAATGATGCCAATTAAAAGAAAATATAGCAAATCTCAAGGATTAGCATTCTGGAGGGATGGGAAGGGGGGTCTTGACTTTGGTGTCATCCTGGCTGTCGTATCAAAGCACAAACAGAGGCCCGTTGTCGTCAGGAATGCCACATGCTAATTAAGAGCAGATACATTCACAGGTTAAGTACTGAGGGGACTTGGAAACATAATCAGCTGGAATACATTATAAACTCGCCGTGATCAAACACCTCTAATGTTGTTCCCCAAGCAAACGCGTCTAACAAAAGAGCCTTTCCGGACTCCAGCCTGACTCCCTGGAGTTCTAACATTGCCATAGAGACCAAATGTTCGGAGATTGCCATAGCGACCTACTTCCCACTGGTTGAGGGTAGTACTCAGGACATCATCAGCGTGGTTGCTGTAATCATTACCACTGCAGACATATCCTTGTGATGGTCGTGTTCACAATTACCCAGCAGAATGTCATCAACGCAGCCCAGGGCTTGGCCCGAGGACAACCCAAGTTCAATGGCACGCATTTAATGGCCATCAGCATTGCAGCACACTTTGAGCTCGTCATGCTTTGGAAAAAAAAACAAAAAAACATACAAACAAACAAAAAAAAAAAAAAACGGCGTAATGATTTGCCAAGGGTTTTAGGGGCTGTATACAGAACAGAAGACATGGTTACATATTGTACAAATGGGGCAGGTGTTCTTCCACTAGGGGGCACAGTCTCACTCTGGGGAAATACTGCCAGTAGTCCCATCTGATTACTTTGTACAATGGGGAAAAACATACTTGATGGATCTTCTATTTATATGATTTCCATCTGTCAAATCAGTTCAAAAATTGGCACTAATGGAGCAAACAATATAATTATTATTTTTTTGGTTCGTACCAAAGACGAAGCTAAGAGATTAATTTTATCATTCAATACAGCTCCAAGCAACTAATTTTATTTTGGGGTTTGCGTGCCTTCAACCAGCATAAGCACTTGCTCTGACACCATCACTGCAAGCCTGATATCCAGAACTAAAATCTGAGCTTGCATTTGTAAGTCCTCTGACATAAACAGAATCTGGCATGTATACATTTTTTTTAACCATAAACTACAATAGTGACTCTATCTAGAGTGAAACTTTTTTCTTTCTAGATCAAAACTAGATAATCCTGATAAAAAGTAAATAAATAAATAAATAAATAAATAAATAAATAAAACAAATATATAAACATACACACATCTGGTCAAATATTTGGAATAATAACAATTTTATATATAAAATTTATACATAAATATATTTGAATGAAGACATTTATGCTCACCAAGTCTCCATTTGCTCAATAAAACAGTAAAAAAAAAAAAAAGAAAGAAAAAAAGAAAAGAAAGAAATAAATTCAGTGAAATTGTATTGCAGTAATTTAAAATATCTGGATTTGGTGTAATGAAATGTGTTTATGCGGTTTAAGGTTAAAAAACACATTATTTTCCACATACTGTACATTATTGTTTCTCTTCTATTTGTCCACGGTGAAAGCCAATCCGGCGATCCACGGTGCAAAGTTGATGTATTTCATCAGCGACCAGCACGGATCAGCTCCAGGCATGATGAAGCCGATATGGTCCTCTTTTGAAAGGCCAAACAAAGTAGTTTTGCTTTCACAGTGAAACACACAGCATCTATACATCATGGTGCGGTGGCAACAACAATACTACAATGAGAATAAAAGGTACGCCTTCTTTGTGTGAACATCTGGGTGGCGTTATGCGTTAAACATTTTCTCATCTTTCAAATTATGTAAATTATTTTTCAGGAAATTCAAACAAAAAATGGCAGTTTGACACTCTCTGATGTGGAGTGACAGATTGCTGTATAAACGCCTTAGTTCAACGGCGTTTTAATGCAAAATAACGCTGTGTTTTTTTTTTTTTTCTGCACCAAAGCCATTCTGAAATGTGACGTCAAAACTGAGGTATACAGTATACTGAACCATCATGTTTGTGTACTATTACACTCCTAATTGATATTATATAATATTATTATTAATATTAATATTTTTCTCCCCATCCAGTGCAGTTCTGGAAAAAAAAATGCTGCCAGTAAGCTGATTGGTTCTTTAAACTAAAAGGTGGGTCTTCCATTCCTACAGCTGCCACATAAAAAGTGTTGCAGTTTCTCTCATTAATTTTTCTACAAGTGGTCTGTCTCCTCCTTATACTTTCTCTACTGACACATGAATCGTGGCCCGATTCTGTAGAACTGGTTTTAGCCTATGATATTAGCATACGTCGACAGCGAGATTTCCGTGGTTATTCGACTGACATTAGCTGATCAGGAGAGATCTGAGCAGTGACTAGCAGAGATGACAGGTGAGACAGCGCCGGCTGCCAAACTCAATGCACGGGGGACCACGACGAATAAAAGTCATCTAATCCAGGAGAAGACTATAGTAAAGCATGGAGCAGCCTGAGGGCCTGACAGTCACTCTGTCTGTCTGTTTCTATCCCATTCTTTAATTTTCTTCCTTTCTCAAGGTTTCTGTTTCTCATACTGGTTCTTGTTCACTCTAAGTCGGACTCTGTGTCTGGCTTCTGACTAGACTTCTTCCTCATGTCCTGAACGTCACTGTAGTCTCAGCTGTCCTCCTGATGGCACCCATCACTATCGGCCCCCGACCCAGCGAAATTAGGGGCACTGAGGGAGATGAGTTTGGTTTGAGCAGTAGACCAGGGTTAGGGGACACCAAAGCTACCTGACAGGTTACTGTCTCATTGAGGCAAATCCTCTGCCGTGATATTTACCTTGTCTTTGTGAAGAAGATTAAAATTGCGGATACTGTCTTAAGATGCCTGAGCTGAATTGTGTTATGCCAAGATAGCAGACAGCAGTGTCAAAGGGCAAAGAGCAGAAAAGAGGAAAGTGTTCGTCTTTGTGTGTGTGTTCATATAAAGCATTTATTTATATTTTTTAAGTACAGTTTTAAAGAAAAATTTTAAGAATTTAATATCATTTTATATAATATATCCAAAATCTGAACTTGAATCTACAAAGTGCTTGTCCTTAACCACTTAAGCCATCCAAGCCATAAAAATAAATTAATGTTTTGAATTTATATAATTAAATATTATAAAGGCTTTAAAGTTTCAAAATAATTTTTTATTGTAAATAATATTTTGATATTTATTTTGTTTTAAAATTATTGTACTATTTCTTTATATATGTCTTATATAATATTTATAAATATGATGTCTATAACTATATGTATCTCTATATACAGTGGTCCCAAAAAGTTTACTTATGCCGCAGACACACACTGACACATGCACCTATATCACCACTATATGAAATATTTTAAATATTTTGTTATATAATACAAATACATACATTCAATAGTATTTATTTTCAAAGTAATATAGCACATTTTTAAATGTTTCTAAATATTTTGTATCTTTATATCTAAATGACAATTTACAGCGAGGTTTCACTTGTTAACGTTAGTTGACTACATTACTTAACATGAACTAACAATAAAAAATACTTAAAAATTAACTAATCTTAATTTAATTTTCAACATTTACTTATACATTATTAAAATTAAAATTTGTATCTGTTAGTTTTATTTGGCTGAACTAAGCTAACGAGAACTAAGCTAACGAGAACTGACAATGAATACAATGACAATGAATTTATTTAATAAATAACAAAAATTAATTGTAAGATATATTGTAAGCTATTGCTCATTGTGAATGTTAGTTAATGCATTGTTTAATAAAATAGAGATATAAATACAATTGTTGATTTATCTATAGAGGTAGATATAGATATGCACATATATATATATATAGACATATAATGTGAGAACATAAGAGCATGTGGTGATTCTCTCAGTGGGAGTGAGAGTGAAAATCTGAGGCTGTGTAAAGCCTTTACAGGCTTTCAGTGCAGCAGGAAAGCGACTGGCCAGATGATGTTATGGCAGATTGAAATGGCAGCAGCCTTCACCCTGGGCTTTTTATCACACCATCAAATCTCAGATCCGACACCCTGTGGCCACCCCAGTCCACACACAGACACAGATAGGCCTCCTCTCTGCACTTTTGCCCACAGCAAGTCTCATAATGTCACCCTGCCATTGTCAGAGTACAGCTTGTTTCATTGTTGCAAGACATTTGGAGAAATATTTACTCTCTCATCTCTAGATCACATTTCCTGGAAACACTGTCACAATGATATTTTTGAGTCTGTCACACTGGGCACTAGAACAGATTGTGAAAACTAAGCAATGCAGTTGAGCATCAACACTTTTAAAAAATAATGGCTCCAAAAGTGGAGTTCCACAGCGATGCCAGTGAAGAACCATTTTGGGTTCCCAAAACAGTCTTTCAGGGAATTTTTACTAGAACATTTTAATAATCTGAAAAACGGTTTTCCACTATACGGACCTTCTGTGAATGGATGTTAAAGGATGCTAAAGGTTCTTCATCGAACCACAGATGCCAAAAAAGAAGCTTTATTTTTAAGACTATATGATAGAATATATGAATGTAAACTGTAAAGCCTCATCTTATGCATTTAACCTTGACATTTTGTTTTATTTTAACATTTAAGCATTCACAATTTTACTTTTATAATGAGAAACATTTTACAGTGAAACATTAGGTGGGGTTTTACCCATTATGATTTAAAGGGATAGTTAACCAAAAAATGAAAATTATGTCATTAATAACTCACCCTCATGTCGTTCCAAAGCAGTAAGACCTCCATTTATTTTCGAAACACAGTTTAAGATATTTTAGATTTAGTCCGAGAGCTCTCAGTCCCTCCATTGAAACTGTGTGAACGGTATACTGTCCATGTCCAGAAATGTAAGAAAAACATCATCAAAGTAGTCCATGTGACATCAGAGGGTCAGTTAGAATTTGTTGAAGCATCGAAAATACATTTTGGTCCAAAAATAGCAAAAACTACGACTTTATTCAGCATTGTCTTCTCTTCCGTGTCTGTTGTAAGACAGTTCAAAACAAAGCAGTTTGTCATATCCGGTTCGCGAACGAATCATTCGATGTAGCCAGATCTTTTTGAAACAGTTCACCAAATCAAACTGCATCGTTTTAAACGGTTCGCGTCTCCATTACGCATTAATCCACAAATGACTTGAGCTGTTAACTTTTTTAATGTGGCTGACACTCCCTCTGAGCTAAAACAAACCAATATCCCGGAGTAATTCATGTACTGAATAATGCTGATACAATGCTTAATAAAGTCGTAGTTTTTGCTATTTTTGGACCAAACTGTATTTTCGATGCTTCAAAAAATTCTAACTGACCCTCTGATGTCACATGGACTACTTTGAAGATGTTTTTATTACCTTTCTGGACATGGACAGTATACCGTACACACAGCTTCAATGGAGGGACTGAGAGCTCTCGGACTAAATCTAAAATATCTTAAACTGTGTTCCAAAAATAAACGTCTTACGGGTTTGTAACAACATGAGGGTAAGTTATTAATGACATAATTTTGCAAATTGGGCGAACTAACCCTTTAACCACCAAAGCTATTGTATGGCTTCAGAAGACATAGAATATAATATAAAAGTCATATGCGTTACTTTTAAGGTACACTGTAAAAAAAAAAAAAGTCCAATTGTAATTGTAAAAAAAAAAAGAAAGAATTATTTTAATGCTAAAAGAAAACTTAGAAAAAAAAGTCATCTAACAATTTACAGCATAAACTGACATTCCCAGAATTCTCTGTGTGACATTTCACATATATTTAAGAAACTATGTTTTTACATTTTGTTCATTATGGTTTTATGTTACATCATAAATTTTGTTAAATTAAAAAGTTGTTAAACAAATGTTTATTGGATTATTTTAGTGTCTTTGAGTTACGTCTTTTGTATTTGTGTGTATGACACTGTTTAGCGTCCATATACTGTACCTCAGCTTGTGGAAAAATTGGTGATAAACTTTGGTTGACCATATGGCTTTACCGCCTATGTTTGATTGAAAATGTGTATTTTAAAGATACAAAACAGATGTTAGTGCTTCAGTAGGTTTTTTTTCTTTTAAACGGTTAATGAAATGTTTTTGAACTTTACATTGAACTGTACAAATTAAAATGCTATCTTTTAAATTTATTGTTATATAATTTATTACTTGATTTTATTTCTTTATGATAAAGTGTTGGCAGTCAAAGCTTTTATTTTTTTGTTACCATTTATTTATTTACTTTTATTACTGGTACTTTTGTGTCTTCTTTGAAAGCTTCAGTGCCACAAGGTTTATTTAATATTTGATGACGTTTTAGAAGAATTTTTATTTTGGGGTGTGTACTGCTTGTTTAAATCTAAAGGCCTGTTCTTCTCCAAGAGTAAGGAGGATGTAAACCAGAGGAAGTGAGTGGATGGTGCTGTTATACAATAGGAAAGGCTCTGGGGCAATTGTGCCCATAATACGACTGAGGTAAGAGTGTGTGTGCATGTGTAGTGGAAATAGAAGTGTGTGTGAAAGTGTGTAGAGAGCTCCACCGTCTTCTGATGGGGGATGTGACAGAGTGGGGCAAAGAGGCGACTGACAGGGACACCCTCAGGGCATTTCATTACGGAAAGTGTCTGTCCAGATGATGGGAAAAGGATTATCCTCTAAACAGGATTTACTTGAGAGGATAATTCATTGGCTGGACTCACAGAGGGGAAGTGCTGTATGGGTTAAGGTTACAATATCGCTTCATTCACAGCTCTGCCGTCTCAAGAGTGTGTTTGTGTATGAGTGGGTGTGTGTGCGACTGGGAATTCATGAGCATGGGTGCTAGCTGGGTGCACAACTTGGAAACTTTGTACTCGTGAACTGTTTTAAGAAAGCTTTCTTAGTATCTGTGGAAAACAGTGCCACAGGGAACATTCTCTAATGTGAAACCTCAAAAGAAAATCATTTAAGAAACATCCTGTTAGATTTGAAAGCGGCAGAGAGAGAGAAAGGGGGAGGTGTGACAAAGACAATGTTTAGAACATGCATAAAAGCAGAAACAGCTTTGGTATGAAAGGGAAAAATATAAAAATGCGAGCTCATTTGCCTCATTAAGGCCTACAGGCACTTGATAAAGTAGTGATGGATATACAAGCAGTGTCAGGGCGATTTGCATTTAACAAACTGACGCTTCCCAGCCTGTCATGTAATATTTATGACCAAGTGGATTGTGGTGTTCTCCTGGTTTCAAGCTTTAATAAGACATCAGGTTGCTGGTGGAAGAGTGACAGGGATGGATCAAGGAGGTCTGTTATATCTGGAGAAAGCTATCCATTAAAGTTCCCTTTCTTGTGGAGAAGGACGCCCTAGAAGTATGGGATTTGTAGTATGCCATCTTTGCTCATGTGAATGTGACCAATCACTCTAACCACAGGAAAAGAATGTCATGCCAGTGCTGATGGCACCACAAGAACACAGGAACCTGTCATTATTGACTTAGTGATGCACAATATATCAGTAGTATATTTGTTGTTGACAAATATAAGATTTGTTTCCACTTTTTGATCTGTATCTGTCAGTATTGGATATATAATAGTACACTCTCATTTCCCTGCCATTACTTACTGCTCACATAATGTTAATTTTGTACAATAATTTAATAACTCTGTTAAATGTGATCTTAAATCCCCCAATTTTTTTTCATACCATACATTATAATGTTATGATGCCTAAGAGCCATGTAGCTTTTTAGTGTTTTATTTTTATTGTATTTAGCCTAAAAAAAAGAAATGCATTTTTTTTCTTTCTTTCTTTCTTTCTTAAAGGGATAGTTCACCCATAAATAAAACTTCTGTCATTGTATGCTCATGTTGCTCCAAACCCATAAAATTTTGGATAACATTTGAAACACAAATTAAGATTATTTCAAAGAAACCTCTGTTTACCATATGTGATGCACTCTATGTATGTGTGTTTATATGTGAGTAAAAGCCTAAATTAAATTTCTTCATAATATAAAGTGATTGTATGTTTTTACAAGACTTAAAGTAAACCACATAACATTCATTTTATGACACCTTTGGCCTTTTTGGATATTCTAGGTTTTGGTTACTGAGACTTTCAGGTTTTATTTACAAAATATCTTAATTTGTGTTTTGAAGATTAACCAAAGTCTTATTGCTTTGGAATGACATTCCAGTGTGAATAAATGTTGGCAGAATAAATTTTTTTTGATGGACTGTTAGTTTAATACACATTCCTCATTGATTCTAATTCACAGGCTCACGTTTTGATTCTGATTTACATAAATTTTAATTCAGCTAGAATTCTTTGATTTTAGCATCCCTATAAGCTTGAGCATCCATCCAATTTAATGCTTTTAAGAACCCTCCAAAATGAATAAGGCACTGAAAAACATCTATAATATAATAAAATATATACTGTATGTTGATTGCAAAAATGCTTCACATCTAAACTTGATTTGGCTGTCAGTAGCAAAAGATGCTTTTTGCTCCAGATGGTGTAGTTAGCAACAGCTAACAGGGCCATGCTAATCAGCCAAACCTTGACCCCTATGGGATTGATGATGATAGCAAATCCCACTCTATACACTTGCTGTAATCCCTGACTAGACGCTTCACGCCTTTGTAAGGCTCCATTTTCTCTATAGACCTTAAGTCTGTGGTCGTTGCCAGTATCAAAAGCCTCCGCCACCCCTGCTTCAACATTTCAGACCACCGGCCAGGGCCAAACCCTTTCTAATCACCACCATCATGAATAACAAATCCCATGCTTGATGGCATAACGTTCCTCTCTTTTATTTTCCAATGTGAGCAAAGAATGAGTCAAGAATCTTACGCTAAAAGGCCACTGATTGGGGTGCCGCAGTCTGTAATTTGCAATTAACGAACAGGTCGGGGATTTGATTCGGGTCAAGGTCCTCATTTGCATACGTTTTGTACCCCCATAAAAATTCCAAGTGGGTGGTGCAGCAGCCTCCAATCTCTATTTATCCACAATCTGGCAACACAGACCCTCCCTCGGCATGGGCCAATCAGCCGCAGCTCTGCATTTCTTTCAATATAGTGGCTCTAATTTGGAACTGGCCCTTAATGAATACAGGAACCTGAGCAGTGATTGAGATTGCTACTTGATGGTAAGCTTGTTAGGGCTGTGAAATTGCAAGCACCACCTCTGGCATTGTAATTGTGGTTGTTTCTCACAGTCGCTTGACTGTGGGTCTGTTATGTTCTGGGCAAATGCTCAGAATGCAAAGTGGGGGACAAGAGGAGAATTACCTGAAGTTTGTGAAGTTTATGAATGCATGTTTTATCAAAAACTGTAAGGATGACATGGTGGCATGATCATTTAAAGTCAACAGAATTTATCTTATTTACTTTCTTAATAGACAGTCCCAGTTAATGCCAATGCAAATGCTCTTGGTTCAGTTCTGATTTTGATTCCATTTCATTTGGACATATTTTAGTTATAGTGTCCATTTTGTTTTTGAAAGAAATATTAATCTCAAGAATTTGTGCTCAACTACACTGTAAAAAGTGGTAACTGATTTCTACATAATTTAACCCATATAAATTAGGTTGATTCAGTAATGTTTAATAATATTTTTGACTCGAAGCAAATAGAATTTTAATTTCCCTTTTATAGAATGATACATTGAAAGCATGTGATTTGAAGGTCGTCATCTTAGCTCTTATATGAATTAAATGTTCTTTTAGCTTTTGCATTTTGCTGTAAATAATACAGGGAACTATGTATAAATGTTTATAGTGTAATTTTTTTTTTAAAATATCAGTATTGTTTTCAAATTTTTTTTTTCATTATTATTATTATTAATTAACTGCTTGGCCTATAATATATATAATATATAAAATATTATATATATATATATATATATATATATATATATATATATATATATATATATATATATATATATATATATATATATATAATAAAATCTAAAATCTTTTTTAAACATATTCCATCACTTTTAAAGTCAGGTGGATTTTGACTGACCGTTAATGTTTTGTATTGTTTATCAGCTGGAAAAAATAGTCCTGAAAGTAATTCTATTTATATTGTTGTTCTTTGCCGTTAATGTTATAGTTGTGGACTACCCTATTCTTTTTAAATGTAAAATGATTTTAAAACTTTATCTTTATCAATGTAAGTTTTGAGTTTATGAGCCTTTTGAACGATTCATGTAAAGGATCACTTCATAAAACTCATTTGTCATTTGTTTTCGACTTTTTAAAAGAGTGATTTGTTTCAGATTTGGACTCCATTGCTCATGCTGTTGTTTCATGCAGCCTGCAATGCAAAATGGAGCAATAACGCCATTTCAAGACAAGTTTACTTTGAATGTTTCTTTTGGCAACTACCCACATTTGACCCTGAGATCTTCTAATCCTGAAGCCTACAGTTAGATTTTCTAAATGGTTGTCTTCTGTAGTTAACAAGGATTTGGCACAGATGATTACCTGTTTACTCAATAACTGCCCAAGAAGAACCCGGTCTCACCATTATACCCTGAGACCAGACCTCAGTAGGACAGGTAGAGTCCATAAAGGCCAGGGCTCAGTGGCTCCTTTCCTGTTTGGCTCCGGTGTGTTGAGGCATGCGTCCCTGCCCTCTGAGTCCAAGCACAGCTCTTGTTTACTTAGGCCTTGCTCGGACACAAGGATGCATATGGCACAAAGAGCAGCACTGGAGTGCCTTTTGACACGCTCTTGCAGAGTGCTGGGTCATGTTCTCTCGGTGAGTACACGACAGGAAATCCATTTAATTACCTGTGAAGCAGAAGACTGAGTGTGGGGGGTTGACAGGGAAGGACTGTGTTCCATGGAGGGAGCTCTACCCCGCAAGACCCTCCAGTCCTTCTTGCTTTGCCTCGCTTTCTCTTCTCACAGCCTCTCTCGCCCTCTTCGTCTGACTTTTCCCTTTGCCGTTAGCACTCCCTGTCCTTCCCTCAGTCCTCTCAGTCCACCTTCCTTTCATTTGATTCCTTTCTACTGCTTTCCTGGCCTTCATTGGTCCCTTCTTTGTCCTCCTGTCTCTGTCTCCCACCCTCCACCATCTGTGTCATACTTTCTCGCTTATGTGAAGCTTCATTTTCAGTCAGACCTTGTCTCTCACTTTTTTTCCTCTCTTCTCTCAGAGTCTTACCTGTTTTTTCCATTCATCTTTCCTTTTATTTTTTATTTATTTTTTGCTTGGGGCACAGAGGTCACTAGAAAGTTCTACATCAAGTTGGCACCCAGCTTTATATTTCTGCTCTTCAGTATAGAGAAAATGAAAATGTTAATGCATATCCTCTTTGTAAATTCTGTAATAATAATAATAATATTATATATATATATATGTGTGTGTGTGTGTGTATGCACACGCACGTATAAATGTATGACAGCAATGAACATATTGCGCTAACCACAGGAAGTGGAAAAATGAATGCTGCAATAATAGGTCTCTAATAGATCAAAGGCACAATTTTCCCAAAAATCAAATAATTAAAAAATAATAAAATATCTATCTATCTATCTATCTATCTATCTATCTATCTATCTATCTATCTATCTATCTATCTATCTATCTATCTATCTATCTATCTATCTATCTATCTATCTATCTATCTATCTATCTATCTATCTATCTATCCAGCTATCTATCTAGCCATCTAGCTTTTAGATTTTAATTTTACTTTTTTTTGGTGACAAATAAGTTGCAAAATTAAGGCTTGGAAAAAACGATGCCTTACTTATTTGGTCTATTTGAGACCTCTTTGTTTAACATGTTGAAAATAATTAAGACAATTATTGCAGCATTCGTTTTTCCACTTCCTGTGGTTAGTGCTATATGTTCATGCTAATTATGTACCCTTCATCCTCTGGTTCACATCTAACATCATTAATCATGGTTAATCACAAAAACTGTTTGATTAATTGGTTTAAATTTGTATTTGATCAACAGCCCCATTTAACCTAAAATGTGTGTGTACATTTTATAATTTCAATAATTTGCTAATAATATATTTGGTATTGAACAATTTTGCAATAAACTATAAAAGTCCAAATTAAAAGCATTTCATTAGTAGTCTGAGAATTTCATTGGCAGTCTCTATCTGCCAGTTAGTTTGTGTGTGTGTGTGTGTGTGTGTGTGTGTGTTTGTCTGTGTGTGTGTGTAGCAGTGAGGACCTGTTCCTTTGAGACCGCATCTATTACTGCGGACTTGGCGTGCATGCATGCTTCGCTCACTTGTGGGTTTAAAAGCAACATGGCAGCCAGTGGGCCACAGCACACATGTTTGGCCCCGGTCTGCCGTAAAATGGTTTTCATGTCTTCATCCGTGTGTGCAGTGTGACTCTCCTGGTAATAGAAGTGGAATAGCAGCAGCAGGTCTGTCCTCACCAGGGGATGAGCTGTCATGTTTGAGGAAAGTTTGGCCTGGAGCCTGGCATTTGAGTTGCACCACAACAGACTCTGTGCTGCTAGGTACGCCAGGTACTAAATTCACTAAACTTTCATCAATAGAAATAGCAATGACCAGGATGGCAGGTTTTTAGGTGCGGAAGTGAGTGTGTAACATTGCAAATTTGCCTATAAGAGAAAAATAATTAGAAAAACCAAACCGAATCCATTGGTGTTAAATTCAAGAGGCACGTGATGTATCCATAAACAGATGCTGAATTTTATGCACAAAGCAAATGACTGAAGGCCCTGAGGCATTCAGAATAACAGAAATCTTGGCTGATTTGGGAAGCTAGGTTTTGATGAGCACGGTTGCACGGCATGAATAGTCGAGAGCTTGGAAGCGCTTCACTGCTCCCTAGCAGCACATTAGCAGGCTGGAGGCTAACATTAGTTCTGTTTGGAGGAGGGAAAAAACAGCAAAAAGTTTTCTGATAGCCCTAAGAGGTGTGCTCGAAGCAAAACTAGCCTACCAAATTAGATCTACTGCTTTGAATTGAAACTCTCGGAGTAAAACAGCTAATTGTATTTACTTATTTAGCATAGTATGCTCAGTAAACCAGGCCAAGAGACATCTGTTAGTAATTCATGAATATTTCAAGGCCAGTGTTTACTTGAAAGAGCTACTGAAAAACTGTATACTGTGAAGAAACGAACACAAGAAACTATGCTATGTTTATGGGTGGGAAAGAGAAGCGAATGGTAAATCTGTATCTGTTTAGGTCACAGCCTGGCACACATTCGTTGCTGTGTTATCGGAGTTGATCTGGAAGCATCGCGTTCTATTAAAGTGCCATATTTGTGTATAAACATCTGATAATTCTTCTGAAAGAGAGAGAGAAAAAAAAGATAAAGTGGTGTGCTGGTAAGGCTGGATTTTGGCACTTTGTGGCCTAACATGTAAACACAAGTATTGTCGATTCTTTGAGAGCAGTAAAGTAAGTAAGTTTGTTATTAGCATCTTTAATATTGCATATTTACATACATTTTGCCTCACAAAAAGCTCCATATTGTGGGTTGCACACATCATAACAATAAAGATCTTGGTCAATTTTCATAAGTTTTGTAAAATGTGTTAAAATACAATTTAAAGAAGCTGTTTACACAATAGTCAAAAGTTTAGAATATTTTTTAATATGTATATTTGTGAATGAAAGCTCTTAATGCTCACCAAGGCTCCATTTGTTTGATCAAAACACAGTAAAAAAAAAATGAAATGTGAAATATTAGTGCAATTTAAAATAACGATTTTAATATATTTTAAAATGTAATTTATTATATTATATATATAATATATTTTTAATGTATTTAACTCAACAAACTGATTTTGTGGTCAAGAAACATTTCTTATTGTTATCAATTTCGAAAACAGTTGTCTGCTTAATGTTTTTGCAAAAAGTTTTTTTTTTGAAAAAGCATTTTTCGCTCAGGATTCTTTGATAAATAAAAAGTTCAAAAGTACAGCATTTATGTGAAATAAAAATAGATTTGCAACATTATAAATGTCTTTACTGTCAAAAAACTGAGGATTACTGTGGTGCTTACAAAGGATATAAAGCTCTCTATCTCTCTTTTCCTCCATTTTGTTCTTTTTCACCCCACGCTGCACCCTGGGTGGGTGAGACAGTTAACGATCCATTGGGCCATGGCCTTCCCACAGGGGGGGTTCAAACATAGTTCAGCACACTGCTCACAATGGGGAAGGAAAACGAAAAAAGAGCCTTAAAACACAAATCCTGCTTAAAAATATTACAACGTCATGATTCCCTACAAAAGATTCTAGCCTTTTGTGAGTAGCTTTGATCCGTTAAAACAAACCGACAGCGACGTCAGCATCTACAAAGGTGGCAGATCGGAAATAAATGAAAAAAGTACAGTAGTCATGGTCTCATATAGATTAATAGGAAATCAAAGCATTCATTTTAAATACTGTTTCCATCAGGACTATTGGATCCAGGGGCGTCATGCATTCATGATTTTTGAGGGGGCACATTTTTTTTTGGGGGGGGGGGGGGGGGGGGGGGGGGGGGTTGGGTCGGGGGTATAAGTCATTCTACGAAAGCACTGTATAACTGATATAGGCTTTTTTTTATTATTTTTTTTCCTTTCTATTCAAAACAATTCCAAACATGCTTAATATATCAGGAAATATCTCGTTTCTCAAATATGTGTAGGTAAACGCGTTTTGCACCTTTATAGATTGCTATTTGATCAATATATGGAAATGTAGTGTAATCTATTAACTACACATAAAAACCTGACTTTTTACTTAAGTGCCATATCATGCCATAAAATATTTTTAATACAACTGAATTTGCATTTAATGTACATTTTAATAACAATATTGTAAGATACTTATTTTAACACTTTCATTTTACAGAGAGTAAAGAACATTTACATTATCAAAAAACATTTTCATTCAGTCTAGCCAGAGTTCAGGCACTCTCAAAAACTCCCATTAAAATCACTGAAGCACTTTACATTATGAAACGAATATCTTACT
The DNA here is from genome assembly GCF_963082965.1 of Carassius carassius. Lineage (NCBI taxonomy): Eukaryota > Metazoa > Chordata > Actinopteri > Cypriniformes > Cyprinidae > Carassius > Carassius carassius. The sequence goes on along the minus strand of NC_081790.1, from coordinate 7,446,123 downwards.
CACATTCGTACGCACATCTGCACTTTTTGTTGTTTCTGATGAGAGAATTCGCTAAATAATTCAGTCAGCGACCAAGTGAACAAAATACTGCATTTCAGTGATGACTCTTCTGGACGTCTCTGATTGGCCATTGCATCCATAAGCGCAACAGAATAGTTTCTGATTGGTTATCATGAAGCGTTGTACGAACGCGTCTGTCTCTGGCTCAGCGCCAGCCAGCGAACGCAGATTTGAATTTAGCAGCTGATGCTGTGCACTGAACGATCTAATCACACCGCTGTGATTGTATCAAATATATAAAAAATATTATTCTGCAATTTTTTTTTTTTTCGTTTGGAAGCTGCATTTAAAATCCACTTGGCTCAGAAATCTGAGGGGGCACGTGCCCCCTCACTTCGAATGGGCACGACGCCTCTGATTGGATCCGCATTTCAAAGCTCTGCAATGAAAGCCTTTTAGGTTTCAACCGTAAAGAAGAGTTCTGGAAAATGTGACATCTTCACTAAAACGCACTTAGCTGTCCAGCTTTGTTTACCGCTTTTTGTTGTCAACATGTTTCAGACGTTTCCATCAAACACAATATATGTATAAAAAGCTGGCAATCTCTCCTCAATAAATCCATTAATAAATTCCGGCGTGTATGATGGGATGATGCCAGCACGCAGTTTATAAGGGCATTGTGGGGCTATATATTTATTCATTTGGCTATTCATCCTAGTAGACCTATTTTTTTTTTATTTATGTCTAAATAGGGGAGGATAATTACTTCAGAGTGGCCTGGCAACACAATTTGTACCTTAAATGATTTATCATTTACAGGGTGTTGTAAAACATCCACATTTAAGCCTACAACAATTTTACAGATTTTTACAGAAGAACTCTCTTTTTGCATACAAAAAACAGGCCATGGCAGTAACATTATGCTTTGTAGCACCATGCTATTGTATTGCTGTTTTTAGTATAGTGTTCAAATTGAAAATTCCAACAATAAGAAGTGCACTTCAAATACTCTGATACGCTTGTTAGGATAATTAGTTAAAAATGGCTTGGCAGCACAATTTGTGCCTGATATATTATTTACATGGTCTTGTAAAACATTCAGATTTAGGCCCACAACTATTTTACTCTGGTAATGGATTGAAGAACACTCTTTTTTCACACGAATAGGGCCATGACAGTAACATTATGCACTGTAGCACCATGCTAATAGATCTGCTCATAGGCACTGGAACCATTTCCTCCTCATTTGTTTTAGGGACGCGGCTGTACCTTCACGAGCACAGCAGATAATGGAGGTTCCTCTGGTATGTTAAATCAAGAAGCACATTTTTCCCTCTCATTTTGACCGAATAAAAAATGAATACCATGTTAATTTGTCCCGAGGCCAACAAGTGCCACGCCTTGGCTGAAAGGCAAAGAGACCTGGCCTCTATAAATCACCAAATGAGACTGGAGATAGTGTGCAAGGTGTTTGCGGGAGATAGAGTTTTGCAGTGTGGGTGCTGGAGCGTGAACCCAGATGGGTGGGGGTTATGGGAGGAGGACGGGAGGAGGGGAGACAGGCTGGGCGGCATGGAGTCGCGACTCCGCTGTCCCCCGCCACCTGTGTGGGGGAACAGGGTGAGTGTTGGCAGGTGGTGGGGCGCCTGTGGCAGGTGAGGAAACTGTCACCTCCATCTGGCATCCCAGGCCTACAGAGGACCTGTATGGAGTGAAAAGGAGAGGTGGAAGAGGAGGCTTGGGGGAAAGGCTGGTGTGCGCACGCCACATCCTCCTCTACCAGCTTGCACCTGCGTCCCACTGGGATGGGATGAAGGGTGAAAGCCTCGAGACCCACAGCGAAAGGCTCAGCTGGAGAGCAAGAGTTCTATCACAGATTGTTAGCTTTACTGCGAAGTGAGGTGTCGGGTTTGTCAAGCATAGCCATAAATCACAGATATATTCATTGCCTGCTTGTTTTTTTGTTTTTTTTTTTAAATAAGATGAGTTTAATTGTTAGTTATTTTTAAAAATAGTATGTAGTTAGATCATGGGTTCTTTCCATGCGGATTTAGCAACCAGAGCGGTTTCAATTTCTAGCGAAGGTGGCCAATCATCTAACTGGAATAAAAGCAAACTGCACACTCCTGCCTTCACCCATGCCAGAAGGAGCCGTGAAGCTCATCATGTTGAAAATAATTAATAACGCATTTAATAAATAGCTCCTGAGCCGCTGATGTACTCTCACCATCTGTTACAGTATAACATTCTCCACTTTATTAATGTGATACAGCCATTAGATGACTATGGAGATGACACAATAATACATGGCATCGTTCAGATGCTATTTGTCTCATCAAATTTCCAATATGGTGCAGTTTTTTGTTGCTGTTTTTCAGATTATCCTGTCGACTGATTAATCTGACACATTTTAGGTAAAGATTTCGGCCTGCCCTTGGTGATCAAATGATTTCGAAGTGTGAGCCATTTAGAGAGAGTTTGCCCTCAAGCATGTTTACACAGTTTTACAGATCTGCTGCATTTGTTCAAGAAAATCTGGTCGACTAACAGCCCGCTGTGACTGGGTAGTTACATCATGTTGTGTTGTAGAATGTAATGAAATGTTATGTTAGAAGTTGTTTGAGATAATATACTTTGAGGAAGTTATCTGTTAGCATCCTTATGGTATCTGTTAGCATGGCTGTTGTTTGTAGCCAGGCTAGCACATTGATCCTCAGAATCTCGGGATGTTTTTTTTTAAAATTTTAATCCTGTAAAGAAAATTGAGATATTTACCTGAGCTTTAAATGCCATGCTGACCGACTGCTCAGTTGTGTCCCAATTTGCATACTTATCAACATTATTCTTTGCGGTTTTGTAATATAACTAGTGTGAGTAATGTAAATTCCAACAGTAAGAAGTGCACTTGTGCAACAATAAGAGTACATAGTGCATAGTTTTAGTTCATAGTGAGTAGTGTATAATTCAGGACACAACTAGTGTAGTGATAACACCAGCAGAAGCTAACTGCTAAAGCTAACTTGCTAACTATATACAGATTCTTTCAAATAATGTGATTTTAAATCCTGAAACAAAATCCTGTTTGAGTGAAGGATTTTGACCATTTTCTTCCTGAAATCTCTATTTGATCTGACATGAATCATTTAATAGTGGCTCTTTGGGTTGAAGGAGAGAATTGATTCACGATGTGCTTTAAAAGGCCAAAGCATGATTGGAAGTGAAACCTTGTAAATACTGTTTGGCCGATACGCCTTGTTTCCTGCTCACTGCGGCACTTTCAATGATTTTGTATGCATGCTCGGTAAGTCCGATGTCAAAAGGTATTCCCGGGCTTAAAGAACTGGATCGCTGTGCCCTTTCGAAGCTATGCTAATTTCCGTGGACACACAGAAGTGTTTACTATGTGTAAGGGAAAAGGCTTACAGCATACGAGCCGTTTTTCACAGCTTGTTTGCATCTTGTGTTTTCAGGCGAAGCAGGCTGAGGAGGTGATGGGTGCCAATCCATGATTCTGTGTGTGAAAAGATGGGGCAGAATGCGGAATGGACAAGATTCGAGAGTAGACGAATGAGGTACCACCGCTAGAAAGTCATTTTCTTTTTTTCCAGTCTGTGAGCCTGTTATTCATGACGCACATGCATTCCCACCTGACCTGAGGTGAATCTATCTCTCTTAACCTGCAGCAGTCGAGGTGGATGGTCAGAGTGGTGACTCTGGTATTTCCCTCTGAAAGCCTGTGTACAGTATGTGCGGCTGGACTCAAATATCACATTAGGATATGTCAATCAGTTCATCAGTGGCTTTGTCTCTCCTCTGTGCTTCGCTTTCCCCCACTGACTTAACGGTAAAAGAAAATCTGAAATGTCTGACTCGGTTGGCACAGCATCAGGGGGCAATCAGTCACTTTGTGTTACATCATGGATGGCAGGTCAAGTAGAACAGACCCAATAGCTTTACTGACTGCTGGCCAAAGTAGAGTTTCAGCCATCCTACACCTTGCTAGAAGTGCTTAAATAAACAGTTATTCGGTTAGTCTGAATAATCAGGAGAGGATATTAAATATGGTTTTGAGTTGAGCAGCTTAACTATGTTTAGATTTCATTGCAGTAGAGTGTTCCTTAATGGCGAGAATTAAATAAATGCTGGAATATGAAGCTTTTTATTACATGTATGAATTATTTAGTATATAAAATATTTTTCTGTGCTGTGAAGTTGTCTACATCTGTGGTTCTCAGCTGATGACCCAAAATCAACAAACATTTATTTACTATTAATCATTCCTTGTATGGACAGCCAAATAAATAAGCTTATTTGATTAAGAAAGATAAAAACTCTTCCCATATCTTTTGTTGTTGACATAAAAGACTGATCTCAGTCACAAATTCATAAGCTAATTCGGATAGCTTGGTAGAAGTTATTATATACTGAAACTATCATTATCATCATTATTTTTAAGGACAACATGGGTGCTTAATATGGGTTAGGGTTAGCGATTTAGGTGCTAACCACTTTGCGAAGTACAAGGGCTGCACAATTTATTGAAATTAAATCGCAAAGGCAATAAAAAGCTAATCAGCAGAAGCTGCGATTGTCATGCGTATCTTTCAGTGAAGCACAGTTCTCTGATCTCTGATCAATCTCCATCCAAAGGCCAGAGAGCACTGTCTTGTGCTCCACTTGAAAGCAGGTACAGTAATGGAGATTTACTGCTAATCACAGAACCGGCTTTACTGACAAAATGTGCATGACAATCGAGATTAATTGCTTTCGATTAATCGTGCCGCCCTATGAGGTACTGTACATAAACATCTGGTTATGCATTCCTGGCATATTTTCTTGTGAATGACACACAGATATTTTAATAGAATGAAGAGATATAAACGTTTAGTTAACCTTCAGTAATGTGTGCTTTAAACCAATTCAATAGTGGCCTTAACATTATCTTTCAGAGTTTTAGATCTGGAGATACATGGGTAGTGCTTCAGTAAATCCTTCTATTCTTTTAAGAACAGACAAGAACATATCAAAGTAATTTTCTTTGGAAATCAAAAGCATGCCACAAATTCCGTCTATATGTTTTATAATAAATAACTTAATATTATTTTACACACATTGTCGAACAATTCAGAATATGACTCTAAACTTCTGTTTTACATATACGGCTAAACATTCCTCTGTATTCTTTTGTAATACTTTGTCATGGCAAGTTATGAGGACACTGTTATAGCAGATGCCCCTTTTTTTCTTTCATTTTTCGAGCTCTCAGTTGACCAAATAACTTGGTCTGGGGATTTTATTGTGAAATGCTTTGATTGAATTGGTCTGTAGTTCATACACTATAAACCCTGTAAACATCTTTACAGGTCTGCACTGTCAGCATGTGGCCAAAATTAAGTAGTAATACTCTTGCATCAACCCATAACCCATTTTGCTAGTAGAGAGATTCACTGTAAGGCTAGACATTAACAACATTTTAAAGTTCTGCTAAGGCTTTAAAACAAGTGCATAAATTCAAAATAATTCCGAATAATTTAATGCTCGCTCATGGAGGTTATTGGTTTGCTGGTGGATGGCTATAATATTTTCGGTTAATAGTAATTTTCCCTGGCATGCAGTGTTGGATGCATCAGCAAAAAAGAAATGTTTCTGAAGGCAGAGTTATTACATTACTTTAAAAAAAAATATATATATACACACGTGTGTGTATGTGTGCGAGTATGTGAGTTTTTTTTATACATATTTTTGTTTATCTTTATTTTGACACTGTCTGTAGGGATTTTTGATTAGTCTCTTATTGTCATGTTCAATGTACATGGATATGTTTATGTGTGAGGCTGAGCAATGCCATTCTTTAGGTTGAGAGCATTTGCTTTCTGCATTTCAATAAGTTGTTCCACATCATCATAAATAGATTTCATCTTGCAGATTTGCATAAGGTCAAGGCTGCAGATGATGAACTGACCAGAATGCATGGCAAACAATCTTGATTGACAGCTAGCTCCTTGTTGAGTTCACTGCTTGGCACCACAAAGACTTGTAATCATCCGACCTCTCACCTCTCTTTTCTTCTGATGTCTCTGGTAATGAGAATGCATTTTAATATTGGCATCAAACCTATCAAGCAATCGTTGCAAATATGCTCTATTCTGCATAATGCAGAATGCTCTCCGTTGCCTCCTCCCGAGTCTTCTCAGATGGTTCATTGTTGAAGCAGCATCACAATGGCAGAAATATGAGTGTCATAAATAAAGGCTGACGAGTCAAAGCTTGGATTTTCGTCTACTTTGACAAAGGGGTATTATTCTGTTGCAGGGGCTGGGAAAAAAAGTGGAATTATCTGGCCCAGGGAAAAAGCTTCTCCAGCCATAAGACCCACATCCAAGTCTGGTTTTGCAGATAGACTTGTTCCAGCTCGTGGCCTGACTGTGCTGAGCATGAAAACAGATGGAGGAAGGGAAGAGGTAGAGATAGAGGCCGCAGGGGGAGAGAGCAAAAGAGAGGAGATATGACAGGAGCGGTGTGTCCATAAAGGAAAGAGAGCAGACCACTTTGGGCTGTTGAAAAAATGTGTTTGCTGACGTGAACCCATGCTGGAGGGCCATGCTCTTCAAAGCTACAGCACATTTAATGTCATTTGGCACCAATCATGTGTAGACTGCATTATTGGGTGCTATTCTCTCTCAGACATTCACAAGGTGAGTAGAAGCTTGTTAAACAGTGAAGAAGCTGGAATTCCATCAGCATTAGACTTTAAAGAGCATTTTAAAATCACATGTTTGCAACAAAAGCCTCATAGAGCGTTTACAAGCACTCTGGAAAAAACAAAAGTCATGCTTTAAAGAGTTGTCATTGAGCCCGGCAGCATCCCTCCAGAGAGCTCTTGGCATTAGTCCTGTTCTCCATGTGCAGCTTCCTGGAAACATCTCAGTGCTTTTACAGAACTGGTTAAAAACCTGACTAGACCTTCAGATCATTTTCTGAGTGACTTCTGATAGCAATGGAAGTCCTAACTGGCTGCAGGCCAGCCTTTAATGGGCACTGGCAACATGTTCATGTGGACCTCCGCTGCTCTGATTCTGAGGTTCCTGAAAGTTCTCTGGTGAATTACCACTTCTGTGGTATATTTATTATTATTATTTTTTTTTTCAAATCTGTAGAAAAGGCCAGCATGCAGTATGTAGTATTTTAGATGCAAAAGATGTCACAGTGTCTGGGTTGTGTTCCCTGGGTTTCCACTAGGTGTCCTCCTTTTCCACTGTGTCTGTCACCTTATCACTTCCTGTTCCCTTATTTGGTCACCTTCCTCCTTGTTTGTGTTAATTGATTGTTCCCCACCTGTCTCCAGTTTCCCCATTATCCTTTTGTGTATTTATACCTGGTCTGTCTGAGTCTTTGTCACGGAGTCCTTGTCTTATGTGAGATACAGTTCATAGTCTGCTCCTTCCGTGTGTTCTTGTTTTGTGTTCATGTTATTGGATTTCCTGGTTTTGACCCTGCCTGGACTGTTTACCCCTTTGGATTTGCCCTTCAATAAAAACTCATACCTGCACTTGGATCTCTCCTCGTTCCTTGTATCAACGTACGTGACAGAAGGACTCCGTCACCTTGAGATCCAGCGGTATCTCGATTAACGCTTCTTCCCCAGCCACCGAGCGGGAGAGAAGCAATTGGTTTGAGGGAACCTGCCTGGTCGTGTTTCGCGGGACCAGGGGAGGTCACCGAGGAGGAGGTGGGCGAGAGGAAGCTCAGCATCGCTCTCCACCATGGCCCCCCTTCGACTCGGGGCTCACGTGGGAGGGACCAGAGCCGCCGTCTCACCAGGGCAGAAGGAGAAAGCCAGCGACACTGCCCATGATGGCCGCAGGTCCAGCACCACAGCACAAGATGGCCGCTAACCCAGCGCCACTGCGGTGCATGGCCACCAACCCCGCACCACGAGGCCAGATGGAAGCCAGCCTCACACCACAGTGCAAGATGGCTGCCAGCTCAGCACCAACGCCCAAGATGGCCGCTGACACCTTTCTCGATTACTTCGAGATGTTATCTAAAATCCTAGAGATTCCCAAGGCGGTTCACGTCATTGCTGCTGAGCCAGCACCTCAGCACAAGATGGCCGCCAGCCCAGAGCCACAGCACAAGATGGCCGCCAGACCAGCGCCACAGCACAAGATGGCCAGCAGCTTAGAGCCACAGCACAAGATGGCCGACTCAACGCCTGAGTCTCCAGACAAGGTGCCACCGACTCGCCATCATAGAGGGCGGAGGAGGAGGAGACAGGCGTCTACCGTTCCTCAGAGTCCGTAGAACGTAGGCGTCTCACGTCTCCACAGGCAGTCCAAAGTCAAGTCAGGTGCCCATTGACTTTCCAGAGTTAAGTCAGTTCCCGGTTGACCCTCCAGAGTCGAGTCAGGTGTTCATGGACCCTCCTGAGTCAGGGTTAGTCACCGTCGACCATCTAGAGTCAGGGCTAGTTCCTGTTGACCTTCCAGAGTCGAGTCAGGTCCCAGTGGACCCTCCAGAGTCGAGTCAGGTCCCAGTGGACCCTCCAGAGTCGAGTCAGGTCCCAATGGACCCTCCAGAGTCGAGTCAATTCCCAGTGGACCCTCCAGAGTCGAGTCAGGTCCCAGTGGACCCTCCAGAGTCGAGTCAGGTCCCAGTGGACCCTCCAGAGTCGAGTCAGGTCCCCGTGGACCCTCCAGAGTCGAGTCAGGTGTTCGTGGACCCTTCAGAGTCAGGGCTAGTCACCGCTGATCTTCCAGAGTCAGGGCTAGTCACCGATGACCTTCCAGAGTCAGGGCTAGTCACCGATGACCTTCCAGAGTCAGGGCTAGTCACCGATGACCTTCCAGAGTCAGGGCTAGTCACCGTGGACCCTCCAGAGTCAGGGCTAGTCACCGTGGACCCTCCAGAGTCAAGTCAAGTCACCGGTGATCTTCAGGGACAGAGTCAAGTCACCGGTGATCTTCAAGAACAAGTGCAAGTCACCAATGATCTTCAAGAACAAGTGCAAGTCACCAATGATCTTAAGGAGCAGAGTCAAGTCAGCATTGATCTTCTGGAATCCAGTCCTAACACCATGGAACTACTGGAGCCTCTCCTCGTCTCAGCTGGATTACCAGAGTCTCTTCACGCCTCTGGGGAACTTCCAAAGCCTCGTCACATCTCGGTTGACCGACCAGAGTCGTTCCTCGCCTCTGCGAAACTCCCAGAGCGCCCGACTGATCCTGTCATGGCCACGGAGGCTACTCTTCACTTGTTCAGATTCTTTGTTTCAGACTTGCCCAACCAGACTCGTCCTCCTGTTGACTTGACCACACGGATATGGTGGTCTTCTGCTCCACCCTGGTGGACTCCGGTCTTGACCACACGATTGTGGTGGTCTTCTGCTCCGCCCTGGAGGACTCCGGCTTCGACTACATGGTTGTGGTGGTCTTCCGCTCCGCCATGGAGGACTCTGGCGTCGACCACAAGGATGTGGTGGTCTTCTGCTCCGCCCTGGGGGGCTTCATGTTGTTTTTGCTTTTTGTTATGTGTTCACTTCTGTCCCTGTTCCCCTCTCTGTTAGTCTGGCCCTCCATCCCACCCCCTGAGCCGCCACCTGTCCGCCTCCCTCCTGGTCTCTGTTTTGTGTCTGTCTTGGAGCGTCTGGGAGCCGCTCCGTAGAGGGTGGGGGGGGGGGTACTGTCACAGTGTCTGGGTTGTGTTCCCTGGGTTTCCACTAGGTGTCCTCCTTTTCCACGGTGTCTGTCACCTTATCACTTCCTGTTCCCTTATTTGGTCACCTTCCTCCTTGTTTGTGTTAATTGATTGTTCCCCACCTATCTCCAGTTTCCCCATTATCCTTTTGTGTATTTATACCTGGTCTGTCTGAGTCTTTGTCACAGAGTCCTTGTCTTATGTGAGATACAGTTCATAGTCTGCTCCTTCCGTGTGTTCTTGTTTTGTGTTCATGTTATTGGATTTCCTGGTTTTGACCCTGCCTGGACTGTTTACCCCTTTGGATTTGCCCTTCAATAAAAACTCATACCTGCACTTGGATCTCTCCTCGTTCCTTGTATCAACGTACGTGACAAAAGAGTTCTTAACTAGTGTATAGGTATAGTTTCCCCAAAATGTTTTAATTCTGTTATTACGTATTTACTCACCCTCTTGTCATTCTAAATGTGTATGATGTTTCTTCTTCTGTGGATCACAAAAGGAGATATTTAAAAAAATGGGTTTTTCAAGCTAATTTTACTATAATAGCTCTGCTTCTTATTAGTAAATGTCATTCCTGTGACTTAAATCTACTAAAAATCTATTGGTTGATAGTGTCAGTTACGATTAGCATCACAATGGGCTAGATGAGCTCCATTCTGTTTGTTTGTTTGTTTGTATACTTTATTGTCCTTTTTAAGGAAATTTGTCTTGGACTCAAGCTGCATTGATTCACAACATACACATACATACACATATACACACACAACCAATAAAAAGCTAAAATATTAACAGCAGCAACAGTCACCTCTTTCCACCATATAGGCAATAAAAAATAAAAAATGGATCCGATTCAACATGACTACATCTTGCTTTTTAACATATTAATTGATACAGGAATAAATGACTTTTTGTAACGGTTGCTCTACACAATGGGACTCTATACCGTCTCCCTGATGGCAGAAGCTGATACATTGGGAATAAAACATGGCTTGAATCACTCACTATTGTCTGTGCATTTTTAAAAATCAAAAATCAGTCTGTTCTTCAGCAAGAACCTTTAGTGAAATCACTGTCAGGCTGAACCCCAGGGCTTCATGTGGTTCAAAACAATGACAAAAACCATTCTGTTTGTGCAGTATTATCCAAATCTTCAGAAACCGTATGTTAACTCTGTGTCCGTTACTTCCTTTCACCATAATAACTGTCCACAAAAGGCCTGCAGTTTTGATTTCATTATGACATTTTGAAGATTTGTTTGAATGTTTCTGAAAGAAGTCTCTTACACTGTTGTGTTTTTATGATCAAAAATACAGTAAAAATTATACAGCAATATTGTGAAATGTTAGCACAATCTAGAAGAACTGTTTTTATTTTAAGATGTAGTTTACTCCTGTGATGGCAAAGCTGAATTTTCAGCAGCCTTTACCCCAGTCTTCAGTGTCACATGATCCTTCAGAAATATCTTCTAAAGAAACTTTTAAACAGTAGTGTATCTTTCCTTGACAGTTTAGACTTTCAGTGATGGACAGATTTAACTTCACTCTGATCCCCATACAAAGTTATTCAATGTCTGAGCATTTGAAAGTTACATTTCGCCAACTTTAGTAGCCTACTTATATTTGCATTTTCTTCACTCTTCATTACTTTAAATACTATCCTCTTTTATAGCAGCGATATAAGAACATACATAGTAGACTATTAAATATGTGCATGGCTGAAATGTTGACGAAATGACTAGTTTGTGAAGCACTGGGAATCCGAATTCCATCTATGTGACTAAATCTCTGATGTGTGCAGTAAAAGTTCTCACTTGTAAGCCGTTCGTTCTGTATTCTTTTGAAGGGAGGATGCACTTCACATCTGTGCATCTTATTTTTATCCAGCGAAGCTGAGACATACACCTGTCACATACAAGCAAGTAGCCAGGGGAACCAAGAGTGATGTGTGTAACGGCAAATTGATCCTATCTGAAAGGGCTCAGAGAACCTTAACAGAGATCAAAGCTGACACTAAGGCGCTCAGACTGGCAACTGGAAAAGGAGGGGTGATAAAAGAGAGAGAGAGGGATGAAAAAACTGGGAGTATCTCATCTTGTCTAATTACACATTTCAGACAGCTCATGACCAATTATCCTCCCCTTAGAAGCATCTGCCCTTCTCAATGACCGCCGAGCTGCAGACTGGTAAAAAAAAAAAAAAAAAAAAAGATGCTCCTGAGTTCATGTTTTCTTCAGTGCTCATAAAGGAAGTGATAGCCATGCTGGGAGGACATCAGCTTTTTGTTTTGTTCTTTATTTTTCTTTGTTTTATTTTTTTTCAGGCCTAAAGCGTGTTTTTCTGCCCCTTTTTCCCAGCTCTTAAGTCTGAAATCCCACGGAGAGGTTCCTTTTTTAATGCTGACTTTCTTTAAGGTGACAGCAGCATTAAATCTGCAGTGGCTTGTTAGCTGTGAGGCAAAATGCAGACCCTTTCCACCATCTCTGTGTTTCAAAGAGCACTCTAAACCTGGGCTTTTCTCAAAACGATTCTCCCCCCGGGCAGCTTTTTGAAGCCATGATACACACTGTCCTGGCATCCCATAAAGCTTTTTTACACAGCAGGTAATGTCGCAGGGTCACCTCCAGAGGGGGTCGGAGAGGATGTATGGCCTGTCCTTGCCTGAGGCCACCTGTGAGCCGCTCTCAGGAAACAAGAAGCCGCGGTTCTTCCCTGGCCTCTACTCTATCCATCAAGGTTTGGAGCTGAATTTCAAACTATACAGGTGGTGCACTGCTGTTCCATTAAGGTAACCCATATTTGCTCAGAGCATTTTGAGACAGTGCCCAGAGCTAAAATATAATTCATGAAATGCCCAACTTTGTTCTCCACCCTCCTGGGACGGTGGGTGGGTGAATAAAGAGTGTAAACATTGCAAATTATAACTCTTAAAACAAATGTTGAGCTGACCATGTTGGTATAAACAGCTTTATTTCAGAGAGGATTCTGTAGCAGACTTTAACAACTTTAAATAACAGGCTTTTTGTGAAATTGTAGTAGATTCGTAACTAAATGTATTCTCCTGCTGCTGCCACAATGTAGCCATAACTGGAAATAATAGAACATAATAGAACATAGAGCAGTCTTTAAAGTAACCAATAATATGATGCTTTTAAGGCATATGATGTTAACTGTTGTTGTTATTATTATTATTGTACAGTAGTATGTTATATATATTTATTACACGGCTCTGTGGAATACTTGATTCTGATTGGTCAGTCGCGACATTATCCCTCGAGGTATCCCTCAATAACAACCTATAAAAGCTAATAACAGGCTCATCCGGGTAACAGCAGTTGGCGCTGTACTCTTGCTTGAACTATTTTTTTCTTGGTGGAAGCTTTGTGTTTGTTTAGCTTATAAAATATTAAAACTCGATTCAAAATGGTGTACAATTGTTTAATTATGTCATTCTGGTATCGCAGACTCGCTCTCATTTTATACAAAGGCAGCGGCTGCCATTTTGCTTCTTTTGCTTCTTTTTTTTTTTTACTTTACATAATTTTCATAACTACACCATATTTATATTTCTTGCTTCCTGAAGCATAAAAATGGTGCTTTTAGAAACAATATAATGACAATGATTTATCATTAGATTTATCTATTTGGGATAAATAGATAGAATGTATCTAGATTGCGGATGGTCTCATAAGTTTAGATAAACTGAGGGCTGGATCTGCCGGCTTCAGCTGGGGGAGATCAGCCAGATGCACAAGAGTGTCTGTCCATCAAAACGCAGACCTTTCCCACACAGCGACAGGCTCTAGTGAACCAGACAATTGCAATGTAGCCAAGTGAGAACAGGGCAAGATGGAGTCACGTTCAGCCACTGAAGTTGTTCCAGAAAGAACCACTGCAGATGCCTCTGCTTTGAACGGAGAAGATCTCTAACAACCAGCCAGTCAGAAAGAAACTTTACATTACAGTATACACCCACTCACGGCTCCGACCATCACTCAAGGTCGAAGAGGGGAGAGAGTCAGGGTGCAAATAACCATCTTTATAGTGGATAGACCCGTACACATCTGAGTGCAAACGATTATTAGCGTAGAGACGTTTTTAGGAGCACTTGAGGGTATGTTGACTTACTACAACCAGAACTGGCGCTACAATGTTTTTCTTCTTTTTCCTCCCAGATTAGAAAACTGCTCAAGAAGCATTTTTTGTAATTCCCTTCTTTTCTTTTCTGTGGCATCCTTTACTTATCTTTACTTACAGATAACGTTACTTATCTTCTCAGGCTCTGTGTCAGCTCTTTGGTCCGTCAGCATCTTTACGTTCATATAATCTGCTGCGCTGTATAGTGGGCTTCAGCCCTTTAGCTGTGTTATTAAACCTCTGTCCTTCAGGGTGGAGGGAATGAAGTGCTTGTTTGATGGAGCGTTGGAGAATCGGACCCCTCCTTCCACTCCTTGTAGATGTGCCGAGGGTAAAAGGCTGTCTGACACAGACTCGCGTGTGTGATGCATCTGCCGGAGCTCTAGCTGGGTCAGCATATCGATAAAACCGCCAAGCAAACTTGTGGTAATGTTGCACATGGTCATCGGGAACCACATGAAGCCCTGTGGTTCAGCCTGACAGTGATTTCACTAAAGGTTCTTGCTGAAGAACAGACTGGAGCTCATCTAGCCCATTGTGATGCTAATGGTAACTGACAGTATCAACCAACAGATTGTGCTGCCTGTAATAACCAACCAAAATCACTCAGTCCAGAGCCAAAAATGTCTTGCTGAATATTTAATCTGCCCTTCTTGAGACTTGTGTTTCGGCTCAAACTCTTCTTGTATGTAGGCATCACACACGGTGTGTTATGAAATATTAAGTATAGTAAGTCTGAACTAGATCAGAGTTGTATACAATGTTCTGTCAAGTTTTGTCAGTTCCACTTCTTAAATATATATTTTTTTATTATTCTAGAAAATACATGTGTAAATTATTTGGGAATAATGTGAGGCTGATGTGGGGTATTGGGTTTTATGGCATTCAAAACTAAATGGAGAAATACATTTAGGTTTTAATTTCTAGAAAATAGAAAATAGCTTTAACTAGAAAAGAATTCATGTTTGAATGTAAGGAAGTAGAATGTAAAATTGAAAGAAATTTATATAAATTTTTATTTACCATGACAAATACCTTTTTTTTAAGATTTAATATAGGAATATAACAATACAGATGTATAGAAAATATACAGAAATATAATAATAATAATAATAGTTGTTATTATTATTATTAAAATATGTATTATTATTATTATTATTATAAAACATTATAAAGATAATGTATTATTAATAACACAATAATAACAATAATACATATTATTAATAATAGTATATATTCTACTACTACTACCAATAATAATAACAATATAATTATAATAATTATAATCATTGTTGTTGTTATTATTATCATTATTATTATTATTATTATTATTATTAATATTATCATCATTATTTCAGCAGCCATTACTTTAGTCTTCAGTGTCACATAAATTTTTAAATATCATTCTAATATGTTGATGTGGGGTTTAGGAAATATCTCTCATTATTATCAATGTTGAAAACAGTTGTGCTGCTTAATATTTATGTGAAAAATCAGGATTTATTTATGAAAAGAAAGTTCTCAAGTGCAGTATATTTGAAATGGAAATCATTTGTAACATTACAAATGTATTTACTGTCACATTTGCTCAGTTGAATACATCCTTGCTGAATAAAAGTGTGTGTGTATGTGTGTGTATGTATATATATATATATATATATATAAATATATATATATCATCTTTGAACAGTACTGTAGAAGGTACTTTTAACCTGGTACTTTTACTAAGCCCATTTGTGAAAGGGAGTCAAACTTCCCATCAATAATTGTCCGTGTGAAAAGTGTAAGTCACTTGGGATGAAACATCTGTGAAAATGTCTTGCTAGAAGTAAACTGATATAAAAAATGGCCAGACTGTTAGCAAATAACAGTTAGGGACTTTATTTGACAGATTGTGTGATTGAGAATAACCTTACTTGGACTTTTCTCCTCACAGTAAGGTCACTTAACTCTTTTACCTGTAAGACCACTGGGACATGGGAAAACTCATACTTTCACGGTGAGATGACGTATGGTGGTACTTTTGATGACTGAGTTCACCAGCTCTGACAAGCCTGAAACAGAGAAAAAGCTTCTCTCCGCAGCAGGCCAAGCCCTGCCCTTTAAAGGTCTCGATCAGTTTTTTAAATTTATAAGAGCACTGGGGCATGTGCCTCAGGTTCAGATTTCTGAATGCAGCTCTGCGTCTGTTCAATGTTCCTTTCTCCCGCTTGGCGAGCTTATTAGTGACACTGGTGCAATGCCCAGCACTTCAACCCTTCCCCCTCATATCTGTCTGAGTGAAAGCCTTCGTGGTCCAGCATTATCTCTACTGTAAACAGCCTCTCATATATGAGCTCAGAGCCATTAATATGACATGATAGATAAAAGAAAGCCATCACTGACATGTGTACAGAGAAAGTGGTAGAGGAAAAGATCTTCAGTGAACCAAGGAGGAATTATTAATACTACATATAAACGTTATTTTGTTTTTGTTTCATTCAGAGCTAAGGGACAGCTATTCTGAATACTATTTCTTCTGAAATATCCTCTGTTTAGCCAAAAATGAAATGTATTAAATTTAATCTCCAAACTGTTGCTTCCAGCTAAAATATCATCCAACTATCCATAATATGACTTCTTCCAGTGAAAAGAGTTGTTTTATCTTTATCTTGAGACAAAATATGCACAGATCAAAAACTGAAAAAGCAAAAACAGTCCAAAAACCAGTTCAAAACAAATATTTCAGTGGATTTTTTTTTGTATGAGATGACAACAGATAATGAACATTTTCACTAGAGGAAGAATTTTTATGGATTGTGGACTGGTATTTTGGCCAGAAGTTATGTTTTAAAGTTAAAACGCCTTAATGATGGATTTGTTTCTTACAAACACACAGTTTCTCGCTTCATAAGATTTAATTTTAACACTTTGATTTGATTTAAGATTTAACACTTTGGTGTTGAATCAAATGTAAACAGTATTAGCTTAGCAACATGCTAATGGCAAACTCTACTCAATTTTCGAGTCTCAGTGAGAACCTCTGTGCTTAAGCTACACAAAGTTGCTCTGCTTTTTCAATTGTTATATGGTTTCATTTTAGTTAGGATGCCGCCTCAGTGGTCTTTCTAGACACCAAGGCAGCTTGCTAGGTTTTGGAACACAGCCACTGTCTTTAACAATAAGGTTCACTTTACAGACAACCAACAAATTGATTGGCTGTCCCAGTGCTTTAATGTTTGAATTTAAAGCGCCGTTCAAACTATTAGCTCTTCTGAATTCACTAGCACCCCTGCATCAGTGCTCGATCTAATATTTTCATGCTTGTGTGAATTTCCCCTGAAAGCTCATCCTCCCCCTTCTATGCTTCTGTATCTCTCTCCATTTTCTCCCTCCAGCAGATAAACGCACTCCTCAGGCTTGCTCCTGCCACAAAGCATTCTGTAATAGTCTAATTGTGGCTAATGGTTTGTGCAGCTAATTAAAGTGTATGAATTACAGTAATCAGTCAGACACATTGAGGCTCGCATCTCCCTGCTCCTCCAGGCGTGGAGGGGCAGAGAAGTGGGACCGGAGAGAAATGACCAGACAGGAGGCAAAGGAGGAGAGAAAGCTTTGTGGGATGGTGATCGATTTATCCGTGCAGAACATAATTAAGAACTTTTCTTCCACATTAAAATTGGTGCCACTGAAACAATATTTACCTTTTGGATGCTCCATGTCGGCAGTCGGTGCCCTGATGAATGGATCAGCAGGCTTGTGTTGCTTACCCCTGCAGCATTTGAAGCAAATCAATGCAAGCGAAACAATCACACAAGTCACAAATATAATAACAGCTAGTGGGTGGCTAAGATTTGTATAATGTACAGTAATGGGATGAAATAGAAGTGTGTGTATTCAAACATTGGGGCTGAGTAAGATTTTTTTTTTTGAAAGAACTTTATGCTTGTTTATTTGATACAGTGAAAATGGTAATATTGCGAAATATTATAAAAATGTTAATAACAAGTCTATTTAAATTAAGTGTAATACTTGTGTATACTTGAAATGGCAAAGCTGAATGTTCAATAATGTCACATGATCCTTCAGAAATCATTCTAATATGCTGATTTGCTGCTAAATAAACACTTCTTATTATCACTAATATTGAAAACGGGTGATGCTTAATATATATATATATATTTTTTTATTATTATTATTATTATTACTTTTTTATTATTAACAATGCAAAGGTAATTTTTTTTTACATATTAACATGTCCTTGATGGATAATATTTTATTTGATTTCACTAACCAAGGACTAACACTATTTAAAACATCATGTCCAAATTTTGTTCCTGTAAAATTGCCCACCTCTAAATACCAGTTTCTAACTATCAAAAGCAAATAGTAAATAATGGTTCATAGCAGTGATATAAATAAAAGATTAATAGAATTCAGTAGACTTTAATTTTAAAGGGATGAGTCCTTGGTCCCACCCTCTCTTTCTGTTTCTTTACTCGTCTTTACTTATCAACTCGTCGAGTTTTTAAGGTAACACCTGCACTTTTTTCCACCTTTAACAGTGACTGGAGCGTTTAAAATATAATAAAGGGCATCAGGGATAAGCACTTTTGAAATGTAAAGGTTTAAATCCTATTAAAACAGTGCAAAAATGAAGAGAAAATGAGTTGATTGATGTGATTACATTTCCATTATGTTGCTCCTTTTGCCTAAAAGGCCATGTATGATCTGTTTCTGTGAGACAAGGAGCTGAGACACTGATTAATTAGATATGCTAAGCTTCTCACCATTAGAAATGTTAAGCCCCTTCCATATACATAGACTAAGTCCATTTCTTAACAGCCCATTTACAGGGGTTTCATAGACATGTTATTGCGTGTCATCTCCTGATAACATTATTAAATGTCTCAGTAAATCCTCAGTTAAGTTACATAAAAGTGTGGACGAATTTGGCAGGTAATGCTCTGCACGTGTAATGCATATGTGGTAGGTCCCCCCCCCCTCCTCCCACAAAATTCAATGTTTTCTTGATGACCCAATGTATTTAGAATAAATTAAAATTATAAAGTCCAGATGACTGAAAGAGGATCAGTGTTCTCATTCTCTCTCTCTCTCTCTCTCTCTCTCTCTGTGTGTGTGTGTGTGGATGATTTCATAAGGATCTAATAAGGCATGTGGCAGTCTTCACCCCGCCACAGACGTTATGGAAGAAGTCAAGGGTAAATGACAATGTGCAATTAAGAGGACAATGAGGAGAGGGAGTCTGACTGAACCATCCTGCAAAAATGCCTGCATAACAATTTGTCACAATAATTATGAATAATTACAGGCAGCATCATAATAGCATTTATTGATATACCTGCACATAATTGTCTAAAAATGGTGTGCTGTGTGTACGAGTGTGTAGTTGGGGATGTTTCAATCCTTCTTCAAAGAACTATGCATCTATATTAGTCAAACACGTGAACCACCATACCATGTAATTGGCAAGTGGAGCAACTGACATTAGCAGTACGAGACATTGTTCTCTTCGATATGTGATGACAAGAACATCATTGCTCTAACTGCGTAATGCACTGGCATGTGACAATGTAATGGCCATTTCGTAGTTGATGGTGTGGCACCACCTCTCCAGAGACTTGATTCAGCAGTTCCTTGAATAAAAGAGCATTCTCAATAAATATTTTATTTTATTTTATTGGTATTGAACACTTTTGGACAGTTAATATGTCTGCATTTCATTATTTTGTAATTGTCTTTTTTTTCTTTTTTTTTTTTACATTTTTAATTTGAACAGTTCTACTGATGTTGTTTTATATATATATATATGCTGTCAATTATTATTCACGATTAATCACATCCAAAATAAGTTTTTGTTTACCTTATATATGTATGTTTACTGTGTATATTTATGTATCTATAAATACACATGCATATATTTTGGAAATATTTACGTTTATACATTTATATATTAATATTATTTATATTATACATAAATATATTTCATATAAACATAACATATATTTCTTAAATATATGCATGCATGTGGTTGTATTTATATATACATAATAAATATACACAGCACACACACACACACACATATATATTATGAAAACAAAAACTTTTATTTTGGTTGCGATGAATCATGATTAATTGTTTGACAGCACTAATAGATATATATAGTTTTACAATTGTTTAACTACTTTTTGAAGAAGAAAACTAATTACAATAAAATCAAATAAATTTTAATAAATGCCAGTTAGTTTGATATACAGTATTTATACATAATGGATAAGACTCATGCATTTTAAAATGAGGCCTAAGTGTCCATTCATGTATATATGTATTTATGTATTTATATATTTGCCCTGTGTATATGTACTTATGTATAAGGTATTTATAAGGTATTGTTTTATTTTATTTTTGAATTTTTGTTAAAGTATCTGGACATTTTTGGACAGTTAAATATGTCTGACTGTCTTTACAATTTTTGTAATTTTTCAGTTTTTATTTCTGATTTTGTCAATTTTAGTTGATATAGTTGTCATTTTTAACAGTTCATCTATCATTGTAAAATTCTTATAATAGCTATTTGAATCGCACCTCTTGTGATCCATTTGTCAAATATTGTGAGTTAAAGTCTGAAAAGTTTTTTTTCACCAAAGGTAAGGGGAGGGGGTGAAAAAACAGACTGTTTTTCCATTAGTTTTCACACATTAAATTAGAGTACTAGTAAAAGAGAGTTGGAGGCAAGCCATACATCAACAGACAAATGTGAAGCTTTTACGCTACCATTAAGACCACTGTGCTGAACACTATCTTACTCTCGCTGAAAGGCATGTTATGAGGATAGTAAAGTTTTACTAGTCCATGATGGAGATCATTACCGTGTTGGAGGCCCATCCTGTCAAGTTCAGAAGCACATTAAACAAATCAGCAAAAAAATTTGACATGTAAATAAAAACAGGGCATGCTAATGCATAGCATGAAGTACAGGCTAATGCTGTTGTGGTAAAAGCTATAAAATGGACAGCATCATTTATTATTGAAGCATAAATGATGCTTTGAATTCTGTATAGTACAAATTAAATATGAAGTATTTGTAAATATTTCTATCATTAGCATTAGCACCGCAGTGTTTTTGGCCATTATCGTATCAAAAAGACAGTAAGTGACAACGTTTATGAAGCCGAAGTTTTCCTGCGAAATAAAATGTAAGAAAAAAAGAGACGGTGAGAGTGAATAAGACACGCACCTCTGACTTTTTCCATCAAGTCAAATCACAGAGGGAGTTGTTTTGCCCATTCAGAAAGGAAAAAGAAAACAGAGCTCATAAATCAGGGAGGAAATGCTTCACTTTTTGTCTAACAGATTGGCTCACCCACTCCAGCGCAACACTCCCCATCCTCTAAATGGCCGAATGAATTAGTAACAAGCACATTTCTAGCCTTTTAATTTGGCTAGCATACAAAATACTGCTTCCGATAAATGAGCTTTGGAGTTTCTCGGTGACAGTGATATCCATTATGTGTTTAATTATCTTCAAAGTTAAAATGAAGGACTTCTTCTCCGCCCCTCCACCGCCTGCTAATGGGAAGATGAGGCAAAGCGCATTTCAAACATGAATAGGAGGCTGACGAGTTAGCCAGCGCCCATTTCACTTTCCCTGATGCAAATTGGAGCAATCAGAAAAACCTCGTAAGAAATATCACCCCTGTTGTTATTTATTCATTTGCCTTTCATTTCCAAGTCAAATTCCACTGGGCTAATTTGATATCTTCTATGAAATGGCAGTCCAAACAAGTCAAGATGATTTGTGCATTCAGGGTAAAAACTGTTGAGGAAAAGGTTGGGCTTGTCTCAAATGTCATCAGAAAGACGGGTTGATTGCATTGTGCTCAACTGTGTTGCTGTGATTTTCAGGCGGAAATAATCACCCATTAATTTTCTGTTAAGATTTTCAGCGGCACTAGGCCGTCCCTAAAGTTTTTGCGAAAAGATTTTTAGTTTGATTCAGCTACAGTATTTGCCTTTGTCATATATATATATATATATATCTATATAATACAAATTCAAGACATCATAACTTGGATCTTCCACTGAAATAACAGACTTTTCTCTGGTGACATGTGCCAGATTTCCTTTATATTTATGATGTATGCAACAATACAGATTCAAAAAACCTGCCACTACCTCAGTTTCTGAGGTAGTGGCAGTTTCATTTTTGCTTTTTAGTGTCATTTTTTTAAGGTTGGGAAAAAATGTTTTATACTATGATCTAAAGGAAAAGCACAGAATAATTTAGACAAGCATGTAAGACAAAGCAGTTCTAACTAGCACAGTGTGAGAGATACCGTGTTAGCATTGCAGTCCTTCATCCTCTGTCCCTGTCTTTCTCTCCCATCCGTCCTTTGATTCCGTCTCCCTCCTTCCCACCACCCTACCATTAAATAATTTTGCTGTTGGCTTTTTCTATTTGCCTGGAATTACCCAGGAACAGTGCGGTTCTCTCCTGGGGGTCTGTCAGTGCAGCGCTGTAATAGCTTCTCTCTCTAATAGGTGTGTGACTAGCCAGCTATATGGACTCTAAAATATAACACAAATCTTTATCTAAAGCCACTCAGATACCTGTCTCGCGCCGGCTGCCCTGCTAGCTGCTAACCTCTCCCGCTCCATCATGCTAACGCTCCTCACTATGTCCAGTAATCTCTCTGCTTTTTATCTCTGTGAATGAGGGAAGGCGGTTCGCTCGGCACCCAGCATCCATCTTTTATTGACTTGGAGGCCACTTCAAATCAATTTCTCTCTCAGCCCGTTCTCGCTTAATCACCTGGAAGAGAGGCGGCACGTGTAAATATGAGAGACGGAGAGACGCTTCAGTCATACCGAAGACCATTCAGCGCTATTCCCAACACAATAACCATGCAAACTACATTATTAAAGGAAAACGTGCCCGGCTAGATTTGGTTTCTTGTGTAAAAATGTTGTTCAGAATTCTGATGGAAGTGCTGCATGTTGGGAAATGCAGTATGACCCCCGTAAGATCTACCGCGGTAGAAAGCAGAATTTACGAACGTGCTGGTGAAGTGAGATGCGCGACGTGTAAATTATTATGTAAATCTGTCCAGGGCTGCAAGGCTATCCTGGTCTCAAGAGTGAAGCTAACCTGACTACAGTGTAGATCAAGTCTGCAGAGTAGAAATATATGAGTTACACTGTTAACAGAACTTCTGTATCCTATAGAGATGGAAAAAGCATTGAAAAACTTGTTCTCTCTCTGTTTTCCACTCGGTTTTGCTTTACTCCCTTCTGGTTAAGACAAACTTTCCAGGTTAAGGTGCCCATCCATGTCCCTAAAAGTTTAACTGAGGCTGTCTACCCATCCTTACCACTGTAGCTTCACCAGGATGGGCCTCCTGGTTTATCTAAGCATCTGGTAATCTAGCAAACCACCTACACAAGCATAGGGGAAAATGACTAGGTTTTACCAGCTGTAAACCAGTTACTGTACCACCTTAATCTAGATTTCCAAAAGGATTATGGCAGTATGTTGCATCCGGAAGGCTTTTTTTTCAATCTGGTAACATTGAGCAACACTGTTACCAGATTAGATTGCTAACTAAAACAATTGAACTATCACTATTACTGACATCTTTGGCAATTGAAATTGAAGCTTAGAAACTTTAGATGTAGTTTACATTTAAAGTACTAAAATCACTAAAATTGAAATAAAAAACAAAGCATAATTTGCTATTTTAGAAATAAAATTCTAATACTAATCTAAATTACAGAAATCAACTAAAATTGTAATATAAATAAAAAAATTTAAAATAAAAATAAAGCCAATTCAAAATATTAATAAACACCCACATAATATCTACTGAAAAAAAAAAAGTCAAGTTAGTGTTGTCTTTTCAAATGTTAATGGAGACTTGCCATAACATTTAAATCATTTCGTGCAGGCCGCATTTCAGCGCTGCATATGCACTCAATGCATGTCTGCTTTGTTTATGTCAATGATTTATTTAATCCTGTCCATTGAGTGTGTAGCCGGCGGCGGGAACGTGTTTTTTTTACTCTGAAATCACCACCTCCTAATTATCTGTCACAATTTCTGCTATCCCATGCCGAAGACACAGAATGACCAATAATTACCCTCCAGCCCGCATCTTTCAGTGTGTTGCCATTGATTTCCTGGCTCCCTTATACCCCCCCCCCCTCTCTTTCTCCATCACCCCGGGGACAGTGAGCATATCCCTCGCCACCAGACTCCTGCCGTTCAATGTGAAAACAATGCTTTGGTTGATCATCAACTCACTAATAAAAATTAGACATGATCGTTCCAGTGCTGTCAGTGTGTGTGTGTGCATGCCCTTGTGTATGTGTTTGTTTGTGTATGTTCCTGCAACCCGCTGCTATGTCTCAGCTCATGCTGTGACACACATGACGTACATGTGTGTGTGTAACAATTGAAAAGGATGAGCAGCTGTCAGTGGTGTAAATGAAGATAAATCAAACATCATTGATAGTGTGTGTTGTTTACTCGGTGTGATTCCCAAAAGACTCAGGAGGAGCTGAGAGAAAGTGATCACAAATGTCGAGCATTGATCACTCACAATTTGAAAGACATTGATTAATTGGCGCCAACCTCAACATTTGTGCACAATAAACTGAATAACATGCTCAGCACACGTATTCAAAATGGCAACATTATAATGGAGTTAACATTTTGGGTTACTGTACAATAATAAACAATATTGTTTGTCTATCTGTCTGTCTGTCTATTGTTCTTTCTATCATTCTATCTATATTTATGTCTTTGTATCTATTGTTCCATTGCTCTATTGTTCTGTCACTCTGGCATTCTATCAATTCTATCATCCATCCATCCATCCATGCCTCTGTCCGTCCATCCGTCTATCAATCTAGTGTCCTGTTTGTCTGTCTATCTATCTATCTATCTATCTATCTATCTATCTATCTATCTATCTATCTATCTATCTATCTATCTATCTATCTATCTATCTATCTATCTATCTATCTATCTATCTATCTATCTATCTATCTATCTATCGTTCTATTGTTCTATCGTTCTATCTATTGTTCTTTGTATCTACTGAATTCTAACCCTCCATCTATCTGTCTGTCATGTCGTTCTATCTATCTATCTATCTATCTATCTATCTATCTATCTATCTATCTATCTATCTATCTATCTATCTATCTATCTATCTATCTATCTATCTATCTATCTATCTATCTATCTATCTATCTATCTATCTATCTATCTATCTATCTATGCAGTGGGCTGAATGTATGCTCAAGCGATGAACCATAGCCCACTATGTCTAGCGCAATAATAAAGTCCACCTTTGATCAACAGTCATGTAGTTTAATGCTGTTCAAACATTCAGAATAGTAGAACAACTGGCATTTCTTTAAAGTTGAGTTTTTTTTGCATTTTTAAATAATATTTCATGCTCTGAAACTGGGCATTTAAAACCATGTTGTATTTGGAAATGCTGCTAATGAGGTTTATAATTTCCCCCACCCCTAACTTTTTAGGTCATTCTTTCACCCCCGGGTCCATTCCAACATTCACTTAGAATTGATGCCTGGCACAATGGGCATTTAGTTGTCACTGAGCAAACCACATGACTCTGCTCTTCTACTACAGGCAGTACGGTTACATGGCAGAAGGCCCCTCCTGCCCACCCCAGCCCCCTCTAGATGCCCCTTCAACCTGATGGATGTCATCAATAATGAACGCCCGTTGCTCACTCCCACCCCGGGACACAGAAAATCACAAGCCAGCCAAAGTGACAGCCCGAGCCCAGCAGAGGTGTGATAATTCACATCCACATTTATACTTTTAAATTTCATCAAGTAGTTTACCTCCCCAAACATGCCACAGGCTGAGGGGGAAAGCTGACAAAGAAATGTGGCTTTGATAGGAGCTGGAGAAATCCGGCCTGACTGTCTTTGCTCAGGGTAAAACCCACCGAATGAGGTAAATGCATCAGCGGCAGGGGCTGTCTCGACACGGGTGGCAGGGGGGGGACGGAGGTGACTAGAGAGAGAGAGATAGAGAGAGAGAGAGAGAGAGAGAGAGAGAGAGAGAAGTGCTGGGGAAAGGCTGGATCCAGCAGCTAGGACATAATGAAGCACACCAGGCAGGGTGAGCATTAAGGGCTGTCACTTGTATTGGCAGCACCCCCCCCCCCCTCCCAACACCTCTCAGTGCACAGCAAAGACAGTCAGGTGGACACGGCTTCAGAATTCATTAACAGTCTCTATCGGTGACCCAAGGAAATGTAGATCCAGAAAAGTGAGAAAGAGAAGTGAGAAAAGGATCAGAGATGTGGAAAAGAGAGTGGAAAAGACACACTTACCAAAAGTACTGTTACCATGTTTTTCAGAGACTTCTTTTCAGTTGCACAAGATATTTCATTTTAATTGTAATCCATCTAATATTTGGGTTATTTTGACTGTAAATAGGCATAATAAATGATGTGTCTACAGTACATGTATCTCAGTACATACCTCAGTGTGGGGTCACGGTTCAATACGATTTCAGTACAACAGGGGGAAAAAATCCACTATGCTCTGTTTGTTTTCATTTACTTTGAACAGACAGTATAGTACAAATTAAAAAATACTAAATATTATTACATTGTTACACACACACACACACACATATATATATATAATCTGCAGTACATATATACATAGGAATAAATGGGAAGGAATAAATTATTGAAATATATTTGATTTAGTTTACAGATAAACAAGGGGGGAAAACGTAACGTAGCCTATATACACACAGTTCAACATCCTGTTTGTTTTCTTTATTTTACAAAAGCACAATGTTTTGTCTTCATTGTGAGTGTACACAGATAAAAACAGACCTTTATACAGTGATGCATTATTAATAAGACAATAACTTGATTCTGCTGGTATAAGGAAACAGTTGAAGTTATCACGGCTGCACGTGCACGCACCCTCTCACTCACACACAAAGCACATCAGTTCCAGCATTGCTAACTTGACAGCACAGTCGGTACTTTATCAAAATAAAATACAGTGAACCAAACATCAGCGTGCCAGCCTCTGTGTCACCGTTGGAACGCGACTGAAGTACAAAGCCTATAATTTACATAATAAATAATAGTTTAGCATTCACAAATATGGAAATATTATGGAATATGTGGATTTGTGCCGAATGAGAGAGGTAGGATACATGAGCACAAAGCTCCATTTCACAAACAGTTGAGTGCACAAGCCTTTAAAGTATACTAATTTGTTAGTCTCTGAGAGACACATTCAGAATCAGCACATGGTCACTGTCTAGTGGGCTTTGTTTTCAAGTGCGCATTGCACAGCTCACAGCATTAGCTGTTCTTCTGTTGGCAGCCAGTTATCAAACAGTGTTGCATTGTTGTGGTGTTGAATTGCCTGTATTATATTTATATATATATGTACATTGTAAAGAAATATTAAAATGTAAATTATGTAATTTTCATTATTTTGAAAATTTTTAAAGATTATATCCGTGAATGTTCGTGAGAGAAAATATTTTAAGTGCTGTTAAAATAATATAAATGATCATTCATAAAAAAAAATTATTTATAAAACTACATGTATATAATATTTTAAAATATCTACAATATCTAATCCAGATGTAACTATTATGATATATGAATATGGTAATAATACGTTTTCATGGCAACAAAGTACTGTCATTAGCAGCGTGGTACTTCCATAGTATTTTTTTTAAGCAGAGGAGTGTGGAAAAGAAGGAAGAACTGAATGCAGAATGATGGGTTTGGCAAGCAGAGAGAGAGAGAGAGAGAGAGAGAAACTGTGAGTGGGTCAGGGATGGCATAGCAGAGAGGCAGAGGTAAGGTAATGACAGGGTGGCAGGCCGGACTAATGCTGAAGCTGGAGCAGGACTGTGGCAGTTGAGCTGATCATCATAGTCCTGCCATCTGGAAAAGCCTGTTTCCTTTCTGCAGAGCTCATCACCTCCCCTGCATCTGATCGGATCTGACCGTACCACAGCACAACACGATTCAGCACTCCAGAAAGCCCAGCCCTGCCATACAGACACATCTGCAATAAACCCCCACCCAGAACAAGAGCTGAACACCACTCACAATCTACACCTAATGAGTGCCATGTGGTGGGAGATACAAGCAGATATTTTCTCAATCACAATTTTCTTGATTTTGGCAGGCATCAATATACAGTGGGATCCAAAATCTTACATAACTGCTTCTAATTTAGCATTTTTCTAATTGAATAGATTTTCATTCATTAGAAATTCTATTGTCAGCATGACAACTGAAATACGCAAACTCAAGCTGCAAGAACTGTTATTCAGCAATGGAAGCAAGAAAATTTGACCTTCTGTGTAATCAATGTCACAATTTTGATTATTTCATTAGTGACAATCATTTCACATTCTACATGTTTTTAGGTATTTTTTTAAATAGTTTTCTTTAATCCACATTTGTCTTTTAAATAGTAATTTGTTTTTTTTATAATTTTTTTTTTTATACCAACTGTAAACATTTTCAGCGTGCTCAAAGACGTTTGTATAACAATGTTCTGTGTAAATCACAAGATGCACATTTTTATTTTATTTACATTTTTTGTTGTATTTGAAAGTACTTAAAAACGACTGTAACTAGCCTAGCACACAGTAGGGAATTTAATTTATTATTGTATTTCATTTTATTTTATTGTAAACCGTATAAAATAATCATAAGATGCTACTAGATCTAATAGCAGTATCGAACCCTTTTTTTGGCATCCAAAATTTCATCTTTCGAGAGTAATAAGAAGCATTTTTTGGGCCTTTCTTATCATGGACAATGTTTCTGGTATTTCTGAGATAACTCACACAATCTGATTTTTTTTCTTTTTTTCTGTGGATTACTGGATACAAAACAAAGCATTAGAAGAAAGCTTGAGAGTATTAGCAACTGCACTAAGGGGGCAGGGCTTAGATTTAGCTATACTCTATTTGCTCTGCCTTCTTTATTTTTATGTGTTGGTTCAATGTAAACTGATTGGAATGCTCATTCCCTACAAAGCAGTGTTTTATACCCGTTGACAAGTTTTTACAGGTTTATCGGTTTAACCTGTATAGCATCCACTTCCTACACTGATATATATGCAAAAAGACCTGTTGTGTTAAAGGCCGATCTTTGACGATTCTTTATGTTGTGGACACTGTGTTCGCTTAAGCACTGCAATTTTCCCCTGTGGAAATAGGCAAAGAAATTAAATTGATTTAGGAAAGCTGACAGATGAGAGACCTCCAGCAGTCCAGCAGCCGTGTGCCTCAATTGAACGTTTATTCCCTGCAGAATTTGCCCTGTATTATTAAACCTCTCCACAGAACTGACCTTCACATATATCTTACTCTCCAAGTCTTCCTCGGATGTTAACTGCTCTAAATTTCATTTCTTATTCCAGTTCTGGTTATTTTGCTCAAAGTAATGATTGACACCTACCTAGAGGGCGTATTTGTAAGTCGATACATTTACATGCATTGTTGGCCATTTTATAGAGTCTGGGTGTCATCGATATCTAAATCTATAGAGGAAGGGTATAACTTGTTATCATCTTTCTCTTATCATGTGGAAGATGAACACATCATAATTATTGTCTCAACAATATAGATTCTGGTGTTTCGGTCAAGCACATCTTTTGTTCTATGGTGGGAATTGATCATTGTATCATAGTAATTATGTTACAAGTCTGTTTTCATTGCGGAACTATGGAAAGAAAGAGAAAGACATTGATATTGTCCAGAGAACCTCCCATTCAATGTTGTTTCTTTCTCGGAAATCCAATTTCTGGCCTAACCAAGTTGAGTTTTCTGCTTCAGTGAAGTGCACAGGCATAGTCAGTCACCTACAGTGTAATTAAACCCAAACAAACTCCATCAATCAGCTGACATTAGTCCAGGAAACACACACAAACACACACACGCAATGTGGAAATCAAGTTTAGAAAGCAGGCAGCGGGCAGCAAGCAGCGTGATTACAGCAGTAGAATGAGTCACAGGTGAACCCTGAGGGAATGGAGACACTAGTGGAGCATAACACTGACCATACACACATACACACACACACACACACACACACACACACACACACACACACACACACCGAGCAGGTTCACATGCAAAGAAGCATGTCTAAATGTTACATGTGGTGCTCAATAGCAGGGGCGGACTGGCCATCTGGAGCACCGGGACTTTTCCCGGTGGGCCGCTAGCCAATGTGGGCCGGCCCACCCGGTACACAAATATATATATATATATATATATATATATATATATATATATATATATATAATTTTTTTTTTTTTTTTTTTAATTGACGGAAATCATAATATTACATCTCTTTTCTACGCAAATGGATGAGTGAGTCGATCGCGCAGCCAACAAGCGCGTTTTCGTCTAATTTAGAGAGAGACAGATTCATCTGGTACAGCGAATTTCTCTGAGCAGCAGGCCACTGTATACGTTCACTTAAAACATAACCGACTGTGTTTACGAGAATACTTGCAGAGACAATTATTTTGAAATAATTGTGTGTGTATTTGTCAGTGTTGGGGAGTAACTAGTTACATGTAACGGCGTTACGTAATTTAATTACAAAATTATTGTAACTGTAATTAGTTACAGTTACTACGAAAAAATGAGTAATTAAATTACAGTTACTTATGAAATTTTTTACGATTACAAAGGGGATTACATTTGAATATTTACACACATCCACATACAGATTTAACTGATTTCTTTCCCAAATTGCACTGACTATTCTGAGACATACCGCCCTAATAATTTCCAGGATGCGGAAACACAGTCTGGTTCGTAGAATCCAGTCATAAAAACGGAATGCCTAACGCGGACGGAATATGCCACATTTTGGATGACTAAATCAAAAGTAAGTCAGTACACTTGAATCAAAACATGACATGGACTAGTGTCTGTGAATATTAAGCCCCAAAAATGCAATATATGACTTGCACATTCTGCGTGTCTGTGGAAACCAGGCGCGGACTGGACACCGGGAGAAACGGGACAATTCCCGGTGGCCTGGCAGACGATTTTGCCCCACTATTTAATATCATTGTTGTATAATTGCCTGCCGAATGGGTTAGGGTTAGGGTTAGGGTTATAACCGCGAATCCGCCATTTGATAATTAAATCTCTAATAAATCATGAAGTGTTAGTCATGACTCGCGCGCTCTCCGCGCCTCCGCCAAACGGTTTGGATCAGACTCAGAGTAATCAATCAAAGAAAGAGAAAGAAAGAAAGAATAGAGTGGACAGCTGGAGCAGAGAAGCAAAACTACTGTTCAGTGTTTCAGGTCAGTTTCATCTGTAAAGATGCTTTTTTGTCTTTGTTTTTTATTTATTTAATCAAGCAGCAGCACGTTGCTCATCAGTCATCACTCAAAATACTATATAAAGGACATCATTATTATCTGTTGTAATGATACAGTAGTAATTTAGCTGAAAAAAATTCAGATTTTTTTTATAGGTTTAGGGGGAGCTACGACAGACAACAACACAACCCTTACGAAAATTAACGTTTTAATATTTAACTATAAATCCAGAGAAAATGGTTACTATTGTTTAACTGTGATAACCAAAAATGTAAAATTATTTTACAAATGTATTTATTTAAAAATAAATACAAATCCATTTGCAAAAAAAAAAAAAATTACTCAAGGTTATTTTACTTTTATATAGGCTAATAAAAGCATGGTTAATTTTTGTAAGGGAAAAATATGGATTATATATAGGATTTTTCTATAAAGATACTGTAGTATTGTAGAGAGTATTGTATTGTAAAGTATAGTTTTGTTCAATCTTGAGTATTAAAGTCATGAGAGAGATGGATAACAGGGCAAAATAAAGAAACTGAAGAGAAAAATGGAAGTGAAGGTGCAGTTCAGGAGAGATCTTTTAATTATTTTGCATGTCCCCAAATTAAAGATTTAAAATAGATAAAAAATAGTTTTGTCCATGAATTTGTTTGTATGAGTTTGAATTTTCCAGTCTGATTTTTTTTCCCAGTCCGCCCCTCCTGTAAATTAATGGCAAAGACATGGTTTCATTTACTACACATAGGCCTACTGAAGCTCGCAATGTTTTCAACCTCTGCTGCCTCAATATAGGAGTACATGAGCACATAAACATAATTCCTAAAACTGCTCTGTGTCACTTCATGTGCATTTTACTTATTTTGAGAAAACTATCATCATATACAAAGAGACAGCAGTTTAAAAGAAACACCAATGTTTAGGATTTTATTACACAGAATACGTCACATGCTTATTAGATAACTGTATTTCAGTTGATGTATATGCTTTTATTTATAATTCTTTAATTTTCACAAATTTACAAAAGTAATCAAAAAGTACTCAAAAGTAATTAGTTACATTACTTTAATAAAGTAATTGAAAAAGTTACACTACTATTACATTTTAAACAGGGTAACTTGTAATCTGTAACCTATTACATTTCCAAAGTAACCTTCCCAACACTGGTATTTGTTCATTCAGAAGTTAGGATACCCAAAAGATGAATTAATTCTTTGTACGCGCATTGTCTGAAATGCTGCTCACAGCGCGTGCTTTGAACGAGTGCGCGCAAGCTTCGAACGCGCGCAAATTGTTTAAAAAAGTTGAATCAGCAAGATTTAGAAACAAGTGAAAACGATCAACTACGATACATTTCACCCCTCCAAGCGAGTGAACAACGCGAATTTTAAATCGCTATTCACGATAGCCCGTCGGGAAGAGCAGTGATACATTTTGGAGCCCGACTGCAAAACACAATAGCCCCTGGACGTCGGGCTAGCGATTTTGCGAGCCCTGCACCTCAGATCTATCCAGTTTGTGAACCACTGGTTTCCACAATGTTTTCGTTAAACAAAATAAATGATTATTTTAAAAGATTTACTCAAGAGAATAATCTGTTCACGAATCGGATCATGAACTTATATTACCGCATATTCATGCATCTGTTAACTGAATGCAAAGTGTGAGTTCTAGGAGAATGTTTGTCTCGTGATGAACATGTATCGCTCACT
This sequence comes from Carassius carassius, assembly GCF_963082965.1. Lineage (NCBI taxonomy): Eukaryota > Metazoa > Chordata > Actinopteri > Cypriniformes > Cyprinidae > Carassius > Carassius carassius. The sequence goes on along the minus strand of NC_081790.1, from coordinate 7,413,188 downwards.
AGGAGTCGCTAAATGAACAGCTGCAGCACGCAGGTTATCTTTTTTTTTTTTTTTTTTTTTTTCAATGGAGGATCAGTTGCCCTATTGGTTAAAATCCTCAAACATTATACTTAAATATCAAATAAATAAATTACATCAAAACAGGGGCGTTTGCGTTTTGATGTGGTGGGCTGCTGTGGGCCAGAAAGTCCAGGGCCACTTTTTGGTCCCAGTCCGCCCCTGCTCAATAGTGCCGTTAAATCCCAGAAGTGGAAAAACAGAATCTTTATTACAGATTCTTGTAGGAGCTTTGGCCTAGCAGGTACAATATTTTCTGATGCATCGAGCTGTGGCTCTCATGTGGGCAAATGAAATTTTCTGATATCTATTATAACCTGTCTCTATCCATAAATAAATAAATTAAATAATGGAGAAGGCAAAAAAAAAAAAAAAATGATGACGTTAAAACTACAGGTTGCATTGCAAAACTGTTTAATATAATATTACCTGTTTAATATAACTATTACCTTTTAAATTTTTATTAACTTTTTTTTGACAAATTTAAAAGGACAGTCCCACAACGATCTGTGACACTTAATAAATAAATCTAAAATGGCAATATATATATATATATATATATTCTCTGTACTCTGTACTATATATGAATACTCTGTATTCTCTATTTAATATAAATTAATTCTGACATACTACTCTTCCCACAATTTTTTATTTATTTACTATTTACTAGGGAAGTATATGATTCCGGATGCAGCCAATGTTACATGCATTTGCATTTATTACCAGCTGTGTGGGTGGAGCTTAGTGGAGCGTAAATTGAAACTGAAGCATGAACAGGTTTGCAGTCATTGAGAATGCACACTTTTAAAGATGAGTGTTTTTAGGCCACAGATAAATTCACGTTTAATCTGGGTTACTTATTTTATGGAGTTGGATTTCAGTTGCACCCTTAGCATAGCACCTATGTGTTGCTCACCTCCCTCTCTCACACACAGTAAACAGGTTAGCATGGTGTGTATCTTTTCTCAGGAGATGACAGCTTGTTTTGTTTGTGGGTGTATGTGCGTGTGTGTGTGTGTGTGAGAGAGACTTTCTCTTTGAAGTGTCACAGCTTTTCAGACTCAGTTGCTGTCTCACTGTGCGCTGTGTGTGTCTCCTCCCCCAGGTCAGCCCTCTGCGTTTGAAGCGACAAATCGGCCGTCAGCGCGCATGTCGGATACCAGGCACCATAGCGTTCTGTCTTTCTCTCTCTCTCTCTCTGCAGATGTTCTCTCTACCTATTCAGCAGGTACTGTATATCTTTCTCTGCACTTTCACACACATGCACACAAAAACACATGAGCAGTAAGCTGTCTCTTTATGCAACATTTTAAGATATCACTGGCATGCTCACAGTGTGAAGCCTGTTCCAAAAGATGAGCATTATGCTTCCTCATATGTACTGTACTTTCTTTAAGCCATAAAAGAAGACTAGATAATAACTGACTGTGACAATGTGAACATAAATTCAAGATTGTAGACTATGCAAGAGAAATCTAGTCTATATGTACTTACTTCATTCGATGCTGAAATGTATTGCTTACAAATAAGCAGGCCTTTATTCATATTTATTAATTTGTAGTTCTGTCAAACGATTAATCGGCATCCAAAATAAGTTTTTGTTTACATAATTTAAGTATTTGTATTCTGTATATTTATTGTGTGTATATAAAAAACACACACATACAGCATATAGTTTGAAAATATTAACATGTATTTACATGTACTGTATATATTTATATCCATATAAATGATATCATATATAAATATATTTAATATATAAATTTAATATATTTTTCTTTAATATAGATATACATGTATATGTGTGTATTTATATATACATAATAAATATACATAGTACACGGACATATATTACGTAAATGAAAACTTTTATTTTGGATAATCGATTAATCTTTTGACAGCAATATTAATTTGCTTGCTAAATTGAAGAGAACAATCCCACAAAGAACTGACAATGAAAAAAAAAAAAATCCAATATGGTGAAAGATGTGGAAGAATAAATGTTTTAAATATGTTCAATACTGGAGGAGTACCGATTAAATATTATTTGGTAAAAATTATTTTACACAAAATTTTATTTGGCCAATTGAAGACCAATTGAATTCCATAATGTGCTGTGACAGTGAATAAGTAAATCCAAATTTGTGGGTGATACAAGAGAAATGTTGATTTGTATACTGATTTAATTAATACAATATGAAAAGTACTGATTAAAAAGTTTAATTATCAATCATCATGCACTGTGCCAATGAATACCTAAAAAGATGTTGAACAATGCAAAATAGATATTGATTAAAAAAAGTAACGAATCATTCAGAACTATAAAAACATGTATAAATGTTTAATATGAATAATACATTATTTGATTATTTTTATTTATTCATTTATTTGGCTATATTGAAGAGAGAAATCCTACATTGCACTGTGACCACACTAAAATCATATGAATTAAAAATAGCTTAATTATTAAACTATTTTATCCAAAACCCTATAGTGCGCCATGCCAATTAATGAATAAAAAAAGATTGCAATGCAAAAGAAATATTCATTACAAAAGTACTTATGATTCATGCAGGACTATAAAAATATATATAAATATAAATGTATTTAGTATAAACTAATACAGACTGTTTTACCTATTTGGGAAAAAGGCATCAATGAATAAATCTTATATGGTGGACGAACCAAGAAAAAAAAATAATTATAAATGTACTTAATGTAATTTAAAAAAGATAATAATAATTAGCGATTAAATGCAGTTCAATACAATACAAATCAGTTTTACTCCACAATTCAGTGTGCTATATATACTTTTGCTCATTAAACTCTCATGTTGGAATCTGTGCTCCTGTGTGCTTTGTGTGTGGAGTACTATTTGTGTAAAAAGTCACTGTCTATATACAGCAATCAGTTCTGTCACTTATAATGTTTCATTTTAGCTATGGAAGGAATGTAACGAGGCAGCTCACTTGGGTTTGGATGCGATTTGTTACACACCTACCTGTCTGCACAGGATACTCGGATCATCATAAAACACATACATTATCTACATTGATCTCTGTAGGGAAAGAAACACCCCTCAACAGTTTGTCTTTGTGCTCAGTTCCTTATGTTTTATGGCAGGTGTCTGGTGGGCGCAGTTTTCCCTGAGTTTGTTTCCATTATGAATAGTTGAGGTGGAGGAGGCTGTGTTTGGATGCCGCTCACTCTAACAAGTGTGGCTCTTTCTGTCTCTTTCCCTCTGTAGGGTGACAGTGGGCTGTGACAGCTTTCCCTAATGACCCGTGAGTGCCCGCTTCTGTGTGCTGACATTTTGGGTGGCAGCACAGATGCCAGGCATGCAGGGGGGGGGCGTTACTGCCGCTGGCAGATCTCGCTCCAAATAAATTACTGTCAGAGGTGTTGCTCTCTCATCTTCTCTCTCTTTCTCACTTATGTACACAAAATGCAGCAGACTTGCACCATGTCCTAACCAGGCATGATGTGACTGTTCTGACGACAAGCAATTTGTCTCTCACACTGAAAGTGAAACTGTTATGTTATGTGACACAATAACAGCCTATCAGAAGATGCTTGATGTTTAATTTAAAGCTGTGTGAAGTGGGATTTTGGGCCAATGAGATTTTATTGTGGGCGAGGCTATCCAGCACAGAGAATAGAAATGTTCTTAATTAAATGTCATTAATTCATTTGATTAAATATATATATATATATATATATATATATATATATATATATATATATATATATATATATGTGTGTGTGTGTGTGAGTTTGTGTGTGTGTGTACAAAAACATATCTATTCAAAAACCTTGTTTTAACCTATTTTTTAGTTACTTCTAATAAGTATAACCAGAGACAATTTAAAAGAGACATACCACTTCCTCAATCCTCAATACAACTACAGTACATAAGGAAAACCCATAACGGCAAAGATGGCGGTTGTATGCACATGTCCCACCCCTCCCGCTGGAAAGCCAATCATCTGCTTTTAACAGTCAAGCCGGGAAACATTTAAGCCTATCGTCTGGTTCCACTGACCCATGCGCACAGTTGAGGAACCCTTGCGCATGGGTAGTAAAAGTATAACCTGTGGGGAAAAAAGCGTTTTAAACCTTATTTTGGGGCAAAGTCATAAAAAATTGTCAGCGATTTTTATCATATTTTACTGCTGTTTCTAATCATGCAGTTTTTATGTCCCGGTGACCAGTGAAAGTGCAGTTCTGACTCTCTGCCCATTCATTTAGATAGGAGCTGGTCTTGTTAGTCTGAAATAGCTGCCCGGAGGTGTTGCCAAGATGGCGGCCGAGTAGCACGACTTGCATAAAAGGACTTTGGTATAACTTACATTAGGAGGTGCTATTACTAATAACATTATCTATACTAATAACTATAAATAACAATATTATTCTAATACAATATTAAAAAACAATACTAATAAAAAAAGCTGTTTATTTAAATTAAAAAAAGATTATTCTATTCATTGTTTAAGTAATGCATTTTCATGTTTATTACAGTGACATTAGCGTAGCAACATGCTATCATGTGTGGCACGTAGTTATTTTTACAATTGTTATTAGCTTATGATATTGTCAAACTCTACTGAAATTATTTGTGAGGTCCATCTTTCCTGCGGCACAGTTGTTATCCATGTATAAAGCTCAAAATTGTTCACATACTGTATGAATCCTCAAACTTTTTTTAAAACCAATTATGAGGTATGTTTCTCATGTGGAGCTTATTCATGCAGAGCTGTTGACTGTAGTGCACTCAGAATTATTCACCTATTAATTTTATTTCATTTAATACTTGTAAGTGTAATGAAAAATTGATTATTCTAATCAGTATTTATGTAAGTTGCCTATTAGAGTTTTGTGGCATGCTACATGCTATCCTCAAAATCTAGTAAAATTAATTGTGAGGTGAATCTCTATTTGTCTATTAAGAGTTGCTGTCTGTAAATATCTCAAAATTGTTCACTTATGCATTATACTTCAGAACTGATATTATTCTACTCCGTTTTTCTGGGAGTTGTGTATTTGTAGCCTATGCCTTTAGCAATAGCAACATGCTATCGTCAAACTCTGTTGATATTCATGTATTTGTGTGGTATGAAGAGTTGTTGCCTATGTAGAGTGTTCCAAATCAGTCCCTAGTTACAGTGTTATCTAAGAAGGCAGCTAGCTATCTAGATAGTATTACACCTGAGGCAGTTGCATTTCTTTATATATTCCTCCTCCTGTGTTAGTGGCACAGATTCTAATTAAGCATCCAATTTCATGGATGTACACATATACGTGAGTCACGATTAACACTTGTAAACACTGCCCATATTGATCAGACATGGCTTGCGTAATTCAGCTGTTCCTCTCTGTAAAAGCACAAATTCAACATAGGCTGTTACACAGCAGTTTATCTCATTTCTGTTGATTTGTATGCAGCCATGCTAGCCTCAGGTTAGTGACGAGGGACAGGCTAATATAGCCACCATCGCTTCTCCTCTTCCATTCACATTTATTTAAACAAATGGAGGAGATGATCAATGAAGCTAAAGATTCTACAGTGAGGGAATTAATGGGCATTGCCTGGCGTATGCAATTAGTCTGTGGTATTATTGAGTTGTCTTATTTCAATGGCTAATTTGTTATTCTGTGGAACATATCTCCCCAGGGCCACTACTGATGTTGGCGTTTTTGCATATGGTGGCCTGATTCACTGTTAAATAGCATATCACAAAAACCTAGCATGGTTTTGTCACAAATGACAGTGAAAGGGGTAATGTTTACAATGCGAGATGAAAGACACAAGTGATTAATAAAAATGGGGAGATTTGAGGTTCAAAAGAAGGTGGTTTGGTTTGACGGGCAGAAAGAGAGCTACATTCAACATGCTAAGATCAAGTCATCAAGTCTCTAGATATTTTACTAGAGAAGGTAGCATCCCAGCTGGCCTCTTTTTTTCCATCTCCTCGCTAGGAATTAATTAAAGCCTTTGTTTGTGTTTTTATTAAGGAATTAAAAAAAAAAATAGCTTGGAGCCTAAATGGGTTCAGTGAAATTACCCAACTGGAACATTTTAAAATGGTAGAGCTCATTCACACGTATGGATACACTTTGGTTAGCTACTAATCATTCCTTTTTTCAGTATTGTGAAAAATATTTTGTAGTAAAACGTAATTTTTTTCCGCTGGTGTAGCAGTTTGTTAATCTTCTGGAACTAGAACTGTTAAAATTAAATGGCAGTAAGCAGATCACGTACTTTTAGAGGTTTCAGGATTCTTTGAAACTCCAAAACAACATTTATATTAAATATAAATATTTGTTAATATTATGTATGTCATTATTTTCACTTATAATTGATTTAATGCATGTATGCATCCTACAAAAAATGTATAATATTAATTGTGTTCCTGTGGCTCAGCGGTAGAGCATTGTGTTGTGGCGCAAAAGGTTGTGGGTTTGATTCCCAGGGAACACATGTTAGGTAAAATAAAAAAATGTCAGCCTGAATGCATTGAAAGTGTCTTTGGATAAAAGCGTTTGCCAAATGCATAAATGTAATTGTATATATTACATTTCTATTTGTTCTTGAGGTGGGTTTTTCATTATCAGCAAGTCAGAACGTTCGAATGTCTTACTTTCCTTGCATAATAACTTGGGATGAGGAAAATATTTTTATATATTTATTTATCTATTTATACTTTTTATTTTTGTTTCTAACCTCAAGCTTTTTTCGTCTTAAATGGTTGAGACCAAATAATGAGCTAGCCAGTGTTTGATGTGCTCATATTGTCAGTCAGTCTCACAAATAGAGTTCTCCAGAGCAAATATAATGAGCGTTTACAATCCTTTAGCTGAGCGTGTGGATGACCCTGTGGTCACAGTCATCAACGAGCATCTCGAGAGGCTTTATCACATGCACACACTCTCACATACACAGCAGCTGAATAAACACTCGTGATTTGTTGCTTCCATCTCCCGATGCCCTCTCCCTCCATCCACTCTGCCCCACAGATCTGTATTGATTACAGAGAGAGGGGTGATAAGCACATGTGAGGGCTAAGTGCTGCTCCTGGTGTTGTCATCAGCGTGTAATGGGTGTAATGCGGTCATAAACAGAGCGGTTAAATCCACACTAAAATATTCACTCTTTTTGAATGCACCACAGACAGGACAGTTTGGAGAGATTTAACAACAAGAATTTGTCTGAAATGGTAAAACCTCCTTATCAGACATGATTTAGAGGGAGGAAGACAGCAATGTAAGTCAGATTTGAATGGTTACATAATGAGATTCCCCATTGTGTGTTTGAAGGCAGCATAGATTTATCATTTTCTACCTATGATATCCCACAATCCTGTGTGTGCATCTCATTTGTTATTCAGAGCAGGTAAAATAATTTATTTCCTCACTTCCAGTTAAAAGTTTGTAATAGTGTATACATAACAAACTCTTCTATGATACTATTAGAATTCTATTAAATATGATTATGTATATATATACACAGTCATAAACTTATATCCTTATAAATATATAGTATCGTATCGTATCATATATCGTATCATATATATACTATCTTACACTATCATATACTATCATATCGTATAATATAATATGGGGGGGGGGGGTAATTTCTTATGTCGGGATGTTGGAAATATTTCTGTTTTAAATCATGAAGGCGAGCCAATGGATATCACACAAGCAACATACAAACTTTGGGCAAGTGTTATGACGGTGAACATTTTAATCTCAGACAGTTCACTATATATTGTGTGTGTTAATTTACATATATATATACACACATATAAATATGTATACAAACAAACTTGTTCTATATTATTTTATTACACTATTATGTATGTTTTTGCTTCATAAATATTTCTGTTACAAATACTAAACTTTTTTCAACTCATTTTTTTTAAAGCAGACAAATATTTTATTTTCTATATTATTTTATACAGTTGTTGAACCAGATAATAAAATAAAAAGCTTCAGTTGGTGCATAAGAAGACATTCGTCAATTTGTTGCTTGATTGTTGACACGCAAGCAAACCGCAGTGTTTTGTAAGGGCTACGGAGCCACAGTGTTGGATTCTTCAGGGAAATCAATCTACGGATGACTTATAGTTGTCTCTGCATATTAGACTGGGATTGAAGAAAGTGTCTTAATGTCGAAAAATTGCACACAGCATGCTTTAACTAACACTATGATCATAATGTAGGACAGTTGGGAAGAGTAATCAAGCTACTGATTAGAACAAAACCCCAGAGCATGGGCTTCCTCTGGCCTGCCTTTACTCTCATAATAAGCTAAGACTGATTCATGATAAGCACGAGCCATAAGGCATCAGTTCACATGGAAACTGAGAACTGTAGGGAAAATTCCCTGAGACTGCAGTAGAAGCAACAGGTGGCCCAGGTGTGTTGAGGTACATTTCAGCCCCACATGCTCTGGAGGACGCCAACGACCCCCACCGAGACAAATCAAGTGTTTTATCTTCAAACGGTCTCGAGCTTGAATAATAACAGCAAGATGAAACAGAGAAGCAGGACATGACGGCAGCATCTGAATATCTAAATCTCATTCTAGTCTGTTCTACCTCTCTGAAATTGCAATGTTTGATTACTCTATAAACCACGTGCAAAAAAGTGTGTGCAGTGTCAATTAAAATTATGCTGATTTTTTTGTCATTCAGGGCATGTAGTCATTTACATATTCAAAAAAATCATGCATATGCAGGGAGAAAAAAAAGTAGCTGTAATAACAAAAAGTTAACTAATGTGAATAAGAACCAGCCGGAAACGTTTGTCATGGTTAACGTGCATTAGTATATTTCTTTACCCGATTTAATGGTGGTGAGATCGTTTACCTTGCAGGGTATTGTTTTCAAGGCTGAAAACAGCTTTAATTCTGATGGTGGTAAGTAATTTTCATTAAATGTCAATTTGGTATTAATTCAGAGCAAAGCTTAAATAAAATTGTGTTCATTAATCACTCTGCCGTCCAGTAGGCTGCTAATTAAAACGTTGTGGGGCTCGCTCGTTAGTCACCCACAGACCTGATTGTTAATGTCGACTCATTGTCCTCCTTTTCACAGCTATCATTTATTTTCTTTGCTGTTCGTGTATACTCCTGTTAATTATTAAATGTCTTCTTTTTTTGTCCTCGATGACACTTTGTGGATAACTATCTGAGTGGTTTCACAGGCGTGGACAGGGAGCTGCGGTCCTGAGGGCAATGAATAGCAAGCAGAACATTGATTTCTATATATATACTGTACCACTTCTGTTTCTGCCCTCATCCATTCATGACTCAAATTAAAACTGCCGCCTGGATACATCTGTAAATACACAGTAGATTGGGTGCACCCATTTATTCAGCAAATCACATTAATAGCTTCTTGTTTAAAGTATGCATAATTCAACTCAATATATATATATATATACCGGACCTGAACCCAATCGAGATGGTTTAGGGGTGAGCTGGACCACAGACAGAAGGCAAAAGGTCCAACAAGTGCTAAGCATCTCTCGGGGAACTCCTTCAAGACTGTTGGAAGACCATTTCAGGTGACTACCTCTTGAAGCTCATCAAGAGAATGCCAAGAGTGTGCAAAGCAGTAATCAAAGCAAAAGGTGGCTACTTTGAAGAACCTAGAATATGACGTATTTTCAGTTGTTTCACACTTTTTTGTTATGTATATAATTCCATATATAATTCCACATGTGTTAATTCATAGTTTTGATGCCTTCAGTGTGAATCTACAATTTTCATAGTCATGAAAATAAAGAAAACTCTTTGAATGAGAAGGTTTGTCCAAACTTTTGGTCTGTATATATATATATATATATATACAGTACAGACCAAAAGTTTGGAAACATTACTATTTTTAATGTTTTTGAAAGAAGTTTCTTCTGCTCATCAAGCCTGCATTTATTTGATCAAAAATACAGAAAAAAATAATATTGTGAAATATTATTACAACTTAAAATAATAGTTTTCTATTTGAATATACTTAAAAAAAATATATATATATATATATATTCCTGTGATGCAAAGCTGAATTTTCAGCATCATTACTCCAGCCTTCAGTGTCACATGTAACATCCAGTGACATCCAGTAACATCACATGATCATTTAGAAATCATTCTTATATTCTGAAATATTATGAGTGTTGGAAACTGCTGTTCTGCTGTCTAATATATTTGATGAATAAAAGGTTAAAAAGAACAGAATTTATTCAAAAATAAAAAAATTCTAATAATATATATTCTAATAATAATTCTAATATATTTTCTTTACTATCACTTTTTATCAATTTAACACATCCTTGTTGAATAAAAGTATTGATTTTATTTTAAAAAAAGAAAGAAAAAAAATACTGACTCCAAATTACTGACCAGTAGTGTATATTGTTATTACAAAATATTTATATTTTAAAAACATAGCTTTTTTTTTCTTTTTTTTTTCCTTTTTATTCATCAAAGTATCCTAAAAAAGTATCACATGTTCTGAAAAAATATTAAGCAGTAGAACTATTTCCAACTTTGATAATGAATCATCATATTAGAATGATTTCTATGTGATAATGATCCTAAAAATTCAGCTTTTCATCACAATTAAATGATAATTTAAAGTATAATAAATTTAAAAACAATTATTTTAAATTGTCATAAAATATCACAATATTACATTTTTTCTGTATTTTTGATCAAATAAATGCAGGCTTGATGAGCAGAAGAAACTTCTTTCAAAAACATTAAAAATAGTAATGTTTCCAAACTTTTGGTCTGTACTGTATATATATATATATATATATATATATATATATATAAAAATTCTAAATTCTAGGAAATTAATGTGAATTAGAAATGTTGAAAATTATGGTTGTAAAATGTATTTATTTACTTATTTATTTTTTTATTTATTGATCTTGCCCATCGGATCCATACAAAGTACCATCTATCTATCTATCTATCTATCTATCTATCTATCTATCTATCTATACATACATCCATCCATCAACACATATATACTAGTGCTGTCAAACGATTAATCATATCCAAAATAAGTTTTTGTTTACATTATATATGTACATGCACTGTGTATATTTAATATGTATATATAAATACACACACATTCAGTATATATTTTGAACATATTTACGTTTATACATTTATATATTCAAATTCTTATATTTTATATTATAAATATATTTATTATATCAACAAAATATTTTTTTTAAATATATACATGCATGTGTTTGTATTTATTTATACATAATAAATATACACAGTCTACTATACACACATATATCATGTGCAAAAATGTTTATTTTGGATGCGATTAATCTCAATTACTGAAAAACTGAATTATTGTGGATTTTCACGATAACACGCACAAAAAAAAGCATACACAGTAAGGTTTTCTGTTAAACAAAAAATCTTCTTCTATGGCATCGCCATGAAAAACTCCATTTGGAACGTTTATTTTTGATAGTGTATATTTGATATGTTACTCCAGAGCACCAGTGGGCAGTAGATTCCTCTAACGAATTTTTTTTTTATCTAACTTTTATATTCTTAGGCTGACTCCAAGTTTATTATATATAATCATTACACACAAAGTATTCAGCAACTGGAAGAGGGCAGGACTCAGGGGAGTAACCAGAAATATTACCCGCAGTTACATATAAGATTCCTTTTACACTGCACCACTGCAAGGATTACAGCATTCAGCATTTGAACAGCATTACATGCTGGGAAATTAAATTTCAACAGTGTTCTGTTTTTCTGTACTCGAATTTCAAAATTGATGTGCTACAATGGATCGAAATGTTCATAGAGCATTCTCTGCTTGAGAGGACGTTGCTTCTGATGACATCAGCCTGGTGTTTGAGCACAAGCTAAGTTTGAGAGGAACTGACTGGACTATGATCATGCTGGTTAGCCTAGAAAACTAATCATGGCTGTAGGGGGAGCAGAAGTTTCTTTGGAAAGCTCTGGAATTACAGGGTATGAAGAGACTAATTAAGCGGTGGAGTTTGCCTTCTATTGCATCAGCTTGCATGCTAGATTTGTTGTAAAGCTTATTAGGTAAACAATCACATTAGTTTCTTGTACTTTATAAACAATTCATTACCAAATTGCCTGGGTGGTGGGAATTTGCATTGGTAACCAATTTCCTGCATCTGCACTGCAAGACTTTATGCACAGATCCAGTATTTTGAAACACATCTAATTGTTTGTTCTATCTGTTTACATTGACATTTGTTCAGAATTCAGAATTTATGTCTGGCAGTTCTGAATTTATATTTTAATATCTTTTAATTCTGAGTTTATATCATGCAATTCAGACCTTTCTTCTCAGTTTCTTCTCTTGAACGAGCTCCTTTTACATTATAATCCTCTACATCCGCTACGTTCTCAAAACTCAGGCAATTTGATAATACCTAGAATATCAAAATCAACTACGGGCGGCAGATCCTTTTCCTATTTGGCCCCTAAACTCTGGAATAACCTACCTAACATTGTTCGGGAGGCAGACACACTCATGCAGTTTAAATCTAGATTAAAGACCCATCTCTTTAACCTTGCTTACACATAACATACTACGTAATATGCTTTTAATATCCAAATCCGTTAAAGGATTTTTAGGCTGCATTAATTAGGTAAACCGGAACTGGGAACACTTCCCATAACACCCTATGTACTTGCTATATCATTAGAAGAATGGCATCTACGCTAATATTTGTCTGTTTCTCTCTTATTCCGGGGTCACCGTAGCCACCAGATCCAGTCTGTATCCAGATCAGAGGGTCACCTGCAGTCACCCGGATCCAGTACGTATCCAGACCAGATGGTGGATCAGCACCTAGAAAGGACCTCTACATCCCTGAAAGACAGCGGAGACCAGGACAACTAGAGCCCCAGAAACAGATCCCCTGTAAAGACCTTGTCTCAGAGGACCACCAGGACAAGACCACAGGAAACAGATGATTCTTCTGCACAATCTGACTTTGCTGCAGCCTGGAATTGAACTACTGGTTTCGTCTGGTCAGAGGAGAACTGGCCCCCCAGCTGAGCCTGGTTTCTCCCAAGGTTTTTTTTCTCCATATTGTCACCGATGGAGTTTCGGTTCCTTGCCGCTGTCGCCTCTGGCTTGCTTAGTTGGGGTCACTTCATCTACAACGATATCGTTGACTTGATTGCAAATAAATGCACAGACACTATTTAACTGAACAGAGATGACATCACTGAATTCAAAGATGAACTGCCTTTAATTATCATTTTGCATTATTGACACACTGTTTTCCTAATGAATGTTGTTCAGTTGCTTTGACGCAATGTATTTTGTTTAAAGCGCTATATAAATAAAGGTGACTTGACTTCTCAGCAATTCAGAATTGCGAGGAAAAAAAAGTTGCAGTTACAGTTTTCTTTTTTTCTTTCTTTTTTTTTTTAATTCTGTGGCAGAAATGGGCTTTCATACTTAAGATGCAAATGTATTTTATGAATATTTTATTTTCTAACTAGGTTATATATTGTACACACATTTACTGTTAGTCTATTTAATTGATTTCATGTTTTAAATGCATTTACAAACCTTACCAAAGAGGATTTCATACCAGATCTCAATTGTTTCTGGTGTAACAATAGCAAGAGACCAAATTAAGAGGAAAAGTGTTTAATATGTCAGATGGTGATATATACCGTATTACATATTGGATACCTATTGAAATTACAGGCTGAATCAAATGTGAAAAATCCTATCTTGTTCCATGTGTGTAAACAGCAAAACAATAAGATCTGATCTTTGGAATTAGATGAAAAAATTGGAATGGGTTGATGCTGTAAATACAGCTTAAGTAGTAGAACAAGTTTGGAAAAGTTTGACACTTTTTTCATTGTGAACATTAAATGTGCTGCCTTGTAATGCATTGATTGAGTACCACCACCTGCCTTGAATTTGATTGCTTTTTTTGCTCTGCAGCAATAAAAAGTGAAATCTTATCGCCAAAACTGTCCTGCTATAGACCACAGGGGCCTTTTTGAATTGCTCCTTTCCTCATTTTTCCACCTCTATTGAAAGGATGTCACAGTACTAATATAACTGAGATGAACCTGATCTTCAATATGCATTCTCCTCTGATTGAAGAATTTGGACTAATCTATTTAGACATGCCTGGTGTTGGTCAGCCTGGTGGACTAGAAACACCAACATGGTCTTTCTCATGATATTGACTGACCAAGGAAGCCATATCAGTTAATTGGTTCAAATCAGTTAATTTTAGCTGAAGTATTCCTTTCCATTTGGTCTTGCAATCACTATTTATTTATTTATTTTGGGATATTGTAAGAGCTAACTCGTCAAGAGTCCGATAAATACATAAAAAAGCATATGTGTGTATGTATTTAAAAATCTGCATGTGTGTAGTATATGTATATATAACATACTTTTATAAAAAATGATTTTTTGTATTATTATTATTAGACAAAAGCTAAAAGACAATTAAGATCATTTAAGAAAATCATAAAATAAGTTATCAATTAAGATATAAATATTTAGATTTTTTTATTATATATTTTATATATAAATTTTTTTTTGAAGCAAACAGTATGCCAAAAAATAGTTCAGCTCGACTAGAAAAAGTTAATAACATTTTTTTTGTTTAAACTAATTAAAATGTTTGTTAATTATCAGAAAATAAATAAGTGATAACATTGTATTTAATGTATGATTCAAGTGTATAATCTAAATTAATTAATATAATTTTTTTTATTATTATTCAAGGGTTAGTTCACCCAAAAATGAAAATTCTGTCATTAATTTCTCACCCTCATGTCATTCCAAACCTGTAATGCCTTCTTATATCTTTGGAACACAAATTAAGATGTTTTTGATGGAATCTGAGACCTCTCTGATCCTCAATAGAAAATAATGATATTACCATGATTAATGCACAGAAACGTAGTAAAGACATTGGTAAAATAGCCCATTTGACATCAGGGGTTCAACAGTAATTTTGCGAAGCTACGAGAATACATTTTGTGCGCAAAAAAACAACAATAATAACATAATTTATTCAGCAGTTCTTCTCCCCAAGTTACCGTCTTCCGCCATTTTTGAGAATACCCAGAAAGTAATCAACATAATAAGCTTTGTTTATGTTCAGCATGCACCTACTGTTTGTAATGTAAACAACGCTGTGTTTACATTCAGTGAAAGCATGCGTATTCTGAACGTAAACAACACTGATTATGTTAATTACGTTCTGGGGTACAGAATTTTTATTTTTTGGTGAACTATCCCTTTAAATAAAAGTTTTTCTGCATTGTATGTGGTAGGGCATTACAAAAACACTGAAAACCACTGGTTTAACCCAGTTACTGTAAGAAGCATGGGTACCGGCATTCAAAACTCAACATCCAGAATGCTGGTAACCAGATATGCTGGTCTTTTCATCAGGGTGAGAACCATGCAATAGGAGAGGCCAGGCCATGGTAGCCACAGTAGCCACCCGGTGCCATGTGTCACTGTCAATTCCATTTGCTAGCATCATGCGCTGGTGTGCCGGTTTTGTGTGTGTTAAATAATGCAGTGAAGAAAGGTCAGAGGAGTTGCAGAAAGGGTGGATACTCGACTCGATTGTGAAGGTTTGCGCGGGGCTTGCAATACCAGCATTAATTCACAGATCAGTTCCAATAATAAAATGCATATTGTAAATGTCAAACAGAGGCAGACCAGGAGTAATCCACCTCTGCTGGGAAATAATGGATAGTCTCGGGGCTTATTTCAGCGTATTCCACTGGAGTACGAGACAAAAGCCAACTTTATATTGCTGCAGCGGTAATGTTAGATCAATCTTTAGAGTCAGAGATTACACTATAAATCTACCTTAGCATTTGCATACTTCCTTCCAGTGTACCTCTCTCTCTCTCGAGCAGGGAAATATAACAAAGAGTTCACAGATGAGATGGATGAAGTGTCATAATCCCCTAGGCATAAAACAGCATCAATGGGAATGTCACAGGCAGTGTGGGGAACTGAAAAGGGCATCGGCAGGTGCTCACACAATTAAGTGCGCGGTGCATCGTTTTCCTTTAACCGTTAAAAATTATTGCGATGATCAAGAGGAAGGTGACAGCAACAAATATCCCTGCGTTCGTGTATGTGTGTGACTTTGGCTCCCTCCGTTTGAGATCAGAAGAGCTGAAGGTGAATGTGAGTCACTCTCCTACATTATCAGAGCTTGTTTGACAGCAATGTCAGAGGCAAAGACGCATCCTCCCTTTATCCCGAGGGCCTCTTCATCACGCCACGTGGCGGGGGAGGCGGCGGAAAGGGAGTGGTAAAATGATGAACGGCTTTTGTGTAATTAATGAGGACTGTGTTGATTTCCACAGATAATTTAGCACGCTTATGAGCATTTGACTCCTGATCTCTATTTACCCTCCTTTATGGGCTTGGAATTGCGGGTGTAGAGTGTTAACCTTGGGTGAGTTTGCTTGCACTGACTCGCTCGACACACACTTGAGTGGTAGCGCTATGATGTGTTTCAGGGGTGACCAAAAGTCTGAATTTAATAATCATTCATTTAAATATTCAATTTAAAGTGAATTGGACACATTCACATGATGCTGAATTGGAATTAGTTTTCTTAGTTCTCAGTAGAAATTCAGTTCTCAGTTAATTCTGTTAATAGGGTAAGTTTCACACATAAAAAAAAGATTTAAAAAAAAGTTAATTGTATTTTAATAAAATAAAATAATGTAATTGCAATATGTTTAATACTATATATTTTGTGTTCATGTATGTATATACATGTATTACAGTATTTTATGTTTGTTAAAAAAATTTAAACAATTTTAAATAAAATATATTTATATAACATTATATACAATTAAAATATAGAATATTCAATATATGAATCTATATGTATAATAAAAATACAATTAGTTACATATTTTTTTAATTCCTTTTTTTTATTTCATGCCATTTGAATTCCGCTTTCTTATTCAGATTCAAAATTTGCATCCAGTTCAAATTTAGGAACTGTGTCATAATTTTATCGTGATTTAGATTTGTTGCTCATTTTGTAAGCATATTAATTGAGTAAATAAAGTCATAATGGAAATTTATGATAATTTATAATAATCGCCACTTTTTTGGCCTCCTTCCCTCTGTCCAGCCCCTGAGCAGCATGACAGATGTCAGGAGAATTTTAATGAAGGCTGGGTTCAAACCAGGCTCTTTTGGGCACATGCCGTTTAAACTCATCATCCACACTTGAAAGTGACCCTTCTGCCACATGGCATGCCTTGCTATGAAAAAATGATCAGCAATAATTTAGATGGAAGTGTCTCTAAAGCACTTATCTGTGGTAGGGTAATGGTGTGCATATTTTGTCTGGACTGGAGATGGAATTAAAGATGCTTAGAGGACTGTGAAGTGGGAGTGAAGGGAGCGACTGGTGATAAGGTCTGTAGTAGTTTCAAATGGGCTTCGGCGTCATCCTGTGCTAAACAAATGTTACAACCTCTCTGGTGACTTTCAGTGCTTTTAAATGTGTGGAAATGAGCTCGGAGAGCTCACTGTTATGGCATGGATTATCGTATAGTCACGTTTTTCAACTGAGGGCTATGGAAAATTCATGAGTAGAAATTTGAATTCAATTGAACCCCAATCTATCTATCATTTTCTCTATTCATAAGACCTAGAAACCTTAAAACGAGTTTTAAAACTTTAAAACTTTTTTTTTGTTGTTGTTGAGTCAACACACAGAATTTGTCTTGGCTTTTACTAATGAAAAATTACAGTTACCTCAAGAACTAAACTGTAGTTTACAAGAAATTCACTTATTTTATCCAATTTAAAATAATTCAATTCTGAATGCAGCGTAAACACATTTTGCTGATTTGCTCTCAGCTCTGGTAAAACGGTTGTTCTTTGTGAATTTCTATTAATCCTTATTTGTCAAGCAAGTGCGGTGACTTAAGACAATTTACCCGATGATAGTTTAGGAATGTAAAACAAGTCTTCGTGCTTTTCCATCTGAGTGTCTCAGATGTTTGCCAATTACTGTGGCAATAAATATTTAATCACTTGTTGCTCCTTTTACATTTATTTATATAGTTAGCTCCACGAATGGCTTTTCGTTGGCTTCTAATGAGGAAATGCAGTACTCTGGATGGAGTAAATGATGGTGACTATCAAACCTTACGACTTATGCGCAATTCTCATTTGCTTATTTAAATATTTTGAGATGGAGATCCTTGACTGGTGAAGGATGTTGTTCTAGCGCATTTACATTTAAACATCCATATGCCGTACACTAACCCATCTCGATCATTTTTAGGATGCAATGCATGCCCTCAGCCAGCGGTATTCCTCTGTTGTCAGCTGTGCCCTGGATATGTGTGTAGCATTTTAGTAGATCAGCCCGTCCTAGTGGCCCTTCTAAGGGTGACTGGCTCCGTTTAATTAAAACCCACACACACACGGTGAAGCACGACCACGCAACAGCCTGCATAAATAATTCACAGGCTGAGGTATGGTTTTGGGCTTTCTGTAATGAGCTGAAAGCTAGCCGCAGGGAGCTAAACAAATTCGTCCGAGTGCTTCATCTGAGAGGCCCAACCTTGGCATGGTCGGCGCAGGATTCCAAATGTTTGTCCCACCATGTAAGCCATGCGAAACCCCTGTTACCTGCAGTGCAGCTGGCGATAAAGCCCTAATTCTTATGTAATACTCTGAGTAGACTCAACTGCAGCAGCGAAAGTCTGACAACGGCACTCTCAACCTCGCCGCACGGAGCTCATTAGAAAAGCCTGCCACACAATGTCCCTTACGGTGGCAATTTGGTCTGGTCTCAAATCCTAGCCAGAGGTGAAACAGCCCTTTAATGAATGGAACATTTTACCCAATGGTAGCACATCGAAAGCCAAGTTTCCAGGCTTCAGAAATGTGCCAATACATCTCTGGGTAATGCCCACAGAATAGCATCTCTACACTTATTAATGGCAATGAGATGTCTAACAAGATTGTTTACTTGTCCAAAACAGATTATCCGGGCTCAAGATCAATGTGCATTTCGGTCGCTATCTGAAATGGACTCTTTGTCAAAACTGCAATTATCCATCACGATGCCATCATAAAATTTCCAGATTTAAAAGGAAGCGGACAGAAAAGAAAAGAAAGTGAAAATAGAAGATGGATCATCACGAAAAGAGAAGAAAAAATCTGTCAAGGGTATTATGGAAGCGGCTCAAAAAGGGAGCCATACATCAAAGCGGCAGACAGCCATTTGTTAGAGAGGAATAATAGCTGTGATACATGTCAGTCCCTGTGACCTGGGGAAACAATAAAGCAGGTTTGGAGCTGCCTAAGAGCAATGACCTTGTGCCGTTGAATCCGGCCCAAAAAGAAAAAAGAGATGGAAGGTGGAGAAACAATTACAATCTATATAAAGTCTGATCCTGTACTCTACTGCTCACTGGGGGCAGAGAAGATTGCTGTCTGGTCTTCTTTAAAAAGCCTCTTTTCCTGCAGAAAGTAAGCATGGAAGTTTCATTGTTAGACTTGTTCCTCAACCACAGAGCCATCGCCTTTTTAAATTGGGTCTGGAATAAAGAAGCTTGTTCGCTCGCTTCCGTCAAGTCGACTGGAATTAACACTGTTTTATCTTTGAGTTCAGATGTGGATTGTGAGACAGAATTTCATGAGGCAGAATTGCTTCAAAAGTGATGTAGATGTAGATCCTAATGTAGCCTGTCATGCAAGCGCTAGTGTGGTTCATCCTTGGTGTTGCATGTCTGAAGGCGAGTGCTAAAACAGCCCCCTAATAAGCTGGCTTGTGAATTTCAAGTGTCTTCAATGCAGAGCCAGTGGATCAGGACTCAGACCTGTGTCAGTTCTCAAAGACCTTTGATATGTAAAAACCTATTCATTTCTCTTACATTTTTACACTAGTTTCCTTTGCTTAGATCTCCCAGAACCCTTTTGCAGCCCCCATCAAATAGTACATCTAGGTTTATTTCCAGTGTTGGGGAGTAACTAGTTACATGTAACGGCGTTATGTAATTTAATTACAAAATTATTGTAACTGTAATTAGTTACAGTTACTAAGAAAAAATGAGTAATTAAATTACAGTTACTTATGAAATTTTTTAGATTACAAAGGGGATTACATTTGAATATTTACACACATCCACATACAGATTTAACTGATTTCTTTCCCAAATTGCACTGACTATTCTGAGACATACCGCCCTAATAATTTCCGGGATGCGGAAATACAGTCTGGTTCGTAGAATCCAGTCATAAAAACGAAATGCCTAACACGGACGGAATATGCCACATTTTGGATGACTAAATCAAAAGTAGGTCAGTACACTTGAATCAAAACATGACATCGACTAGTGTCTGTGAATATAAAGCCCCAAAAATGCAATATATGACTTGCACATTCTGCGTGTCTGTGGAAATCAGGTGCGGACTGGACATCGGGAGAACCGGGACAATTCCCGGTGTCCTGGCAGCCGATTTTGCCCCACTATTTAATATCATTATTGTATACTTGCCTGCCGAATGTACTAAAGCGATCATTTGCGAATCCGCCATTTGATAATTAAATCTCTAATAAGTCATGAATTGTAAGTCATGACTCGCGCGCTCTCCGCGCCTCCGCCAAACGGTTTGGAACAGACTCCAAGTAATCAATGCGAGAGAGAGAGAGAGAGAGAGAGAGAGAGAGAGAGAGAGAGAGAGAGAGAGAGAGAGAGAGAGAGAGAGAGAATAGAGTGGACTGCTGGAGCAGAGAAGCAGAACTCAGGTCAACTTCAGGTCAGTTTCATCTGTAAAGACGCTTTTTTGTCTTTGTTTTTTTATTTATTTAATCAAGCAGCAGCACGTTGCTCATCAGTCATCACTCAAAATACTATATAAAGGACATCATTATTATCTGTTGTAATGTTAGAGTAGTAATTTATCTGAAAAAAATTCAGATTTGTTTTTTATAGGTTTAGGGGGAGCTACGACAGACAACAACACAACCCTTACGAAAATTTACATTTTAATATTTAACTATAAATCCAGAGAAAATGGTTACTATTGTTTAACTGTGATAACCAAAAATGTAAAATTATTTTACAAATGTATTTATTTAAAAATAAATACAAATCCATTTGCAAAAAAAAAAAAAAAAAAAAAAAAAAAACAAGGTTGTTTTACTTTTATATAGGCTAATAAAAGCATGGTAATTTTTTGTAAGGGAAAAACATGACTCGTGTACAGTATTAGGATTTTTCTATAAATATATTGTAGTATTGTAGAGTATTGTATTGTAAAGTATAGTTTTGTTCAATCTTGAGTATTAAAGTCATGAGAGAGATGGATAACAGGGGCAAAATAAAGAGACTGAAGAGAAAAATGGAAGTGAAGGTGCAGTTCAGGAGAGAACTTTTAATTATTTTGCATGTCCCCAAATTAAAGATTTAAACCTTTTTTATGTCAGGTCCATACAAAAAATAGTTTTGTCCATGAATTTGTTTGTATGAGTTTGAATTTTCCAGTCTGAATTTTTTTCCCAGTCCGCCCCTCCTGTAAATTAATGGCAAAGACATGGTTTCATTTACTACACATAGGCCTACTAAAGCTCGCAGTGTTTTCAACCTCTGCCATCTCAATATATGAGTACACGAGCACATAAACATAATTTCTAGAACTGCTCTGTGTCATTTCATGTGCATTTTACTTATTTTGAGAAAACTATCATCATATACATAGACAGCAGTTTCAAAAAAACACCAATGTTTCAGGAGTTTATTACACAGAATACGTCACATGCTTATTAGATAACTGTATTTAAGTTGATGTATATGCTTTTATTTATTATTCTTTCATTTTCACAAATTTAGAAAAGTAATCAAAAAGTACTCAAAAGTAATTAGTTACATTACTTTAATAAAGTAATTGAAAAAGTTACACTACTATTACATTTTAAACAGGGTAACTTGTAATCTGTAACCTATTACATTTCCAAAGTAACCTTCCCAACACTGTTTATTTCGATAGTCCACTTTAGACATTCTACTAAATACAAAGTTCTGTCATGAAACTCTAGATGGCACAGGTCGATAAGTTCTAACTCAAATTAATATATTAACAAGATTATTCACATGGCGCAGGTGATTGGTTTCTTTTGCACAGCGGCCTATGAGGTTGCTGCTCAACATTCATATAGTTGGCTAGAGCTTGCTGTACCAGTTGTAGCTTGCTTCAGATACCCTTCACCTTTCCCAGCTCCACCTGTATAGACCTGCTATGGGCTAATGTCATATATGTTATATATGGAGGTTATTTCATATGTTACATGCAGTGCTACATATGTGCAGCACCAGTATTTCTTACATGCTCACAGTAGCATGTCAGTGGATTTACTGGCAGTAGCAAATCTTGGTACTCAACACATTAACACTATCCGTTACTATATGTTACTACTGTAACTCTCATTAGAGTATTAATAGACTATAAGTAGACTATTAATAGTAGTATTAAGTTAGGGTTGACGTACTTGCAAAGTTGCTTATTTTCAATAGAATCCCTATGGGGGATTGGATCAACAAAATAATACTTTCTTTTATGCAATATGGATGGATGGATTTGGAATGAAAGAGGGTGAGCAAATGATGACAAATTTTTGAATAAACTATTCCTTTTCTTCATATTTGGTTGGCTTTCAGCAACTCTGTTGGGCTTCAGTCTCCAGATTCAATTTTTCTAAGTCATTAACAGTTTGGTCTTGACTCCAGCTTAGCTTTATAGAACTTTAATTTGAGGTGTTGCAGGTTGCCTTTTCTCACACTGACGAAGGCTCCGAAGCAGAAAAGCTATCTCTTTTGCACTGGAGATTGTAAGGACAAATCAAAGAGAGCCATTCAACCGGCAGAGGACAAAAGACACCCAGGCAAAGCGTATTTTGTGCCATCCAGATAAAGGTCTGTGGAAATGCCAGAGCACGACTGGCATTCACACAGGGATAAGTGTCTTCAGCGGGAATGAAAGTAGCAGAGCACAGGGCTCTGACATGTCATTGGAAATGAATGAAGAAAATGGTGTGCTCTGATCTCACTGTGTGTGTGTGTGTGTGTGTGTGTGTGTGTGTGTCATCACTTAGTGTAAAATCACAATGCTGTGCATCTCCACTGCAATAATACCAGCCAGCGGAATCTTTCTACTGAAGGTATGGTGGGGTCAGATGTAGATTTATTTGTTTGAATGCTCCAACTGGCATTGAGATAGACTTCACTTAACGGTCTGATGGTCATCCAAAAATACTTGACCCCCTAAAAGCTACCCTCCTCAGATAGAAAATTGTTCTCTTCCTCAAAAAGAGGCTCTAGTAATTAATAGCCACTTTACTGAATCATACAACCATGCTTGGTGATTAAAAATAAATTAATTACGAGACAATTGAGCCTACAGCCAGCTTTCTTGGACCAATTTCGCATGCTCTGGACTCCCGAGAGGATTCTGGGAAGTCTTCGAGATTAAACACATGTAAGAACTTGTGCAGTCGCTGCTACAACGAAGCTCGTCCTCATGAACTTACTCAAGGTGAAAACTATTACTGAAGCCTGGCCGGCAATAAATTTCTATTGATTCTTCATACAAGCAACTTCTTCCCAATAAGCCCCAGAGCTGTTAAGATAATGATTTTAGCAAGTGCAAGTCCATTCTCAGGCCTTTAAAACATCTAAGATGGACAAAGAAGTTTGCTCACTGTAGTTGGCCCAAGTGCTCAGGAAAGTGACACAGAGTTTGTGTGGTTATTTGCTCCCTGATATGGGATATGGGCTTTTAATAATTAACAAAGAGACAGAAATAGAGTAAAAAGAACAAAAACAATCACAGAGGAGGGGAACTGTTGCCAAGAACCAAGGAAAAACACACATAAACTGTTTTAAACATCTCTTTATTTCAGCTAAGTGTAACGGTTAACGTTAACTTTGGGAAAATGTTCACATACTATATCTTGGAGAATTAGAGAAAGGTCAATTTCAAGAAGAACCTCGATTTCCCTCTGGAAATCACAGTACAATGTTACTTTTTTGTCTGTAGAGTACAAAGATAATTCTTGGTATAACTGCTTTGTTGTGGTGTTTTAATTTCTTAAAGTTGACTTGAAAGATGCTATATACTTTTTTAATATGCATACCTAGTCTTACTGGTGCATGTTGTTTGTAAAGAAATCGTTGGGACCGATAGCCCTGTGGGCTTCTTGAGTTCGAATCCCAGTTTGTGGACATTTCCCGATCCTCAATGTTATATTTATTAATTCTTCTATTTTGTTTATTCATCATTATTTTACAGTGTGTGTGCAGACTCAATATTAATAAAAAAAAAGCCATATTTTCCTCCCTTTTTCTGTTTCTTTCTTCACTGACTTCGGTCACATTTTTTCTCTGAATCTGTGTGCAGACATCAGTGGGTGTGGCACTGATGGATGCTGGGATGCATTGATTAGTGTGGCTGTTTGATTGTGTGATGTAGTAGGAAGCAGGTGAGAACATGCCCTCATAGGTCGTAGATATCATTAGTGAACGGGCCAAAATGAGGAGGCGGGATGTCCGCCTTCATGTGAGAGTCAATCTGGGCGGCTTGACTTTGTGTTTATTGTAGACGTTTGCTGAGGGACAGTCCTTCATAAATACTTGTCACACATGATATACGGGAAAGCAAACAGAGGCATGAGAGAGTGTATTTATATGTAAGTGAATATATATAATCCTTTTTCTTTTCACACAATATTATTGTATTTCAAGGAGATTCCTGAGATTCCATTTTCACTTTATAAATGTATTCACTGTATGAGAGAGAGAGAGAGAGAGAGAGAGAGAGAGAGATGTGTGTGATTTAAAAAAAAAAAGATGTATTTATTAATTATTTATTAAATAACGAAATATTTAAATAATAAAGCTTCCAGATGCATCAGGCTCTTCTATCTCAACTCACAATGAGCTGTTTTATTTCGTTTTATTTTGCACAGAGACTAGGTGAGAGAGCGGGATGGTACCCCGAGCTGGATATTCCTCCTTGGATTATGAGATGAAACACCTTGATACGTAGAGAAATATTAGCGCACCATCTGGTGGGTGGTGTCCTTTGCTGTGTGGTCGGGACTTCACTGTTGACTAATATTTCTCCATAGAAAATAAAGAACAGAGGCATAGAGATGTGAAGGACGTGCGGAAGGTTGAGAGGAGGGATGAATGGAGGAAATGAGGGGGGAAAAGGAGGTATCTGTTTCTTCAATCTGAAAGCTTGCAACACGTGCGGCAAATAAATTCATCACCCAGTGAGGATGTCTTGTTCTGACACTAATTTTAGGTCCAGAGCAGTGGGTAATGAACATATTCCATGACAAATGGTGAACGCTTGCATCCGCCGCGTTTGTTGGGCCTATTTGCATTCTCCGGTTTGCCTCCACAACACCTGGTGTCTGGGGTTTGAGAGCGGCGTGAAGGAAGCATCTGAGAATGGCATTAGACTATTTTCTTATGACAGTGGAATTGTTCGCTTCGCCTTGTTTTGACTGAGTGCTTTGTTTTAATTTGAGATCTAAGAGACAAGGGCAAATGGAGAGTGGCTGTGTATATAAAATTTCCAGAAAACCGAAGAATGTTATACAGTTATACTCTATGCCCTTGAGGGTTGTTGTATCTCAGAGGAAGAGTTTCTGGGAAAGCGTTTTCTGCGTTCTCAGAAATTTCTGTGAACTCTGAACTCTGTAACTTCTGAAAATTGAGCTTGTGTTGTAATTCAAGGATGTATTCCTATGATAGTATACAGGAGACCTATTCAGTATCAGACACTTAAACTTATTTTTTTTATCTTACTTTTGACACACTTTGCTAACATAATGGTAAGTGATTTATGTAACAGCTAGCTTGAGCACCAGTTAGACAAACAATATTCCTAGAAATACATATTTAGTTTGAAACATCTTCATCAGAGAAAGGAAGTATTTGTGATATTTCTTAGAAAATACATTTTATGTCCTAGAAATCTACTGCACCTATGTACGTCTTAATACCGGACACAAAATTATACATATATTTTATAAATGTATACTATTTTTTTATAGTATTATTTATTATCATAGTGTTATGATATATTATTTGTATTTTAAATTATACACTGTTCTGTATTTCTTTTATAGAATAAACTATATCAAATAAAGCAATTCCAATTTATCTATACATTTTTATAAAATTTTAAAATATAAAGCTTTAAAATTGTGTAAAATGTGTTTATGATGTTAATAATGAAAATGGTCCATCTGTTTTCAGAGGGAAAGGTTGTATGGCAGCTTACATAAATGTTTAATGAATACGCCTGCAAAGTGTAGGACCTATAGGACCTATTCCAGCTTATTTTATTTGTGGTATTATTTTTATTATTTTCCAACCAATCAATATTGCTCTCCTTCAGGGTGAGCTAAATAGAACCTTGTGGAAGATGTCGCAGTGCACTTCCCAATAAAAGAAGTCATTCTCGCAGGCAGGTGTTTCTGTCACGTGTTGGCGTTTTATCACGGGTGCCATCTTGACAGTCTCCCTCGGCAACACTCTGATAATGGTTATTAACACAAAAACACACAAAAAATCCATATTCCACAACTTGCTGTTTGTCAGTTTGACAGCTCTCCGCATTAACGATGGCGTCAGCCCGCAGGATGTAAAGCAATTACTTTGAGACTCTCAATTAATGAGCTTCCCAAAACTGTTGTCATTGTTATTATAGAACCTTATCAGACATTTCCAGGGCTCTTTATTTCCCTCTCTGAAAAAGAAACTATGTGTATTTCCAGTGGATCATTAGCATTCTAGGTCCGTTTAAAGACAAATTATTTTGGCAATGCGTTTTAGAGTTTCAGGTAAGCATAATTTTCCACTGTGCAGACTCGGTCAGTCTCAGTTCAAATAGGGAGTACTGTATTTGTGAAATTGTCACTTTTATTGGATTATGAAATTAGTCTTCTTATGTGTACTATAACAACTTTGACAAGATCAACTGCTCAATTAAAGGAATAGTTCACCTAACTATGAAAATTTGCTGAACATGTACTCAGCCTCAGGTTATCCAAAAAGTAGACAAGTTTATTTCTTAATCGGAAAATGTTTGGAGAAGTTTAGCATTACATCACTTGCTCACCAGTGGTTCCTCTGCAGTGAATGGGTGCCGTCAGAATGAGAGTCCAAAAAGCTGATCAAAACATCCCACAAGTAATCCACACCACTTCAGTCCACCAATTAACACTGCAAGAAACAAATCCAATGTTATGTATCTATGTATCTCAGATTTAAGCCAGTCTGAAGTTTTAATAATCAACTTATTTATTACAGATATATACTGTATCTTTTCACTTTACAATCTGACAATTAATGGACTCGAGTCGTATGGAATACTTGTGGATTATCAGCAGTTTGGACTCTGATTCTGACAGCACCCATTCATTGCAATGGATTCATTGGTGAACGAGTGATGTAATTCACATTTAAAAACCATCATTTGTCATCTAAACAAAATCTCTCAAAAAGTGGTATTTTGAGTGAATTTCAGTATTAAACTAGCAATAAACATTTGGCTTTTTTTTCAGTATTCCAGTTTTATAGACATGAGGATTTATAATTATGATTATGCAACTCCCAAGAACTGAAAGTCATTCATGTCTTTCATGTTTTCACCTGCTAGATCTTGATGAAACCTTGATTAAACACACATTTTGAAATATATAAGTTAAAATCTGTTTTATCCCTCATTAAATCTTTATCAAGTGAAGGACTGAGCATGAGTTGGAGTTTCACATGTGTTTCACTGAGTTTGAATCATCTGCCATATTAGAGACCTACAACCTATCGCACATACTCTTGTGTTCATTTCATGTTCACGTGTTCCCTTGTGAGAAAGAAAGAAAGAAATAAGGAAAAAAAAGAAACAAACAAACAAAGCAACCATTAATTTGCTTAAAAATCTATTTATTTTTTCAAGTGATTTTTTCTTTAAATAATGTTTAGATATTTTCACTGGAAAACATAAAAATTGCATCAAATTTTTGGTGGTGCTATAATAACACTATTAACCTTTAATAATTATTATAAACGAGCACATTTTTTTATAGCTATCTTCGATTTATAACCAGCTATTTATTATTGCATTTATTACCAACAATTGCTTTTTCAAGATATTCCAAAATATATTGTTATGATATTAAAAACAGGAAGATGTCCACTAGGTGTTTTCATAATTTTTTTTTTTTTCTGTTTACCAACAACAGAGATGAAACTGTGATTGTCTGATTCATGAGGTGTGTAAAGCAATGCTATTTGTACTAAAGCTTCCTTTTCAGTTCTGGCGAGAGATGTCAGAGTGTTTTTAGGTTGTTCTGGCAGCCTGCTGTTAAAGATCTTATTTTGACAGGTTTTGCCCTCGGCCATTGGCCTGTGCAATCAGTCTCTACTTTTTCTTTAGCTCACACTCTTTTATCTTGTTCTTTGGCATCACATCATGATTTCCTTTATTTCATCAACTGATTGCTTATCTCTTTTCTTAAGATGTCTGATTATTTTTCCCTGCAGCATTTGTCTGAGGTGCTGACGTAGCCGGATTGAGTCTTGATGTGACAGTAAAGTATCAATTTGCTCATAATATTAATGATTTAATCATAAAACTGTCTTCTCATATGTTTCACAGAAGTTGTTATGAGCATCAGACCATCCTTATTGTGTAGTAATGACTCTATATACATCATCATCTACCCTCTCATAATGCACCTGCATTTAAATACTTATATCATTCCCTAAAGCGGCCGCATGCCTTCCTGCCCATCCTGTGACCCGTTTCAGCTCAGGAAATTCATATTCAAATCAGGTCAGGGAACTTGGATGCAATATCACGCACATTAGCAGGTAGTGTGTGTTCCTCAGTCAGTAAGTGTGCGCACTTTGACTGAATACCTTATTAGTGGAGTTGTCCTGCAGTTCATGCACTGAAAAATCCGAACGGCTAAATGGACCGAGGGTTCCCAGGGTCTTATACAATCAAGCAGGCTAAATGAGGCACCCTCTGAAAAAAAAAAGAAAAGAAAAAAAGAAGCCGTAACTCAAAAGTGCTGATTCAGCCAAAAACACAAAGCTCTCTTTTTCCCTCCAAATTAGTAGAATTATGGGGCCCATTGATGCCAATCTAATTGCAGCGAAATTTGACGGAACTTAATGCGTCCTGGTGGAAAATTTAATTTCATGAATTACAGATATAAACCATAGAATTGAAGACCAATTAAGGGAGTTGATTGATGCATTGATGGAGTTTGGCATTATTGGATGTGAAAAAACATTTTAGAATGTAACAGGCACCTTAAAGAATTAGATTAAAGAAAATGTAAAATTTGTGTCATTTACTCATTTCATATTGATTCGAAATGTATGACTTACTTTGTTCTCTGAAACAATAAATAATAATAAAAATGTTTAACTATTTTTATTTGTCTGGGACTCAGAGACTGGAGGTGGAGACAAGGGATCCTCCAGATGGCGAGCAGAGGGGCTACCAGACGACAGCGGTGGAATAGGCTGGATCGGATGGGAGGGCAGGTATTTACGGGGAGAAGGCCATGAAGGGCACATTCTAGGAGCAGGCACTGGAGGATCGGAAGCCCCCTCAGTGCTGGACGAGGAAACCAAGGACGAAGGTGGGCTGGACGGGACCAGCGGAGACGATGGAGAGAGGAGAGGGGGCAGTTCAATTTCCAGTTCAGACTCCCAGTCGAATGATGATACAAAGTCTTTAATAATCCACTTAGGGTTATCCACAAGGTGAAGGCAGAAACACACGTAGACATTGACGAGACCAGACAACCAAACACTGAACAGAATGCAACTTATAAAGTGCACACCTGAACAAGACACACCTGAACATAATGGCACAATTAACACAAGACAGAAACTAGGTTACACAGAGAACACGAGGAATGAAAATGCAACATAATGAGTCCAGGGGCGTGACAGTATGCTTGAAAACAGGGCATTAGTGTGCAGTTCATGAGGAACTCAGTAGACCTAAACAACTATAGGCAACTGGTATGCAATGCAAGCAATCCAGCCTGATCCGCAGAAGTGAACTGCTATTAATAATGTTTCATTTGTGGGACTGGCACACAATCATCATTTCCCAGATGATTTACATGAATAAAAAACATTTTTGACGCCTTCTCCCTCTGAGTAGGCAGTGGTAAACAGCTGCTGCTAGTACTCACGTTGGTACATCGATGACGCAAATGTACCACGGTTTGAAGCCAAATCATATAATGTGAAAAGAGACCTGCGGGGGATAAGGGTGGAATCGAAACTGGGTTTCGGCCAAGCAGTCGAACCAAATGTGAAAACATGGCTCCATTACAGAGCATCTTGGCTCTTGGCATGGTTTGCAGTGTAGTAACTAAAAGTAACTGACTAAAAGCAGTCATGCTGCTAACTCCACAATTTTATTCAGTGGGTTACAATAGTTAAGTTGTTTTCATAACAGTGCAGCATGACAGATGTTTGTAATGTCAAATTGGCTTGAAATGTCATTTAATGCTCAAAAAACTTTACTAAACCACTATCTTTTTAATCAGATGTAGTTTGAAAATGCAAGTCATTCTTGCGAAGTAGTTTTTGTCTTAAATGTCCTCTCTCTCATGTCTAGAATTGCAATATCTGAATTATTCGAGTGAATCATGTCTTACATTGATATATTTGAATGCTTGTAGTGAATCACTTTGTCCTAAATGTACTTTCTCACATATATAGTGTTATTCTGATGAAGCAGTATATTGAATCAGTGAATCAGTTGTCTGATGTCTGATTCATTCCAGTGCATTGGTTCATCCTAAATGGTCTCTCTACTATGTAATGGTCTCTCTACTATGTGACCCTGGAACACATAACCAATAATAAGTTGCACAGGTAGCAAAACCCAACAATAAATTGTATGGGTCAGAATTATCAATGTTTATTTTAAGCCAAAAATCATTCGGATACTAATTAAAAATCAAGGGCCATGAAGATATTTTGTAAATGTCCTACCGGAAATATATAAAGATTTATTTTTTGATTAGTAATATGCATTGCTAAGAACTTCATTTGGACAACATAAAGGTGATTTTTTTTTTCAGTATTTTGATCCCAGATTTTACAGTAGTTGTATCAAACATATATATATATATATATATATGGAAAGCTAATTTATTTAGCTTTCAGGTGGCGTGTAAATCAAAATTTCCCAAAAATATTTTGTCCAGGGTCACATATGTAAAGTTGAAATGTATTAATTACTAGTGGATCATTTTATTTTTAATGCACTTTCTCAAATATGTAATGTTGTAAAGTCTGATTCATTCTAGTTATTCAGTTTGTTCTAATTAGTCCTCTCGTTTCATTATAACCAACTTATTAATTCTCTAAACCATGATTGACAAGGTCTTTAAAGGAATAGTCATTCCAAGAGTTAATGATTAAAAAAAAAATAGATATATGTACATGTACTGTATATTTCTAATATATTCAAGTCAAGTCAAGTCACCTTTATTTATATAGCATTTTTAAACAAAATACATTGCGTCAAAGCAACTGAACAACATTCATTAGGAAAACAGTTTGTCAATAATGCAAAATGATAGTTAAAGGCAGTTCATCATTAAATTCAGTTATGTCATCTCTGTTCAGTTTAAATAGTGTCTGTGTATTTATTTGCAATCAAGTCAACGATATCGTTGTAGATGAAGTGACCCCAACTAAGCAAGCCAGAGGCGACGGCGGCAAGGAACCGACACTCCATCGGTGACAGAATGGAGAAAAAAAACCTTGGGAGAAACCAGGCTCAGTTTGGGGGCCAGTTCTCCTCTGACCAGACCGAAACCAGTAGTTCAATTCCAGGCTGCAGCAAAGTCAGATTGTGCAGAAGAATCATCTGTTTCCTGTGGTCTTGTCCTGGTGGTCATCTGAGACAAGGTGTTTACAGGGGATCTGTATCTGGGTCTCTAGTTGTCTTGGTCTCCGCTGTCTTTCAGGGATGTAGTGGTCCTTTCTACGTGCCGATCCACCATCTGGTCTATCTCTCTCTCTCTCTCTCTCTCTCTCTTCCTCTCCCCTCCCTGGTCTGGTTCAAAATATATATATTATTTTGCATTCTGCTGGAAAAGGGTTTGAAACAACTCTCTCTGTAGTATTAAAATTGGTAATTGATTCAAGGGAATCTGGTCTTTTTAATGGTTCTCTGCCTAATATTCATATTCAAGTGAATTAGTTCATTCAAACTGATCATGTAAATGAACAGGTTAAGAAAAGCGAATTCACCATTACTTTTTGTTAGCTTGTATTGTAGCTATTTTAGCTATAACTATTTTTTCAAAAGAGCAATTTGACTTTAATTAAATTATAGCTTGACAAACTAGTTTGTAAATGATGCTAACTTACCTTCTCATAAGACCGTACGTTCCTGTTTGTTGTCAGATCATTATTATTATTATTATTCTATGAATTAGTACGGTAGTTCTTTAAACATTAAACATGCAGCATTTTGGTATTAGTTTGATAACGTCTCTGAAAAACTTTTGCAGGTGTACTGTAATCTTCAGACAGGCTAGTTTTCCTTCTCGCTGGGATTAAAGATTTCTTCGGGGGCCTGGCAACACTTTGTGACCTTTCAAGTAAACAATTGGAGTGATAGCATTTTCAGTTGTTTCAGCCTTAATCTTAACTGTGTTTCTGGACTCGTGACATTCTCTATATGAGATAAAGTGCTCTCTTAGCTTTTCATTTCAGCCCACTCACCAACAGTGGGAAGTTCCCATGAGCCCGCTTGTTTGGGCAGAGCCAGAAGCAATGCAATCTCTCTCTCTCTCTCTCTCTCTCTCTCTTCCTCTCCTTTTTCGAGTGAAATTCTGCTGTGTGCTGATAACGCAGGATCTACCTCTCTACATGTGTAATCTTCTGTAAATAATACGTGATGTACATTGTGTTCCAGGTACTTCATTTTGAGGAGGATTTTGTCCCTTCTGTTCTGTCACGTTGCCAAGGATGCCGCCTTTGCTATCTGCCTATGGGCCTCTGCATATTAGACTACTAAACACATTACAATTTAACTTATTTGGCACAGACATACAGTAAGCAATCGTGTGTTATATATCTAATCAAATTCTTCTCTCCGGCTAAATCCTTTTTAAACACAAGTGAACGGCACACCGGATGCATAAAGAGACATTGCAGCACGTCAAGAGAGTCATGTAGGACAAGTTATTATAACGCTGATGAGAATGGAGGATATGACGGTTATTCATCAAACAGCATAAGGATGGAGAGTAGCGCTCGTCTCTAGAGAGAGAGAGAGAGAGAGAGAGAGAGGTCAAAGTCTCATTGGAGCAATTTAACTTCAGCGCTCATGTGAAATTGATTTTTGATTGATCTGCTGGAATCCGTGTGTCAGATTTGATTTGCATTTCCAAAACCTGGAAATTTTTGAACCTCTCTTCAGCCACCTCGGAGAACGCCAAACTAATTGACGCTTGCTTCGCACAACCCTACTGATTTTCATCATTAATTTGGCAAGGAACATTGATTACATGTCACAACATGCTGACTACTAGCGCTGAAATCGATGGAAATCAAACAAGTTTTTACCCAGTAGGCTTAAAGAGCAAGAACGTCCTGTCTAATTCCCTCCCAAAGCTCATTCGCTTGCGCAGAGCCGCTAGGATTTGATTTAAGGCTAAGGATGACCGTGCCGGCTTGAGCTGCGCATCCAGTGGGACAATGAAATAAAATCAGAGATTAGTTTTTCTCTGCTGCTGAAAAATCAGCTTTGACATCCTCATTTCCTGTTGAGTTGACATCAAGACCCTCATTATATATTGATAAAATTAATCTACCTTAAAAGAAATCGGCACTTGGCTATGAAGCATTCAAAATAAAGAGTTTCTGAAATCAGAGCCTCTCAGAGGCTTATGGGTAATGATAGATTGAGGAATGCCTGCTTCCATCCATACAAAAGCTCAGTCATATTTGCTCAATGCATATGGCTAGAACTACGGCAGGATCTTTGACGTACCCCTGGGTTTATTTTCTGCTACCGTGCTGAAAAAAATCGAACAAAGCCGCATTGATGTTTTTGAAACGCTTTGCTGGCTTATTCTTTTCACCAGCCTTGAATACTCATTCCCATTCATGGGATATTTCCAGGTGGTACTACTCACAAATGATGTCTGATATCAATCCGAAGGCTAAAAGTTTAAAGCAGTCGACTGCATTTTACATTTGTACCTCTTCAAAAACGGAGGAATTGTCATTCAAATCATGTGTCACATTCATTATTAATACACTGTACTTGTCTGCATCAGGTGATTACATGTGACCTTCATGTTAAAATCACTTTCTATTGCATCTCTTTCAGCGCTGTATCAAACAACTAAACATTTCATAAGCCAAGAACCACAAGCTTTCTCATCAGGAGCGTTTAAGGAGAAGCCCCAGATGTGCCGCGGTACCATCACTCTTAATTTCACCCGAACACGTCGACACATCCGTGAGCCGATGACGTGTACCAGAGATTGAACAATAGAGTGGGTGTCACCATGAGATCTCCAGATTTGATTTTTGCATGCGAACCGCATGACAGATGAAAGGGAATTGTGGGAGAGAAGGTTCATAGTAGATAATGCTGAAAACTGTGAGGCTTCTGTTTCTCGAGCATTCCTCTACATCAAATTCTCTCTCTGGGCTCTATTAAATTACATGGAGCTCAAGGTGAATTTGCTTCAGATATTCTGTCAATTCAAAGAGAAATAGTGCAGGAATAGGGGAGGATGAGGAATTACCTTTGTGTAATCTCATTATCCGTCATAATGATTCGAGATCAACAGATATTACTAAAGATACAGATTTTCATATGCCTAATTTGCATTTTGAAGGAGGACATGGAAGCACGCTGAGGTGGCTCTCGAGGGGGCCAACTGTCCGCACTGTGAGCGTATGTCGGTGCGGCTGCTTCGTTCCCGGAATCTTCGAGGAAGGGGCCTTCGCCAGTGTTCCCCGCGGTGCTGGTCCCGCTTCTGCCGAGGCAGAACGGCGGCTGCACTCGTGGGGTTCGCAAGTGGATTTGGTGGAGAAAAATAGGAGATGGGCCAGTCTCTATCTCCTTCCACTTCCGCCAGATCCGGCACCCAATCTCTGGAGTCGGAAGCACGCTCTGTGGTTCCTTCCACCCAGGGAGAGGGATCGACGCTCCGCCTCTCTTCCTCCGAGGAGGTCGATGTGGAGTCTGTCGACAGGGATTCGCCACCCCATTTGCCGCAATATGAGGAGCTCTTGGAGGTGGTTACTCGTGCGGTGGCCAAACTAAGCATTGAGTGTCCCGCCGAAAAAACGACCGAACCACAGTGAAGCAAGCTAGATGAATGCTTCCTGCGCGCGAGTCAGCCACCTCCCAGCTGGGGCCTTCCATTCTTTCCCGACCTGCATGATGAGATCGCCAGGTCGTGGAAACGCCCATTTTCAGCCCGCCTCTACATCCCCTCGTCTGACTTCTATGGCAACGTGGTGGGGATGGGAGAGCACAGCTATAGAGCGATGCCCCGGGTGGAACAGACGCTTGTGAGCTATCTGTCCCCCAGCGCGGCATCTTCTCTGAAGGCCCCGGTATTGCCCTCAAAGCCACTCAGAACAACATCGGCTTTGGTGGGCAAAGGGTATGCGGCTACAGGTCAGGCTGGTGCGTGTCTGCACACCATGGCGGTGTTACAGGCATACCATACCGACCTGCTTAAAGAACTAGATGAGGGAGAAGAGATCAAGTTCCATGATATTTCAGAGCTAAGAAGGACTCCTCCGCGCCGGGAACGAGAGCTCTCGGCCGAGGTCTTCTAAGCTTAAAGATCTTAGGGCAGTCATAGAAGCTAAGAAGTCCTCTGCCAAGAAACCCTGACGCCAAAAGCCCAGGGTTTCAGAGGGCAGCCTCTGCTGGGGAAGAGCGGTACACACTGCAGTACACGGTGCCCGTCTCGCCTCTGCCACTGCCAACCCTGCCAGTGTTCCAGGGCACAGTGGTCCCCAGCGAGCATCAGTCTCAGTATCCTCCGCCCTTGCGCGTAGCGGGGCTGAGACGCTCGCTGCCCCTGCAGGGGCCTCTTACACCAGAGGTCAGTCTCGAGAGACTGATTCCCTTAGTAGATTATTTAGCAGCGTGGAAACTACTGCCAAATGTATGTCAATGGGTCCTGCACACAGTACAAAAAGGCTACCGTATTCAGTTCGGCTCTGCGCCGCCAATATTCAACGGGGTCATCCCGGTGATAGTCGGCCCCAGGCAGGGTCTGGTTATGGAACAGGAAGTGAAAACCCTATTAGAGAAGGAGGCCATCGAGGTGGTCCCTCCTCAAGACAGGGAGTCTGGATTTTACAGCCGGTATTTCATAGTTCCAAAGAAGGATGGGGGGTTGCATCCGATAATAGACTTGAGGGTCTTAAATCGTTCAGTTATGAGATTGAAGTTCAAAATGCTCACAATCAAGCATGTTGTAGCTCAGATCAGGTCCGAGGACTGGTTTGTCACAATAGATCTCAAAGATGCATACTTTCACATATCCATCCTTCCACAACACAGGAAGTTTCTGAGGTTCGCTTTCGGGGGCGAAGCTTACCAATATTGAGTACTTCCCTTCGGCCTTGCACTGTCACCCCGCACGTTCACAAAATGTGTAGACGCGGCTCTGGTCCCCCTGCGCATGCAGGGCATCCGCATTCTCAACTATATCTACGATTGGTTGATTTTAGCTCAGTCAGAGCAGGTTGCGGCTCAGCATCGAGATGTCATTCTCGCACATATGGGGGAGCTGGGTTTGAGACTGAACGCCAAGAAGAGTGTACTTTCTCCGGTTCAGAGAACCACCTATCTAGGCATAGTTTGGGATTCTACCGCGATGCAGGCACGATTGTCCCTTGCTCGTATCGAGTCGATCCTCATCTCAGAGAGAGTCAGAGAAGGCCAGTCACTTACTGTCAAACAATTTCAGAGATTGTTGGTTCTGATGGCAGCTGCGTCCAACGTGATACCTCTTGGCCTGCTGTACATGAGACCCTTACAGTGGTGGCTAAAGACCAAGGGATTTTCCCTGAGGGGCAATCTACTTTGCACTATCAAGGTCACGTGGCGCTGCCTCCGTGCCTTAGACATGTGGAAGAAACCTTGGTTCTTGAATCAGGGCCCGGTTCTGGGAGCTCCTTGTCGCCGTGTATACTAGCGACGGACGCATCTCTCACTGGCTGGGGTGCAGTCATGAGTGGCCACCCTGCCCGTGGTCTGTGGAGCGGTCGCCATCTAACATGGCATATCAATTGTCTAGAAATGCTAGCAGTTTATCATGCACTGAAGCACTTCCTCCCAGACCTAAGGGGTCACCATGTGTTGGTGCGCACCGACAACACATCGGTGGTCTCGTACATCAACCACCAGGGAGGTCTAATGTCCGAGTTGGTGTGGTCCCAGAGCAAACTCTTCTCATTAAGAGCAGTATATATTCCTGGGAAACTAAATATGGGAGCAGACATACTGTCGAGGCAGGGGCCGAGGCCCGGGGAATGGAGACTTCACCCAGAGGTGGTGAAGCAGATATGGAGAATATTTGTCAGGGCTCAAGTAGACCTTTTTGCGACTCAAGAGACATCTCAATGTCCCCTTTGCTGCCCAGTTGGTACAGTTCTGGAGTTTCTACAGGCCAGGCTCTCTTGCTGGGTTGACCCACTCCACGCTGAAGGTTTACGTGGCGGCCATTGCGGCCTACCACGCCCTTCTCGATGGCCAGTCTTTGTGAAGACACCCCCTAGTTACACGTTTCCTCCACGGTGCGCTGAGGCTGAGACCTCCAGTACGGTCCCGTATTCCCCCGTGGGACTTGGTTGTGGTGTTAGAGGCAATGTGCAAACCCCCGTTTGAACCCATTCAAGATATTTCAGACAGACATCTTACGCAGGGCCGGCCCTGACCAATTTGCTGCCCTAGGCAAGATTTTACCTGTCGCCCCATGCATCACAGCCCATTTCACCCTGTCATTGTGTTCGTTATTTAGCATATATATATATATATATATATATATATATATATATATATATATATATATAAATATATATATATATATACACACACACACACACACACACACACACATTACAGCAGAACTGTTTCCAACACTCATAATAAATCATCATATTAGAATGATTTCTAAAGGATCATGTGATAGACCGGATGTCACATGTGACACTGAAGAATGGAGTAACGATGCTGAAAATTCAGCTTTGCATCACAGAAATAAATGATAATTTAAAGTATAATAAATTGAAAACAAATTATTTTAAATTGTAATAATATATCACAATATTACATTTTTTTTCTGTATTTTTGATCAAATAAATGCAGCCTTGATGAGCAGAAGAAACTTCTTTCAAAACATTAAAAATAGTAATGTTTCCAAACTTTTGGCCTGTACTGTATCCCACCAAAACTGCACAACTGTAGAGTAAAACATTAATAAAAAAGTGATAATAAAAAATGTCTTAAAACTGACATGATTGTACAAAATCACAGTCTGGGGACTCAGAACTCAGAACAACTGCTAACATTAAATTTAAGGTAAAAATAACTGCCATGAAATTATAGTATCTTACTCCTATGCAATAAATTGTTCATTCACTACATCTCTTTACCTCTGTCTTTATCCTCTTCTCTTCTTTTTGGCACTGTATCTATCGCAGACTATGCTCATTTATAATGTGTCATGTAAATTCGGCCTTCCGTCACAATCAGGAAACTTTCACCGTGTCTAGAACTGGCGCGAGCTGCCAGGCCCGTTTCTACGAGCTGTGTGTTAACAAAAGCAGTGCTGTCTACATCTACATCTCTGTGGCCCCCACTTATCTCGAGTTTGCACCTGGCATGACCAAAGCGTTCATATACCCTCGAGCGGGATATGTTCCTAAGGTTCCCTCTGTTACACCACGACCTGTAGTGCTGCAGGCCTTCTGTCCTCCTCCCTTTCGGGACCCCGACCAAGCGAAGCTAAATTGTATGTGTCCAGTTCGAGCGCTGGACGCATACGTCCACAGAGCTACCCTGTGGAGAAAAACTGACCAATTGCTTGTATGCTACGGTCCCCCCAAGAGGGGTTCTCCTGCTTCTAAGCAGACTATTAGTCGTTGGATAGTTGAGGCTATCAACGCCACCTATGAGTCCTCTGGTCGTCCCCCGCTGTTTTTTGGTTTTAATATTTTCGTTTGAAAGTAGACATTTCAAGCTTTCTGTAATATATTGCCTATATTTCTTTTTAAACCCAACGTCTAAAAGATTAGGACACTACCTGACCCAAAATATCACCCAAAGTTTCTACAGCTTTCTTCTTAGCTATTTCAGAATCAGGAAAAATGACTGGGGCTAACTTGTTACTGCAGTCGGTAGAGCAATATGAATGTGTGTGATGTACGGCATGATAAATGCTCGTCACTTCTGCTGCCCAAACTTTGTCAGCCTGTGGGTCATTTGGTTTATTGAAAAATGTCTGCGCTGATTTGCATGTTTTTTTGATGATGTGCTTTTTTTCTGTGGTACTCACATGCACCATGTCGCTTCACGTCATATTCTCCACCATGTCCTGCAGAAAACCTCCTTTTGCATAAAATGCAAATAGCTCTCTCTGCTTCGCCATCTACAGGTCTTAACCAAGAGTATGTTGCGGTCCATTCGCTATTAAAAGTGCATATTCTCTTTTTCGTGGCCACACTGGCCATGGCTGCTTAACCTGACCTAACAGCGCGCTCTCGAACTTGAGATTGTTGACAATGTTGAGGAGGCGTTCGTGCACCAGTCAACAGTTTGATTGACGTATGACTCAGCCTATCGACTTTTATTGCTCTCCTCTGAACTATTGGACACAAGTAGACTTTACAAAGCAATGTTTTCATTCACAACCTGTATTTTACAAATGGCCCCAGGCTGGGATGCATGATAGCAGGTAGATTCTGACAAATGCTATACCCTTTCATCTCTCCAGTGGACTCTGATCTAATTTATTTATTTTTTCCCCCCTTAAACCCATTCCACGGCAGGGTTCTGTTGTTCCTCCTTCCGCCCCTCAGGATTACTGTGGATCTAATGACACTTGTAGGTCCTCAATCACTGGCACCATTGAATGGTTTAAACCCTTTTTGGTCTTAGCCTGGGCGTCTGGAGAGCTGAATATGGCTTACAGTGCCGACCCAATTCCTGCAGGGATGATTGCATCACTTGCTCCTTTCCGAAGGGCCGGGTCCAATGTTCTCAGGACAGATTTCTTTTGAAATGTTGGCTCTGCCTGTCAGATTCTTTCTCTCTTTTTCTGATCCACTCTTTCAGTCATCCCTCCTGTCGTTTCTCTTTTCAGCTATATCCTGAAGTGTTTTTAATGGTTGTGCGAATCTTATTTTATTTTATTTACACATTCTCCTGAGAATTCTCTCCACAAGACAAATTAGCATGGTGAAACATTATTATTCCATTAGTTTTCTTTGGTTTAGTGATCTAAAACAAAAGAGAGAAAAGAAGGAAACCGTTGTTTCAACTGGTGTAGTACCTATGCATAATAAGCAGTTTTTCACTGTATGGCCTGAATCATGCTCAGTTACAGACATTGCTGTAATACTTTTTTTTTTTTACGGGCAGATTTATTACCATTCTGAGCATTCCTTCTTTCAAAGCATTTTTCTGCTGGATTTGATACAGTGGACAGAGAATGTGACAAGCATGCAAATGTGTAATGTGAGTGTGTAAAGCACTATAGAAAGAATCCTGACATCCTTTTAATGAAGGTTTGCAGATATTCAATGTGATCCTTTTTATGACTCAAGCGTTCTCTCTCTCTCTCACTCTGTGATTTTTTTCTACAAATCCCTCCTAACGCTCTGTAATGCCATAAATCATGAAATCTTCGTCACCATAACCCATTCTTGTAATGTGGCCCTGCCAAAAAAAATGTTCTGTCATTTCTATGCTTAAATTCAATCCTGTCCACTTGAACATGCATCGACAGGGACCCAATGGGACGAGAACGTCATTCATCACCACTGAGTTGACACGAAGGCCTATATGTGCGTTTGTGTGTGTGCCTGCATCGCCCAGATTCCCTCTCTCTCAGACGCAGAGGGGAAGATGATGGGAGCAGGACGTGAGCGGCAAAGCAATCGAGCATTTAAGATGGCATGAGATTAGGATTTTTTTCTCTTCTCTTTTTCACAAGGGGAAAAAGAACACAAGCATTTGCTGTTTCACTAAAACCCCCCATCCTCCCCACCGAGCTCCAATACCACCAATTTCAGGGTCGCAGTGGGGCAGGACGCTGGATAAAGCGAAGAGGAGGTCAGGTCATACAGCTGTAAATCCACCCCTGCCTGTTTGTCTTCCTTTTCCTCATCATTTAAGACACAACAAGGGCTGAGATTTAGAGGGGATGGATGATGAGCCAGTTGCTGTCAGCAAAGGTTTACAGTATCATTTCATCTCTCTTAAAGTGAATTTCAGACGGGTACGGGTCAGATCGTTCAACTTTGGTCCCTATAATTTACCTGCACAAAGATGGAATTCACTAAGAATGAATTACACTGAAGGTGGTCTATTGGAAATACAAATAAACATGCCAAAATTGAATGCTGAAAAAAATTACTTAATTCTGAGTAATAGGTTGTGTAGGATCCTGAACATTTCATCACCAATGGCATTTGAGTGCCATTAGAATGAGAGATATGTATCATAAAAAAAAACACAATAATCCACATGAATCCAGGCCGTCAATTAACATCTTTTGAAGTGAGAAGCTGTGTGTTTGTAAAATACAAATCTATCATTAAGCCGTTTTTACTTTAAACCATCGCTTCTGGTGATTAGTGTGTAATCCATAACAATGCTTCCTCCATTGAATTTTATCTCCTGTTGTGCTCCCATATAAAAAAATCCACCAACATATTAATTGTTTTGGTTTGTAAAAGGTGCTTAATCTTTGCATATTTCTCTTCTGATTCAGACAAAATGACTTTTTTTACCGGCCAGAAGTGACAGTTCTTGATTTGGAACTTGGTTTGAATTTCATACTTTCCGTATGTTTTTTTCTCCTTAGTCGGATGGATGCTGACAAATTGGGACAGATAAATTCAAATTGACGTTAAAGATGTTTACGTTCGATAAATCTTGATGAAAAAATTTGCCCCATTTGTTTTCATTTCAGGACGTGCTGAAAAATTAAGCCTCTGTGAACAATCAGCTTTCATTTTTCCTCTAATGTAGTTGATGTAATGGATGTCAGAGTACATCATTTATTCAGCTTGCTCAAAGGAGAACAAGCAAAATAGGATGCTCTGCCAAAAAAAAAAAAAAAAGACGATGAGAAGAAAGTGTTGTAACCTAGCATTGTTGTTCCCATTCATATTGTTTGTTTAGACATTTTTCAGTCCATAATAATCCTCTAATCAATCATCATTCTCATAATATCCATGTTTTTCCCTTTATCAGCTGGAAACTGAAGGCAGCAAATGTAATGGACTCTGATATCTGTTATTTATCATTGTGCTCCACACATTTGGATGATTCTAGTGCTAGTGCGGAGCTAACAGAAAGTAGATGCTAACTACATTCTTCAGTTGTCGTTTTCAAGAGAGATTTTTTGGTAACAAGCTACTTTTTTCAACCAGTGGTTCAAACAGCAGTTCTTTGTGTGTGTCTGTAGGACTGTATATTCAGGTCTTGGACTGAAATGCTGTTTCAGGTGTGACAGAAAGGACCGTAATTTTCTCACAGGTTGTGTCCTATAGTGACTTGAGTAGATAAAATGTGAGGCACTCGACCCCAGCAAGGCTCTGACCTCACCCTGACCTAACCTCAAGGACATAACACTCCCTACATGAATCATGATGAATCAGTGAAAGGAAAACATGTTTTATGACCATCTTGAGGTGGGAACACAATACTTTGGTAGTTGTTGCTTAATGCACATTAAAGGAATAGTTCACCCCAAAATTAAAATGTTGTCACCATTTACTCACCGTTCCAAACCTGTATGAATTTCTTTCTTATGTTGAACACAAAAGAAGATATTTTAATGAATCAAACAGATGTTTGTTCCCCAATGACTTCCCTAGTTGGGAAAGAAATACTGTGGAAGTCAATGGGAACCATCAACTGTTTGATTACCAGCATTCTTCAAAATATCTTCTTTTATGTTCAATATAAAAAAGAAACTCATACAGGTTTGGAATGACATTAGGGTGATTCAATGATAACAGAATTAACATTTTTGGGTGAACTATCCATTTAAAGGAATAAGTCCTCAAAAAATTATTTAAATTATAAATTATTTCATGAATCACTCACCATGTCATTCTTTTTTTTTCTGTTGTGATAATATGTTTGAAAAACATATGAGGTTGAGTAAAGACAGAATTATAATTTTTGGGTAAACTACTTTTTACACTTTTCAATAAATGATAACAATAATTTGAAACAATTTTCACCCAGACATTGCTAGTATTTTTAGTTTTTTTTTTTTTTTTAAATCTATTTCTTTACAGTTTTTATTAATTTATTTTACATTTTTAGTGCTTTTGGTATACCAAGCTAAACTATTAACATGAGAAATGTTGAAATATTATATTTAATTTCAGTTAACGTTTATTTTATTACAAGTAATGGAAATGTGTGTTTTTATGGTTTTAAGTTTAGTTTCAATATTAGTTTTAGTTAACTATAATTACTCTCGAAGAAAGACTGAAATAGTATTTGTTTTGTATGCAAAATATACTCCAATCATTTTTATGTAAAATCCCCCCCCCTCCCCAAAATAAATAATACTTTTTATTGTTTATGTTTAATGTTATGCTGAAAACATCATTTATATATTTTTACTAAATTAATTAAATTTTTTTTATTAATTATAAATGCATTCATTCATTATTTAAAGTTTTTTTTTTCATAATCAAAAATAGTTTTATTCTTGCACAAGAAAATTTGGTGCCAGTCACCTTTTATTTCAGATTTCAAACTTTCTCTGGGTTCATTATTTGCTTTAGCCTCTCGATGACCTTAAGAAATGGCGATAATAATGTATAACCACCGGTGCTAATGATAAACAAGGCAAATCCTTGGCTTATGAGGCACTATGAAATGTTAATATTGAACAAGACAAATCCATTTCATCTACCCGAAGAAAAATAAACAGATGGTGGTTTCAAAGGTCAATTACTCTGTTGATTTTCTCGGTTTCAATTTTACGTTTAGATTGAGTCAATAGGCCCTATATCAATAGCTAACGCAGGTTGTCCCTCAATCCGATGATTACAAAAACAAGGATAAAATGCCTCCCTGCATGCCTGCTAGAGTGATATACATCTTATTTCAAAGCTTTTCCTCAGCTAGGTG
Organism: Carassius carassius; assembly: GCF_963082965.1. Lineage (NCBI taxonomy): Eukaryota > Metazoa > Chordata > Actinopteri > Cypriniformes > Cyprinidae > Carassius > Carassius carassius. Next base: position 7,368,609 of record NC_081790.1, on the reverse strand, counting down.
AGGTTTTTCCCCACTGGCAGAAGTGGGGTCTCGGTGGGGCCACGCAAAACATTTATTCCTCTTTATTAGAATTATATATCTGTTTTTATGCAGCTATCTCTGAAATATTTACATTAGCGGGGACACTGGGGGTTCGGGGGGCTCGCAAAGTGCCCACAATTCAAAAACAATAAAAAGCGGAGCAGACTCCTCTTTATGGCTGCCATTTGACAAAGTGACTGGAGGCAAAAGATGATTTTATCGACTGAATGGAGGGCACCATTCCTACCTCTGTCAGCGAAGCCTTTTAGGGCTGTTTTTATGGATGGTACTTTAACACCGCCTCATGGTAAATGCTGTCTTTTTCAACTGAAAGTGTCACATGGTTTGATTAATCTTTCTTGAATGAGGGCACTTTGAGTTTGATGGTACATGTAGTCTGTGTAGCCGGACCTTTGACTGAATAGCTAAATGTTCTGATATTGACCAAGCTACAAATCATTGTTTGTGTCATGTTCATTTATTATTATTTTTTCTATTCTGTTTTGTTTATAGTTAAGGGAGGCTTTATCTGAAATATATATATATATATATATATATATATATATATATATATATATATATATATATATATATACTGTATATAACAATACCGTAATCATTATTTCATTATTTCCCTTTTTTACTGTATATTACCAGTCAAAAGTTGGAATTAAAATAACAATAAAAAAATAAGGACGTTTTTAATTATTATTATGGTTATGTTTAGGTCATAGTACTATTTGATAATAACTGAGCACCAAATCTGCATATTAATCAATGGCTGCTTAAAATTCATCTTTGCCATCACCGGAAAAAATTACATTTTATAATATATTAAAATAGAAAACAGTTGTTTTGAATTATAATAATATGTCACAATATTACTGTATTTGTATTATAATATTTGATCATATAAATGCAAAAATCATGACACAAAAGAGATAGGATTCAATTGCGGTATAATCAGTGCTTTGAGAGTCTCAACAGACAAATGGTAGGGCAAGGAAGATTGTGTCCGGCTCGGTGGCAAGGTAGTTCAGGGACGCAATGGGCAACCTCACTGAAGATGGCGAAGCAGGAATTCCAACCCGGAGACGAGAGATCAGGAACCATGAGAAGCTTCGGTCAGACAGGACAACTGACAAACAAGACAGGGTTAGCTCTCCTTAAATAGAGCCTGATATGAGCTGCAGCTGAAATTGATCAGCTCACAGCAGCTGCACAGAGACACACCCACCAACGCACACATAACACGCATGGACGAGTAAGTGAAACCAACAACTGTGACACACCGTGACAATATATATATATTTGTATGTATTTTACATTGTATGCATAATAAAAAATAAAATGTATGTAGTCATTGTTTTAATAACATTTTTTTTTTAATAAATGTATAATGATTAAAAAAAAATAGCATATTATTGACCCTGACAGTTTCTTAACAATATATACAAATATGTCAAAGAGTTTGTCATTAGTAAAGTCATTTTATATATATATATATATATATATATATATATATATATATATATATATATATATAAAATTATCTAAATTATTTTCATTATTTTGAAAAACATTTTTTTCAAGATGATCCTGACAAATATTATATTCAAAAATGTGTAAGTAATTGTATGTTTTAATTGCATTTTTTATGTATTCTTCAATGTATAGATGATAATATAATTTCTAAACTATCTAATCAAAGATTTTATGTCACTATAACTTTTAGCAAATCTATTGAATAGCTCTTCTTTAAAAATGACTCGTTGTATCAACTCAGTACCTTGTAAACATGTCTTTTTTCCAGACTTACACCCGGAAATAGCATGAAGTCGGCCAATCAGATTAGAGCTTCCCAGATGCTTTCCAGTTTTGTGAGCATCATGCTTCTGAGTTCACGGAGCATGTAGGTCATGCATGCGTTTTCATCTCCTGACAAATGCAAAGGCTTTTCAATTCCTAACCAATGAGTAGATTCATTTCAAATGAATAACTCCAATCATTATTTTTCATTTTTAAGCGACTGGCTCTGAAATATTGAAGCCATTCATTAACGATGCATCCAATGCTCTCGACACCTGAATCTCATAATACTGCAACCGCACAAAGGAGAAAACATTTCAAACGTAACACGAGAAAACAATACTACTTCTTTTCTCCCAAAGAAGCCGCTTTGAAGATTTTTAACGGGATTCTTTCTTCTACGCGACAATTAAATGATAAACATCTCTGCAGTTTAGTTCCCTGTCTGTCCCTAATAAAGATAACTGATGTTTGCAACCCAAAGAGCTAAAACCATTATGCACGCTCTACTCTGTGGGACCTCTCTGATAACAATATCTTCAGTGCTAGTGGAGCATTAGATCATGAGTGAGTCTAAGCACTCTGACAATTTGGGTACAATTCCTCTATAGAGAGATGCCTGGCAGGCATTCTCTAATGCCCCTCCTAATGACAGCGTTATAACGAGAGGCTAAGCACTTTGGAATGAACTCACAATGCAGCAGAGAGAGAAGCGAGAGCTGGGATCTGGGGGTGCAGTGCTAGTTGTCTTGGTGACGTGGACCACCCTCTCAGTATTAAGATCTAACTGTCTCCATAACAACCTTATACTGTCTGGGATATTTATGGACTACTTCTTAAACTCATTTTTTATGTTTCTTCTAGGCATATTTACTTTGATTTACATAAAAATAATAACAACACCAATCTGTTTTTGTGTATTGTGTATATTGTTATTTCTTATTTACTTTTTCTATTTTCATTATTTTTAGTATCTGTGTTTTGTCACTGTTTGTGCTGTGGAAGCTTCTGTCACCAAAACAAATTCCACATATGTCTAAACATACCTCGCAATAAAGTTCATTCTGATTGTGATAGCGATAATAATAAGTATTATTATTATATAATAAAATAATATAATTGTAACAGAGCCGACCAGACGTGGGATGGAGGGCAAGGTCCACATGGAAGTGGAGTGGCTGGGGACCGAGGCCCAGTAGGAAGCCAGGTGTAGCCAATGAAACAGGGGCACACCAGGGCATAGCAGGCGGAACTGGGGCCCACCAGGGTGGAGCAAGCGGAACTGGGGCCCACCAGGGTGGAGCAGGCGGAACTGGGGCCCACCAGGGCGGGGCAGGTGGAACTGGGGCCCACCAGGGCGGGGCAGGCGGAACTGGGGCAAACCAGGGCGGGGCAGGCGGAACTGGGGCCCACCAACAGGCGGAACTGGGACCTACCGTCAGGCGGAACTGGGGCCCACCAGGGCGGGGCAAGCGGAACTGGGGCCCACCAGCAGGCAGAACTGGGGCCCACCAGGGCAGAGCAGGTGGAACTGGGGCCCACCAGCAGGCAGAACTGGGGCCCACCAGGGCAGAGCAGGTGGAACTGGGGCCCACCAGGGCGGGACAGGCAGCACCCAAAAAATTATATATTACTGATATATGTAAGGGAAACAGATCAATTTAGCTCAAAGGGAATCATTTAAGATTTTAAAGGGAATTTGAACAGAATCACTGTTTCACGGCTGATCACTGAGACGCCCTGCGATTCACTGAACGAGCCATTTAACATCAAATCTGCGCTGGATATTAATATCCAAAGTATAGTGAAAACACTATCAATTAGCACAGTAACAAGATCGGCAGTTTAAGACATTAACTTGTAAGCACAAAACACAAGATACTTCTCTTTTCAATATGAATAATGCTTTATTAGATAAATCTAAGACATATAAACTAATCTAACACATAAGCAAACACACTCACACATTCATACAAGTTGCAGGAAGATAGAAAGTTAGGGAAGAATGAGTTTAAGAGAATGAAAATGTGGAATCCCAAGTGTACAGCAATATGTGAAATTGTATAGACATTTCTCGTGCCATTCTCTGACATAAAGATTTCTGTGGAGACCAGAGGTTAAAAGGCCCCTTAGGAATTTCAGTTTGGATATGCTGGGTGGGGGTAAGTCAATCCAAGGATCTTGTGTATTACTCTCATGGGTTTACATGTGATGTCCGGCATTGCATCTAAATTACTTGCCCCAAATTTGACAATCTCTTCTGCGAATTGAAATTGTCAATAATTGTTCTAATGGTGTTAATGTCGAAAGCTGTTTTGTGAAAGATTTGGTTGGCTGGTTGGTTAACTTGTTTCTGACTTGTGGCACTAGGAATGAATTACAACATCATGATGCCTTTCTGAGGAATTCGGCTCGTGTTTCAACCACAGTCCTGATCGACTCTTTAATTTGTCTGGTTCGGGTCTGATACGCTATATATATTTGTTCTTTTTAATAGTTTTTTTGATATTATTTGTATCTTTTTATTTCATCTTTATAGTATAATGTAATAACAAGAACTCCATAATCATCGGGAAGAAGGAGGCGGGAACCGGCGGACAATCAAATGAAACTTTAATAACAAAATAAACACAAAACAGCACATCAGCCCCTCATGGACGACTGATGCGCACAAAATAAAAACCAAAACATAAAATAAAGCCCAGGCCTGGTCCTCTCTCATCCTTCACTGTCGTCGCTCCAGTTTTATATCCTTCCATCTCCTCTGTGGGACTCGAGGCCGGTGGTGGGTCGCAGGTGTTGCTGATTTCCCAATCACTCCACCGGCCTCGCTCGTGTTCCCACATCCCTCGGCCCCGCCCCACTTGTCACAAGTAACAAATATTAAATTGTTTATTTCATTTATATTTATATATACAAATATGCATGTAGGGCTGTAGACAAGTTTTTGTCATTTTTAAAGAGATGATTCAGTTGGATCACAGTAGTCGCAGGTAATTATGTCATATTGTGTTTAATTTAATTTAATTTAATTTAACATTTTTTCTATGTTGTTTGTTTGCTTGCTTGTTTTGAACAAACTTCAGAGCTTTGATGTCAAATATAACTTCAGATTCCTGATGCCACAATAAAACTTTCCTCATAGAAACTGGGTTATAAAAAGTAAACAGAGATTTTTTTTTTTATTATTGTACATGGCATGTAAGACCAAGTTATGTTTTTGTACATGTCTGAAGTGTGCATGGACAACTTTTTCATACTTCAAGAGTAATCTGCTCTTTCGATGTGCCTTAAGAACAAACATTACAGTTCACGCTATCTGCAGCTCAATAACAGATTTTTTAGTGGCTTTTCATTTCGCCTCCTACATAGTCTGAATGTTCCATGATACGGAGGCTCTGTGTTGATTGAGTTTTTACCTCTGCAGGATCTCAGACCTTTACGCCTTACTCAGGGTTTAAATGAGTTCACTCAGTTCACACTGACACACACACTTTTGATGAACGACTGCAGTGTTTAAATGAAATTATACTCTTCTACATTACACATTATTATGAGGGTGAATCTCACGAACAAATTGAGGTTGGTCTAAAATCCAAATTTATACTTTGCTTACAAGATTTATGGAAGATTTTTTGCATTTTGATATTATTTCAATGGCAATTGCACTTTTTCCCGCTTTTCAACCCTCATGTGACCCTCAGGTCAAACGTGCAGCACCTTCAGTGATCAGTTTAAAAAAGAAAACTTGACTTTGAACGGTCAAAAATTATGAGTTACTGTGACCTGGGCACGTTCTTGTGAGATTCACCAATGTACATGCTTATGTGTAACTCCAATGCCCTCTTATAAACACAGACACAGGCCTCCCCTGAGCAGGATCACGTGGTTTTTCTGGACAGAGCTCCAGACACAGCAACATCTGCTCTACTTCTCCTCAGACTGGGGCCAAATCTCCAACCTGACCAGACTGCACACAGCAGGTCGGCATGAGTAATGCACACACAGGAGGTCAGCTATTGCGTAACACACACACAGGGCCAGACAATTGCATATACATGCACTACCACTCAGACATAGATAAGAGCAAACACACACACACACACACATAAAGTGACTCAGATATACTGTAGTGTTGATAATTCAGTCTGCTTTTTATGCTTGAATTCCTGCTGTATGCATATCACTTCGCAAACAAAGTGTAATTACAGTCAAGCAAAGTAGTAATATGCTGTGAATAATAAGTAGCTCATTTTATTGAAGGTGTTTCAGTAGGGGTGGTGGTAATATTAATAGGCTTATTATTAAATTAATATCATTAAAATTAGTTAATGCAGAGGCTTATATAAACTAACACTGAAGGATGTTAATTCTTACATATGCAAATACATGTTAAATATTTCAAGTTGCAGAAATGAATGTTATTTCCTATTTTTGCTCATTTGCTAATTTTTTTTTGTTATTTCCTAATTGTGACTTTTGGAAATTAACATTAGATTAATAAATGCTTTGGAATTTTAATGTTTACTGGATAGAAAGTATCAGTTCATGGTACCGAATACATTATCAGATTGAAATTACAATCATAGAATTTAATATATTATGTATTAAAATTATTTCAATTAATATGTAATTGCATTTTTTATTACCAAATTGAACTTTATTATAAAATGTTAATTGTTTAACTGACTATATTGTTTTGTAAACTTATTGCAATAAATATGTAATTTTATTATTTGATTTAAAAGCATTAATAATTTAACTAAATATTTTTTTATTATTGATATTGCAATTAGTAATTGTATTTTTGTTTTACAAAACTGAACTTTATTGTCAATTGTTAATCATTTAACTAAATATTTTATCTTTAACTAAATATTTAGCAAATATGGTTGTAATTATTATGTAATTTTATTATAATTTATAAATATATTTAGTAAAATAATTGCAGTCGTGTAATTTTTTTCACAAATTGGACATTGTTGTTGTGTTAATTTTACTAAATATATTATTTTGTAAAATTATTGCAATTATTATATAGGTTTATTTATTTTTAACTGACCTGAACTTTATTGTAAAGTGTTATAATCACTTAACTAAATTTATTGTTTATTAAAATTATCGCAATTATGGTTTTATTTGTGCATCACTACAAATAAGAAAACAATGTAATTATGACAGCTATGAAGGAGACTGTACTGAAATTAATCAGTGAATCATTTTTTTGAACTGGTCTGAGTGAACTGATTCACTTAAATGAATAAGACTTCTCAACTCTTCCTATATGAGCAAGGGGAAGCATTTTATATTACGTGTGTAGTAAAATTAGGCAAAAACAGCAATGTAGAGTTTCTTCTCGCTACTCATTGTAAAAAAGTGGCTTTTTCCTGTTTTGAAAACATCTAAAGTTACTGTCAGGAAAAGTAATACTTTAACTTAGAAACTCTGCAGCCCTGCACACAACACTGTCGATAACATTCACAACAATGTGGTGATGACAAACCACTGCATGCGCACACATGCACACACATCATTTGCAGGAATATTATAACCGGCAAAATAGCAATTTCTGCTTCAATTTTTCCCCGTGTATATCGTCCGCTTTCGTCTCGTCTCTTCATAACCCCCCACCCACCCTCACTCTTTTCTGAGTCGTTCTTTGTCTGACAGGGTGCGATGTCATTATCTGAAGGATAGAGAAATGTTCCGGTGTGCTGTCAATTGCTGTCTCTTTCCCATCACCAAGGTGCTTTTCTCTCACACATTCTGGGTCGCCATCTCTTTCTTGTTGCCTTTTTCTCTTCCTCCTTTTCTCCTATCAATATTTCAGAAGGAGAATGGACAATTTTGCCATAACTTGTTTTGGTAGAGAGGAAAATTGCCCAACTATTTGTTAAACCATTTTGAAAGCTTTTGAAGAGGTTGCTGATTTCCCCTAATAATAAAGTATTGACTCGCATCCAATTTAACTGCCATTTTCAGCTGGATTTTTTCATTAACCAAACATGCAGGTCATTGTCACGATCGGTGTTACAGAGAACACAGGAGAGAGAACCAAGTGCAGGTATGTGACTTTATTAAAGGCCAAATCCAAAGGGTTAAACAGTCCAGGCAGGGTCAAAACCGGTAAATCCAAACATAACATAAACAAGGCAAGGCAAGGCAAGGCATTGACGGACATGAATTAACATTTAACATTAAACAAGGACTCCGTAACACAGACTCAGACAGACCGGGTATAAATACACAGAAGGATACAGGGGAAACAGGAGACAGGTGGGGAACAATCAATTAACTAAACAAGGAGGAAGGTGACCAAATAAGGGACCAGGAAGTGATAAGGTGACAGACACCGTGAGAAAGGAGGACATCTAGTGGAAACACAGGGACACAACCCAGACACTGTGACAGAACCCCCCCTCTACGGAGCGGCTCCCAGACGCTCCACGACAGACACAAAACAGACCAGGAGGGAGGCGGACAGGTGGAGGCTCAGAGGGAGGGACGGAGGGCCAGAAAAGAAAAACATGGGGAACAGGCACCAGAATGAAACACAACACGGAAAGACCAGGAGGGAGGAGGACCGGAGGAGGTTCAGGGGGAGGGACGGAGGGCCAGACTAACAGAAAGGGACAGGGACAGACATTAACACAAAAACAAAAGGAAAAAACAACATGAAGCCCCCCAGGGCGGAGCAGAAGACCACCATGTCCGTGTGGTCGGAGCGGAAGCCCCCCAGGGCGGAGCAGAAGACCGCCACGTCCGTGTGGTCAGGGCAAACGCCCCCCAGGGCGGAACGGAAGACCACCACGTCCGTGTGGTCAGAGCGGAAGCCCCCCAGGGCGGAGCAGAAGACCACCACGTCCGTGTGGTCAGAGCGGAAGCACCCCAGGGCGGAGCAGAAGACCACCACACCCTTGTGGTCAAGGCCAGAGTCCTCCAGGGTGGAGCAGATGACCACCACGCCCCTGTGGTCGATGCCGGAGTCCAACAGGGCGGAGCAGCAGACCACCCAGTGACTTGACTTGACTCTGAAAGTTCAACGGTGACTGGCCCTGACTCTGGAAGGTCATCGGTGACTGGCCCTGACTCTGGAAGGTCATCGGTGACTGGCCCTGACTCTGGAAGGTCATCGGTGACTGGCCCTGACTCTGGAAGGTCATCGGTGACTGGCCCTGACTCTGGAAGGTCATCGGTGACTGGCCCTGACTCCGGAGGACCAGCGGTGACTGGCCCTGACTCCGGAGGACCAGCGGTGACTAGCCCCGACTCCGGAGGACCAGCGGTGACTAGCCCTGACTCTGGAGAGGTCACTGGCACCTGACTCGACTCTGGAGAGTTCACTGGCCCCTGACTCGCCTCTGGAGGGTCAACTGGAACCTGACTCGACTCTGGACTGCCTGTGGAGACTTGAGACGCCTCGGCTTCGGGCACCGCCTCTGGAACGGACTCGGGCACTGCCTCGGTCACGGCCTCGGGAGCAGTTTCGGGCACCGCATCGGGAGCGGCCTCGGACACCGCATCGGGAACGGCCTCCACCTCGGCATCGGGCACCGCCTCGGCCTCCGGAACAGCATCGGGCACCGCCTCGGCCTCCGGAACAGCATCGGGCACCGCCTCGGCATCGGGCACCGCCTCGGCCTCCGGAACAGCATCGGCACCGCCTCGTCCTCCGGAACAGCATCGGCACCGCCTCGGCCTCCGGAACAGCATCGGCACCGCCTCGGCCTCCGGAACAGCATCGGCACCGCCTCGGCCTCCGGAACAGCCTCGGCCTCCGTAACCGCATCGGGCACCGCCTCGGCCTCCGGAACAGCATCGGGCACCGCCTCGGCATCGGGCACCGCCTCGGCCTCCGGAACAGCATCGGCACCGCCTCGGCCTCCGGAACAGCATCGGCACTGCCTCGGCCTCCGGAACAGCCTCGGCCTCCGGAACCGCATCGGGCACCGCCTCGGCCTCCGGAACAGCATCGGGCACCGCCTCAGCATCGGGCACCACCTCGGCCTCCGGAACAGCATCGGGCACCGCCTCGGCATCGGGCACCGCCTCGGCCTCCGGAACAGCATCGGGCACCGCCTCGGCATCGGGCACCGCCTCGGCCTCCGGAACAGCATCGGGCACCGCCTCGGCCTTCGGAACAGCATCGTGCACCGCCTCGGCCTCCGGAACAGCATCGTGCACCGCCTCGGCCTCCGGAACAGCATCGGGCACCGCCTCGGCCTCCGGAACAGCATCGGGCACCGCCTCGGCCTCCGGAACAGCATCGGGCACCGCCTCGGCCTCCGGAACAGCATCGGGCACCGCCTCGGCATCGGGCACCGCCTCGGCCTCCGGAACAGCATCGGGCACCGCCTCGGTCTCCGGAACAGCATCGGGCACCGCCTCGGTCTCCGGAACAGCATCGGGCACCGCCTCGAGAACGTCCTCTGGGCTTTGAGGAACGGTAGACGCCTGTCTCCTCCTCCTCCGCCCTCTATGTTGGCGAGTCGGTGACACCTTGTCTGGAGACTCAGGCGTTGAGTCGGCCATCTTGTGCTGTGGCGCTGGGCTGGCGGCCATCTTGTGCTGTGGCGCTGGGCTGGCGGCCATCTTGTGCTGTGGCGCTGGGCTGGCGGCCATCTTGTGCTGTGGCGCTGGGCTGGCGGCCATCTTGTGCTGTGGCGCTGGGCTGGCGGCCATCTTGTGCTGTGGCTCTGGGCTGGCAGCCATCTTGTGCTGTGGCGCGGGCTCAGCAGCCATGACGTTAACCGTCTTGGGAATCTCTAGGATCTTGGACAGCGTAGCGAAATAATCCAAGAATGAGTCAGCGGCCCTCTTGGGCGTTGCTTGCTGTGTTGGCGTCCATCCTGCCTCGTGGCGCTGGACTAGCGGCCATCATGGGCAGCGACGCCACTGTGGCGGACGTGCGCTTCCTCTCTCCTCTCCGTCCGCCATGGTGAGACGGTGGCTCTAATCCATCCCACACGAGCCCCGGGTCGAAGGGCGGCCCTGGTTGAGAGCGGTGCTGAGTATCCTCTCGACCACTCCCTCCTCGGCGACCTCCTCTGGTTCCCCGGAAAACCACCAGGCGAGTTCCTTCAAATCCACTCCTCTCCCGCACTGTGGCTGGGGAGGAGACATAAGCCGACATACCGCTGGCTCTTGCAGTGACGGAGTCCTTCTGTCACGATCGGTGTTACAGAGAACACAGGAGAGAGAACCAAGTGCAGGTATGTGACTTTATTAAAGGCCAAATCCAAAGGGTTAAACAGTCCAGGCAGGGTCAAAACCGGTAAATCCAAACATAACATACAAGGCAAGGCAAGGCAAGGCAAGGCAAGGCAAGGCAAGGCAAGGCAAGGCAAGGCAAGGCAAGGCAAGGCAAGGCAAGGCAAGGCAAGGCAAGGCAAGGCAAGGCAAGGCATTGACGGACATGAATTAACATTTAACATTAAACAAGGACTCCGTAACACAGACTCAGACAGACCGGGTATAAATACACAGAAGGATACAGGGGAAACAGGAGACAGGTGGGGAACAATCAATTAACTAAACAAGGAGGAAGGTGACCAAATAAGGGAACAGGAAGTGATAAGGTGACAGACACCGTGAGAAAGGAGGACATCTAGTGGAAACCCAGGGACACAACCCAGACACTGTGACAGTCATATCCTCATTTTACATTTAGTTTTAAATTCAGGTTTTGTTTTTTGTATACGAATATTGATCTAAAAGATTCTTCTGAGCCAATATTTTAAATGCAACTTTTAAGATATTTATATCTCTTGCAATATTAGTTATTATTATTAGTTGATTAATAATTGTTGTAGGGGAAAAAGGGCATAGCAGAATTATCCATTCCAAATAAATAAGTAAACTTTTGTAATAGATGTATGTATTTAAAATTAAGTAAATTATAAAAATGTAATTAGATTGTTAGATATGTTAAATAATCTATCTATTTATCTGCATGAAAAAATACTTCTGGTTGCCACTAAATAATTTTTAACTTCCAAGATATTTATATATCTCAAAATAATAATAATTATTAGTCAGTTAATGATTGTTGTAGGCAAAAATAAATAAATAGATAAAAAATCCCATCCAAAGGATTATTCACAGCCAATATTTTAAATGCAACTTTTAAGACATTTATATATCTTGCAATATGAATTATTATTATTGGTTGATTCATATTTTTTGTAAGACAAAATATAAAATTAAAAATGCCATTCCATGAAATTATCCATTCCAAATAAATAAATATACTTTTGAAATAGATGTATGTAAAATTAAGTCACTTCTGAAAAAATGTAATTAAATTGTTACATATGTGAAATTTTCTATCTATTTATTAGTCTGTATCTAAAATTATTAATACTTGTGGTAGCCACTAAATCATTTCTAATTTTCAATATAGTTATATCTCTCAAAATAATTATAATTATTATTTTTGGTTGATTAATAATTGTTTTAGGCAGAAAGATCCCATAGCAGAAATTATCCATTCCAAAGACTAAATAAATAAATACATACATATTTCTGGTTGCCACTAAATAATTTTGACTTAATTTTTAATAACTTATATTTACTGTTGAAAGTCTCATGGAAAAGTCAGCATTTAAATTCACAAACATGCAGTAAAGTTTTTGGGAGTTTAAATACTGAATATAATTTTGAACACAAGGTTAGTAATTGACATTATCATGTTAACAAATTCAATGTTTTACTTTCGAAATAGTGTGTATTGCAACATTATCCAAGTGTAATATCCCATAGACTTCAATTATACAGTAAGTCCATTACTGTAAACACAATTTTCTGAAATATCAGTGACTAAATGTAATGAATACATTTCCAGCATCTTTTGTTGATGTACCGAATGACACAGATCCTCCAGTGAGAGATATATTTAGAGTGCACATGCTTCACTTCATTCTATTTGTCATTTATGAAGAACTTTCATGACCCAATACAGTCAGACGGATCAAAGGGAAGGCGTGTGATACGTCTGAACTGCGATCTCATATCCAGCTCTCGTGTGATTTCACCAGTTGAATTTTAATGCGAAACTCATACAGCGATTCTTTCCTTCCCTCTTTAACATCTTCATTTCCAGCAGGGCCCAAAGAGAAAATGAAAATGTATTCAGTTATTTGTTTGGGGGTATTTGTTAATGGTTAAAAGCATGTATAAAATATGAAAAAATTTGGCCTCCCACCAAACTGCAACATAGGCATTTCCATTTACATTTTTTTAAATCCCAAACACTATTTGTGAAAAAATGCAAATGCTGTATTAATATTCCACATAAAAGAGGAGCATTAGTCATGGATTATATAATTCAAATGAAAATGTTTTGTATTAGGTAACATTTGCAACAGAGAATAATGGACAAGGCAAAGCGACGAAAAGAAAAAACTTCGAGCACAGCAGTTTTGCGAGAGAGAAGCGAACGCTGCACATCACTTCCATGATGACACCTTACAGAAACCACTGACATTGAAAAACAACGAGAAAGAAAAAAAAACACACATCCAGGTCCGAGTAATGCCTTTTTTTTCCCTCGAAGTCAGTTCGGCTGTGTAGTGGAGCATAGCACAGGCAGGAGCATCACTGATGACACAGTAAAAACTGATTCATAATTAAGTCAGACCAGCCGAGCTTCAAGCTCCCATTATGAGGGCTGAGAATACATGTCCATTAAGAGCCACTTTACGCTGCACTGGAGAGAAGCTGCTGCTCTTAATGATGAAGTAAGCTATAACTTAGCCTTGTGTATCATGGTCTTTCTTTCTCCCAAATGCTGGCATAATGGTTTTATTGATGGAGTCGGAGATCATAGTCTCATGGCCGTCTGTGTACACTTTACATATTGTCCAACTTTATTTGTATTTATAGCAAGGTTCTTAATGGGTTAAAAACTGTACTCAAATAAATGAGTTAATCCAAATTAATTACATAATGCTTTTTGATTGCTTTATTGCTGTTTCTTACTTACATGGAAACTATCTGCTTTCTCTGTCAGCGGCAGCACAAAAGCAGATTTTTAATGATCCAGTAAGACTTTTTCAAAGATTTAATAGACACGGGCGAATCATTGTCATTGAGAAATCAGATTGTGATCTTTTAATGATTAATTGTACAGCTCTAAACCAGTTGGTGCTTAATTCTAGAATTAATCAGTGATTTGAAGGAATCCTTTAAGTAAATGACTCACTGACTCTTGTTGCCACCTACTGACTTACCTATGAACCACCAGACTGTCATATGGTCAGCTTATACAAAAAAAGTGCCGTTTAAAAACGTCTTCCTTCCTTCCATTATTTCTGTCTTTCTTTTTTTCAGTTCATCTCATCTCATGTATGGCAAAAAATGGACCAGGACTGTCTCTGATGTCTCCTTCAAGAACTATGTGCATTACATCCCTGAGTATGAGCAAGTGAGAGAGAATAAATGTTGTATGATGAGGATGAGGTAGTTGGCCAGAGGTTGATGACTAAGCAGTTTTTCTGCAAAATGTGAGTGTGTGTTGAAGACAGAGAGGCATTGACAGAGAGAAAATAAGGTTTAACATGGTAAAATACAGCTATAGGGTTGGAACTCAGCCCAGTGTACTTATTAATACTTACTCCTTGGGGTTGGAATTGGATGAGAAGTCTGACATGGTGATGTCACCTGGTGAGAAATATGGCTACACGCACAAAAACGCGCGCGCACGTGTGTTGCTCTCCCACACTATGATCCGTCGGCTGGGATGTCATGTCACTTATCTTAAGCAGTGCAGAGATGTGGCAGGAGATGATAACACCGAGCCTGACTGAAAAACGCTGACTGCTTGAATTCATGAGCAACCAAAACATCAAGAATCACAGCTTGGGTGCCTTTAAAGTTCGGTGGAAATGTTTGGGAAATGAAAACTGAGCTATGTGCCAAGTTCTTGATTAGCTGCATCAACACTTTCAACTCTTCATTTGCGAATTTGGAGCGCTTGACAAATTATACTCAAACTATTGCGCACGCAGCCTCGATACGACTAATTACATTTAATTATTACATCCAATTTTTTAACTTTAGGTTCTTAGTTAACTTCTCACTTCAGAGTATTAATTTTCAATTTTCATAGTGAATGAACATGTACAAAGTGCGCGTTTTTTTAATGAATTCCGGATTATAACGTGCACTCTCTCCTCCCTTCAGAAGGGGCTCAGGGAGCGCGCGCAATCTCTTGATAATGTTGATGAGAGCATTATAGGTAATGACTTCAACAATAGCAACATTCATACTCATTTTCATTTTCGTGATTGCGTTCAGTCTAACGTAAAGCCCTCCTCTCCTCTGTTTGCACGACGATTCAACTGAGAGCTTCCCTTAAGGGAGCTGCTTCTGATCTCATCCATACTGCATCATTCTGTCAACACAGACGTCTTGTTGCTGCCATTCACGCTGCGACTACATGCTTTCCGTATCCTCTGGCCCTAAAATATTAGTCTTTAAATGCATATGCGTTTTTATTTAAACTACTTCTCTTTTTTCCTACCCCAACACCCCCCACAACTGTTTGTCAGCCCCCATTTACGATGGAATGGAACATCTATTTTAAGCTGTGCGCCATAGACCAGCCACCCACACGCTGCTAGTGAGAGAAGAGGGAGATAAAAGAGTGAGAGAGAGAGAGACTAGCACATGTTATCAGAGGAGAAGAAGCACTGGGGGGAGAGAAACCGAATGAGGGGGTTAGTGTATGTATGTCAACAGTTCATCAAAAGCAACAATGCTGTTGGCACAGCAACAGTTTAACACCACCACTACACACATAGGCAGTTGCATTACAGACGATACATTAGATACAAAACATTCGGCTTCTGTCCTCAAACATTCTCCAAATGAAAAAGAGAAAGGAAATGGAAGTGTCCGGAGTTTTCAAATTCGATGACTTTTTCATTCTTCTGAGGAGCACAAAAGAAGACAATTTTTCCATGCTCTTTTCCATGCAATTACACTGAATGACCAAAGCTTTCAAGCTGGAAAAAGGATGCAAAATCACCATAAATGCAGCCCATATGACTTAATAAAGGGTTAGGAAAAATGAAAAAAAAAAAAGTTTATATATAAAATTAATCAAATAAGATAATTCAAGATAAATGTAAGATTATCAGAGTATTTGTATATTTTGTATAAACGGTCAGATTTTCTTGCTTTCATGAAGCACGTGGTGCATGGATCACAAAAGAAGAACATTAGAAGCCTTTTTTTTCTTGCAGTTATAGTAAACAACATTTTTAAAATGGCTTTTCTTATTATGCTATAGTATCAACGAATCTTGGATTCAATCTTTTTGCCAACTTCTTTTCTTTCAGTCAGCACAGTATTTATTTTTTGGAACTGATTGGTCATAGGCCTCATTGATATTGAGCTTATGCACCTAAGTTTTTGAGTAAAAATAATTTTGGCAATATTCACTCAAAAAAATTGGTGCATCAGCTCAAATCAGTGAGGCCTACAATCAATTACTTCTAAAAAGAACTGCAGAACCTGTACTAATTGAAAGGGGACGTTGATGAAAAGAATGGAAATTGTTATACCCTGTGTAAAATCAGTATGTTTTAGTCCAATGCGATAACATTAACTAGTATTTTCAGGAAAAAGAATATCCTCATGGTTGAAAATGACCAGAACACAATATGAGGGCAAAAAGTGTCATAAAAGTAGGCAGTGCACCATATTCCAAATGTTTTTAAGTCATATAATAGTTAGTGTGTGAAATACTGTAGATAAAAACCTGTCATTTTTCAAGTTCTCCAATCAAGTTGAACTTGGTGATGAACAATGAATCATTCAGACTAGTTCTGTGAACTTGAACTGAGCCCCTTAAAGGAAACATAAAAAAATAAGATCTGTTCATGAAATTGGATCTAAAATTGGATGCTTGTTCTAATAAACATGTAAAGTTAATATAGGTTAAAATAAGGAGTTTGAGCTATCATATGACTTTAGAGGACTTGGACAACTGTACACAGGTCAAAATGGATCACTTTTATTAAGCTTGAAAGCTCTAATCATATTGTTCCAAAGTTTTATTGTTCCATATTGTTCCAAACATATTGTTCCAAATTTTTCCTTTTGTTTTCCACAGGTAGAAAAAAGAAGTCACAACCGGTTTTAAGCAATTTGAAGGTGAGTACTGTATTTTTGGGTGAACTATCCCTTTAATAGTCATTTTGAGCACTATATAAGGGGTCTCAGCACAAGAAGGTAAACTATGACTGTGTGTATGAGTCTGTGTGCTTGTTCTTATCCTCACATCAAACTATAACCACCAGGAAAATGACACATGTTGAACTCTGCAGTTGCAAAGATGGCTTTTTCCTCTCTGCGCATTTCAGAACCATGGACAGCAGCAGACAACAGAGCACACTCAGTACGGACCATGATTACAGCCCTCACAGAGCCTCATTTTGTCCTCAAGTGCTTTCTGATTGCCTTCAACCCCTGTCAGTCCATCTACGGTATATGACTGCTCTCTCACTCTGCCCACCGCAAAGCAGGAAAAGAAGGAAAGGTTATTTTCTCTCTCAAAAAGTTTATGCATAAAAGTTTGATTGACTAGAGCTGTATAAAGTGGCCAAGAGCAGGGCAGTTCTAGGTTCATGGGATATTTGGGGTTTAGCCCAGACATCTGTGGGTGCATATGGGGTCGTCCTTTGAATTATTGGAAAACGATGCACTTCTTTTTTATTTTATTTTTTGAAGTAAATCCTTCAGTATAACTGTAGCGAAAATGAAAAAAAAGATTTGTATAATCTTCTTGGCCTCAAACCCACCTGAAGGACAGAAGTCTACAGTGGAGTTCAGAAGTATGAGATCACATTGAAAATCTGGGCTGTTATATAGATTTTTTTAAATTTCGAAATAAACTAAATCCTAAAGGTTTAGAAAACTTAACACTAAGAAACAAATGAAACACAATTATTAAGTAATATTCAAAGGAATAGTTCACCATTTTTTGCTGAAAATTTTACTCACCCTCAGGCCATCCAAGATGAGTTTGCCTGGTCATTAGAACAGATTTGTAGAAATGTATCATTACATCACTTGCTCACCAATGGATCCTCTGCAGTGAATGTGTGCCATCAGAATGAGAGTTCAAACAGCTGAAAAAACATCACAATAATCCAGAAGTAACCTACACCAGTCCAGTCCATAAATTAACATCTTGTGTAGTGAAAACCTGCCTGTTTGTAAGAAACAGACATTTCTAAATTTGCTTCCAGCTAAAACACGAGTTCTCTGTTCATAATATTTGTGTTTTGGTCAGAAGCGATAGTTTAAAGTTAAAACACCTTAATGATGGAGTTGTTTTTCATGAACACCTTTTAATGTTTTTAATGTCATGAGATGTTAAATGATTGACTGGAGTCGTGTTTTCATCAGTTTTTTGGATTCTCATTCTGACATCACCCATTCATTGCACAGGGTCAGTTGGTGAGCAAGTGATGCAATGCTAAATTTCTCCAAATCTGTTCAGATAAAGAAACAAACTCATCTGCATCTTGGATGACCTGAAGGTGAGTACATTTTCAACAAATGTTCATATTTGGGTGAAATATTCCTTTAATATTCTGAATTATTTACTAATTATATGAGCTAATTTGATTAAAAATATTTATTTTTGGCCTTTTGTTGTGGCCAATACACATTACATATATTTATATATTATTATTGGATTGTTAAATGTTTGCAGTTCTATTTTAAAGTTAGTCAGCTATTACAGAGAGTACTTTTTAGACAGGGAAAAAAATAGTTGTTGCATTGCCAAACTTTGCAAGGCTTTTGGCACCAAGCCTTCCAAAACAGTTTTGCAAGAACTGCAAATAGCCAGGCTTGTGTTTTACAGTTTGCCAACAAATTTCTTTAGCGCAGTTGCAGTTAGTGAAGGTATTGTATTCCTTTTATTTATTTATAAAAAAAAATATTTCTGTGAAATATTTAGTGCTTAAAACATATGCATGGTTGACCAAAAAGTCAACAAACATATTTTTTTGTTGTTCTTGTTTGCAAAACAGACCGCTGCCCCTTTATTTGAATGTGCTGCCAGCTTTCGTTATTTGACGCTACTTGCCAGATTTTATGCCAATAGTCAGGAGTCTGTTTTGCAAGATTAGGTCTGACATAAGTAGCAGTATTGAAGCTCTGAATTATTTTATTTGTGGCCAAAAAAGGCATGAAAAGTTACTGGGAAAGATAATGTAATATGAAAACATTCAGAAGCCCATCCCTAGTGCCGCCCATCCTCTGCTGTCTCTCTGTGGATAGTGAGTAACTGAATGCAGCTCCATGATTCAATATGGAAAATTATTCAGTTCCATTGTTTTGATGTCTATTCATGTTATGCTGCCAATATTCTTTGTATGCTATGCATCGTATGCACAGTGTACTGAATACATTAGAGTATCAAATATTCATATCGATGTTTGAATGTGTGGATGTGCATTTTATATGTTTCGTTTGTGTGCTAACTTTGCATTTTCAGGGCTTGTGTGACCTCAGGTCATGTGCATGTGTGAGCAATGCTGGGGGAAGCTATACTGCCAAGCTACTGGTTATTTAAAGTAGGTAAACTGCAGTCAAACTAGCCTTATTTATTTATTTATTTATTTACATTTAATATTTTAATTGAATTGGCAACACCCAACAGAATGTTGAATTGAAATTTGAATTGGAATAACATGAAGAGGAGTTTATTATATTATTATTCAGAGAAATTCACAATGATGAATTCTATTATTCCAACACAAGTGGAATAAACAAATGATTCCATCATCCATTTAGATTAATTATGCCTATTTATTACAATATGTAAAATATGTAGGGTGTATGATATCCTTTCTCTGCTGATAGACATATTTCCCCAAAATAATCTCAGTATTATAAAAACAATTAATATAGACATCAGATTTTAATGTATCCACCACATTGTTTTCAGATGTTAAAAGTATAAATATTGAAATTAATTATCTGAATTATCTATCATTTAATGAAATGAATTATGATCACTAAAATAATTGAATAATTTATAGTAAGAATGTCTCAGTTATGTATGTAACCTTCATTCCCCGAAGGAGGGAACAGAGACGTTACGTCAACTGACGTTAGGGGTCTCACTTGGCAGCCCCGATCACCTCTGAGCATTAGAAGAAAAGGCCAATGAGAATTGATGAGTGGAATTTGCATGCCAAGCCACTTCCCTGTACATACGAGTATATAAGATGGCGGCATGCATCCACTCATTCAGGTTTGTGCTGAGGAGCTGAGATGCAACCCGGCATTCAGCGCAAGTCAAGGGTTGTGGCATGTAGCAGAAATGACTCGAACTAGACAAATTAAAGAGTCGATCAGGGCTGTGGCTGAAACATGAGCCAAATTCCTCAGTAAGGCAACAGGAAGTCATAAAACATTCTGTGCCACAAGTCCCAAGCAAGATGACCAACCAACCCTTTCACTGAACAGCTTTCAACATTAACACCACTAGGACAATTATTGACAATTTTAATTTGCAGAAGAGATTGTCAAATTTGTTGTTCGTAAGTGAGATGCAACGTCGGACATCATATGTAAACCCATGAGAGTTAAACACTTCCCCCACCTAGCACAACCAGACTGAAATTCCTAAGGGGGGGGCCTTTGAACCTCTGGTCTCCACAGAAATCTTTGTCAGATAATGACAAAGAAACTGTCTTTTGTACATATATATGGACCAAAATGAACTCCAAAATGACTTCTAAATGAATATCAGTCCATTGCTTAACTCCATATTCATTTATATGTAACCCACACATTTGACTATCATGTTATAATCACTTATTGTGTATGTCTTTTAATAACTATGGGATAGCTTAAGGATACATATTCATGTCTAGTATCTATGTGTGACGAGTGGGGCGGGGCCGAGGGACATGGGAGCGAGGCCGGTGGAGTGATTGGAGATGAGCTACACCTGTTCGACCCGCCGGTCTCGAGGCCCACGGAGGAGATGGAAGGATATAAAACTGGAGCGACGACAGTGAAGGACGAGAGAGGACCAGGGCTGGGCTTTTAGTTGTGTTTTGGTTTTTATTTGCGCGCACCAGTCATCCGTGAGGGGCTGGTGCGCTGTTTTGTGTTTATTTCGCTTTATTAAAATGTTGTTTGATTGTCCGCCGGTTCCCGACCCCTACTTCTTCCCGACGATTAGGAAGTGTAATTCATTACACTATGTAATCAAATCTGCTTGTTTGAAATAGTCCTGACCATCAGTTATTTGTCAAATGTATCGTATTCTTGTTATAGGAATCATGTCCAAAATTAGACCCTGCAAGAGCGGGAAAATTCGGACCACATGCTTGGTAAGATAACATATGATTTATGATAAGCCCGAGCCAAGACAATATCTGATTGGTCAAGACAACATTTGAGGTGTGGCCAACAGGCCAGTTTAAATACTCAGGACACCATAAAATCTTGCTTTTAGTTGTTAGCTTTGCTTCTGCTACTAGTCATGCCTGCTTTTAGTTTTAAGCTATGCGTTTAGCTTCTGCTATTAGTCATGCCTGCTTTTAGTTTGCTTTTAGCTTTGCTTCTTAGCTTTAGCTTTTAGCCATGCTGTTAGTCATCACTGTTCTTTGAGCGCGGTTCCAGCGTGCTTCAGCCTGCCTGCTGCTACTTTGCCACGATGAGAAGAAACACCACCTAGTCTCAACAAACTTTACTTATTTTCTTTTCCATTTGAGAGTTTCGTGTTCTGAGTTAAGTTTTGTAATGCCATGTCGGACCTCGACTGACCGTTCAACTTCAACCAGCCCACACAACTCTGCATCTTCAGCCAACGCCCAACCACGGGCTTCCCAAGACGCCACTTCAACGACTACTGAACTTCCAGCCAATCACGACATCGGGAAAAACCCCCTTTCAACAACAACTTAACACAGGAGACGCAAGTACTACCTCCAGACATTTGTACCAGTGTATCTAATATAATTCTAACCTCATTGAGGAACTCAATGCGAAGGCTAATTAAGTGATTGATGGTTGTTCATGTCTATGCAATTTAACGTATTGCTGTAAACTTGGGATTTCACATTGTCATTCTCTTAAACTCATCCTTCCCTAACTTTCGATCTTTCTGCAACTTGTGTGAATGTATGAGTGCGTGCGTGCGTTTATGTGTTAGATTAGTTTATATGTCTTAGATTTATCTAATAAAGCATTATTCATATTGAAAAGAGAAGTATCTTGTGTTTTGTGCTTACAAGTTAATGTCTTAAACTGCCGATCTTGTTACTGTGCTAATTAATAGAGTTTTCACTATAGTTTGGATATTAATATCCAGCGCAGATTTGATGTTAAACGGCTCGTTCAGTGAATCGCAGGGCGTCTCAGTGATCAGCCGTGAAACAGTGATTCTGTTCAAATTCCCTTTAAAATCTTAAATGATTCCTTTTGAGCTAAATTGACCTGTTTCCCTTACAGGCATGAGGCACATAATGTCACAATTCCATCCTTCAGGGAACAAGGGTAACCGAGACCTTCCCTTTCAGTCAGTCATGTTCAACATTACGTTGACTGACGTTAGGGGTCCCTATGGAAAACACCACAACCCAAACTGTTACGTAAATTGAGGATACAGATGCTGACAGGCAAGCATGTCAGAATAAATGTATCTCTAATTTTAACCTTCCCAGCGCACTGTAAGCCAGATAAGCAGGACCACCAGGGGTGCCATTTTTTTCATTGGCAACCATTGGGGGATTGGAGCACAATGACAGAATGTAAGGTCATGTGAAAAACTAGGCAAGGCAACTCTCCACCGGACACAGTAACAGTCTTCTCCACCAAGTCCAAGGACCCAGGAATACCGAGCCCACCTACCACAAATTACCTGATATTACCCAACTCATGGGGGGACACGGGCTCCACCCGAAGATTATAGAACCTTGCAAAGATGTTAGGTGTCGCTCAGCCCACAGCTCTACAGATGTCTGCAAAAGAAGCTCTGCAGAAAGAAAATCTGGCATCGATAGACCCAGAGAGGAAGGAAATTGCTGTTTTATTGAGAAGGTGGGTACCGCTGACCAGCGATGGATGGACCCGGGGGTGGGGCGCAGATGTCAGTGTCCCCCGAAGAACAGTTCCTGTCAACTCTGGGTCGCCCATCTCAGGGATGCTTCGCTGTGCCCCCTACCTGCTCAATTGTCCTGTTGAGGGTTACCTCCTTCTGTGTTTCCTGGGGAGGAGCAGGTGTTGAGGCCACAGGAGGCACCCTCGGCGACGGTCTGACGAAGGCCTACATACAGCTCCTGGTGGCTTGGTGTTCAAGGTATCATGCCGTGGCAAGATGTGCTTGATGGCCTCCATCTGCTTCTGGACTGCTGAGAACTGCTGGGAAAAGTCCTACACAGTGTTGCCGAAGAGGCCACCCTGGGAGACGGCGCATTGAGAAAACAAACTTTGTCTGCATCACGCATCTGCACCAGGTTCAGCAAGAGGTGACGCTCCTGGACAATCATAGTGGACATCACCTGACTGAGGAACTGTGCCGTGGCCTTCGTTGCTCAGAGAATCTTTCGCCATATGCTGTTAATGCATCAACCTTGAGTCAGGTCTACCTTCGTGCAGCTTTTTCAGTGCCATGGCCTGGTGAACGAGCAGGATGGCCTTGGTGTGCAGGGTGGAGGTGGCCTGGCAGACAGCGCTGTAAGCCTTGGCAGCCAGGGATGATGACAACTTACAGGCTTTGTGGGCACAAGTGCACTGCAACCGCACGCTTCACCTGGGAAACATCAATGTACACCCTGGCATCCCCACCATCGAGGGTAGTGAGGAGGGAAGAGCTCAAATGTGATCAGGCGGTGTACGGGGCTTTCCACGTTTTGGTGAGCTCATCATGAACCTCCAGAAAGAAAGGCACTGGGGCAGAGCATTGTTGGCAGTACAAATCATCGAGCCTTGAGCATTCAGGGGAAGGTGGAGGGTTCACTGCAGCAGGCTGTTCTGCAGGTTCTTTGGTTTCCGAAGATGATAGCCCCTCCTCTGATGCAACGATAGGCATCTTATCCTCTTCCGGCGCCCCGAAAGAGATGCTGGGTCAGTTCTCACCAATTCTCATTGGCCTTTTTTCTAAAGCTCAGAGGTGACTGGGGCTCCTGAGTGAGACCGCTAATGTTAGTCGACATAACGTCGAATGTGACTGACTGAAAGGGAAAGGAAAACCTACACTTACTGAAGCTACAGTAATGATTTTCTATTAATTCCATTCCATGTTAATTCTATAATTCTATATTTTATAAAAATTCTGAAAATTTAAGTTCTACATTCTATATGCTACCTCAGTTCTAAATGGAATATTTGACCATAAATTAATTTATATTCATGAGCCATTTCATCACCAAACCTCTTAAAAATAAACTGTTATAAAATAAAATAAAAATAAGATATAAAAATTTAATGAAAAACTTAAACTTATTTCAGTTAGCAGCCAAAGCAACATTTCAAATTTTTATTTAGTTTGAAACCTACATAGTATATATATATATATATATATATATATATATATATATATATATATATATATATATATATAAAGTTACAAAAGTACATAACTTTAAAACTTTTACCTAAAATTGATATGTAAACTAAATATTCATTAAACATACAAAAACATTTAAGGGACTTTAAAATTATACTTCAAAACATATTCCTCAGACACATGTTAATGTAAATTGAAGCACATATAATTTTCTGAATCACTTGTAGGTTGGGTTACATGTTTACAACAATATTCTGGCCCCTAACCTTCATTTATCCTTCACACATCCTCAATTCCAAATGCATTTTCTTTCTCTCCTTTTATTTTCCCTTCATTTTTCCTCATGTTTCACACACCTGTTTAGCAGAGGTGTGGCATCAAACTGAAGATTCACCCCTGTCTCCTCAAGGCCACCTTTGAAGTGAACCTCACCATAAGGCAAAATCCTGTTTGTGGACCTGCGGAGATGGAATTCTCTATTGGATATTAGTTTTGGAATTTGAATGAAAGTGTGGGACCCACGGCTTGAATTGGCAAGATTGAAGCGAGATGGGTTTTAGAGGATGAGGTAGAATTGAGGTTGACCTTGACCTTTTTATCCCCCCCATCTCGATGGCACTTCATTTTGTCCCGGCACCACAAATGTACTTTTAACATTGAGTCTGAGAGTTAGTCTTTTTAAATCTATATCTCTTTTCATTCTTCGTCTCGCTCTGCTCTCTCTCTCTTTTTCATTCTGTCTCTTTCTCACTCCCCATGAGTGTGAGTGAGCATGTGTGTGTGTTGACGCATAAAGGGCCCTCTTTGCCCCTGGACTGACGTCGTCCGTAAAGAAGTCTGCAATTCAGAGTGAGTCAGATTTCATGATTCAGAGCCAGGACCATGTCGCCCTGAGACACTATTGCTCATGAGAGAGTGTGTGGGGGTGTGCATGTAGTATGATACAACAGAGTGCGTGTTTTCATTCTTATGCTTTTAAAAAAAACCTTTCAGCAAAACTAGAGGTCCTGACTAAACAGCACTTTACTGCACAACATCAAAATGCCTCTCTTATAACGCTTTTACCACATTTTGCAGTTTTCCTTCAAGTTTCAAATACCTCAGACCTCATTTTGGAGAATTCCATGAAGTGGTTCATAGCTGGTTTTACTTCATGTTTCAGATTGTACATTTGGCTTTAAGTGCTGACTACATAACCTAGTAATTTGTCCATAGTACAAAATGTAAAAATAAATACAGTAAATAAATAATAGTCCTTAAAGGGATATTTCACCCAAAAAATGAAAATCCTGTCATCAATTACACACCCTCAAGTTGTTCTAAAGCTGTAAGACCTATGTATGTCTTCAGAACACAAATTAAGATATTAAAGGTGATCAAATTAGGAAATTAAGATTTGTTTTATATTTTTGACTGAAAAGTTAAAGTTTAGATGCAGTGTCAAAAAGTTATAAGCCAAAACTCACTGATAAGAAAGTGTAGGGAAGAAATCACAAATTAATGTGCCAGTATTACAAGTGCATTAGCATTGTGAGTTTGAATGCTAAAGATGTGCACACAGTATGTAGTCAATGGGAGATGTTACATTTCAAGTATACAGTTTATAAAATGAACTGAGAGTGATGGTATTGTAATATTTGCATATGAAATTGAGATTGGCCTTTTACTCCTTACATTTGTTTACACAGCACATATAAGGGTAAACTTATCTACAAAACAAAGTCCTTGCGATTCAAGGTGAATTCATTGCAGAAAATTGTGAGAGAAGAATACAGCACTGCCCTGCGTACACTGTATTTTCACCTGAGGTGAAGTGGAACCCAAGTATTTGTTTTCACAAGACAGCAAAGAAAGCCACTACAAACCAATACAAACATTCTGAAGATTCCACATTCTAAAACGAAAATAAAAAACACTGCGGTTGATCGCCCAGAGTGCTCTTTCTGCTTTCTGCATGCATAAGGGGCCTACTCATCAAATTCTGGTGGAAGTGTTCAGTGAGATGGAGCCCAATTCTGCCAAGGTACATCAGTATACTAAACCTGTCAGGAGGCTGCATGCAGCAGTCTTCTTGCATGACCTGGAGTTCATTCTATTGTCACATCCTGTATTGCCCTTCGGGTGAAGAACTCTGATTGGCTGAGGCGGGTATAGCCATGCTGTCACATGCTCCTGTGAGGGGAGTGTGAATGGGCCTCAGGCTAGAAGAAGGGTGCATGCAAACAGGTAGAACACAGACAACTCTGACCTGGGGGTAGGTCGCGAATACATGCACATTCACACATAAATATACACAACAGTAGAGTGTGGAAACAGACATGCAAGACCAACAAGACAGAAAGCCAAACAACTGTTTTTAAAAGTTCACCCAAAAATAAAATTCTGTTATCATTTCCTCAACCTCATGCCATTCCAAACTTGTATGGTGATAGTTTTGTGTGGGAAAGAGAGTGATAATATTAAATATGCTAGACACGCTTACGTTTGATATGAATTACAAGTGATGTTTTGGTGTCAAATAAAGCTCAAACAGTTGCAGATAGCACTAACAACAACAAAGATGGGAAACCTGAATATTCAGAAGCAGTTTAGTCCAGTCTTGTAACATGATCACATGATCCTTCACAAATCATTCTAATATGCTGATTTGGTGTTAATTTTGTTATACTTTTAATGTTAAAAACAACTGCTTAATATATGTGTGGAAAACATGAACTGTAACTGCAACTTTTTATCTACAATTCTGACTTTTTTTTCCCTTGCAGTTGTTAAGGAATAAACTCAGAATTGCACAAATTAAAGTCTGAATTGTGAGCTAAAAAGTCGTAGTTACATTTTTTTTATTTTTCATACATGACAGTGAGTAAATGATGACAACAATTTCATTTTTAAATGAACTGTCCCTTTAAATCCCACCATCTTCAAATAATTATAAAACCATTTCCAGCCTCCTTGATCGTCTAATAACATCTAAATGCAAGGTGAAAGCAAAAGCAAGCACAAATTCGCACACAAAAATTGCAATTTCACATTTTATCATTTCAACACAGAGTGCTGTATCACAAAGTGAGATTGTTCGTTTCTTATGCACTGTGGTTTTATTATCTCTCCCATTCTGCTAACATTTAATATGCCCTGTGGATGCAAGAGAGAGAAAAAGAGGAAAAGATGCGGCCTTGGTTAGTAGGAAAGGCTTTTGTTTTCTTAATCACATATCTCTCTGCTCTCGTGCTCTCACTCTCTCTTTCTCTCTCTCCCTCTTTCTTATCAGGATGACAAGTGCCATACCATCCTGTGAGATGTGCCAAGACAGAATGAGCATCTGTCAAAACACGTCGGTCCCAGCGGACTCTTCGCTGATGGACGCAGACATGCAGGAGAGAGAAAGACAGATGAAAAGAGAGGGAGACGGACAAGGGATGGGTGGAAAAAGTGGTGGATGATTTGGATGGGTGGGGTCTCGTACTCACCTGCTGCACCCACCAGCATCCTTGAACCCCGTTTCACCTCCATCTCTGCGAGGGTTGAATGCAAAGGTCCTCCACACTGTGTCTTCCTCTTTTTCCTCTCTCCATTTTGATGTATGATTACAAGCATACTAATGAACTTCACAATAGAGCGAGAACAAGAAGAGAAATGTAAATGAATGATGCTGCTGAAAATACAATTAAGTAAAAACAACACATTTGGTTTCTCTTTGCAGTCCAATGCATCTACTCAAGAGCTGTGGCATTTGAATTGCAAAGGACTACTAAATATTGCGTGTGCAAATGCAATGGTAGGGCAAATTAACTCAGTCCCAGAGCAGGTTCTGCATACTTCGTGCTAAACCTGAATCCATTTCAACAGGTCCACTCGCTCTCCAGAAAAACTACTGGAAAATGGATTTCTAAAATGTTGTTCTGTCATAGCTCAGAAATTCTTGGATATGTTTCTCATAAATTTTTTCATAAAATAAATAAAAATATGAATGAAACATGAAGGAGAATTTTGACAGGTACAAATAGAGAATAGAGTGTATTTTTGTAAGTCATCAGTATTTTTGTCTTTGTTTCTAGTAAAAAAATTCCTTTTTAGAAAAATATCTTGACATAAATGTTCAATATATATATATATTTTTCTTTTTTTTCTTTTCTTTTTTTTCAGCAAAGACATGTTTAATGGCAGAAGTAAAGACATTTATAATGTTACAAAAAAAAATTATATATTTTTTACTGTATTTAGAATGTTAAGACTTTCATAAAAATTTAAAATAAAAACATGAAAGAAAAACTTAAAGGCCCCAAAATTTTGAATTTTAGTGTGTATTTCACATATAATTGCCAAAAATGAGTTTCAGTATATTGAAACTTTCACTCCAATATCAATATCTCAATATCAATTTAATGCATCTCACTTTAAATGTATATTATTGTTTTTTGTTTTTGTTTTTACTGGGGGAAAAAAATACAGATTAGCATTGCATTTTGCATTGTATAAAATGTAAGGATGGATGAATTGCCCTTAATTATTTGCTCTTTTTCTTAAAACAAGCATGTAAGTCCAAGCCGTGGCCTATATACCCATGTTGTCCAATTAGTATGGACATTGCAAGTTGGCAAGTACAGCATCTTACTTCATTTCCTGTCATTTCTTGATCAGTACAAGTGCTAAAAAAAAAAAAAATATTAGAAAGCAAAAACTAGAGTAAAACATGTTGTTATTTTTGCACTTTACTAATGTACTGAAATGACACTTTAATGGTCATGTTGGTAACAACATCAGCAGTTTAGTAAAGTAAAAGCTGCGTTTACACATGCTAGGTATTTCACAGGTTGCACTGTGCTTCTGCTGCATGTGCTGACTCTGTTCCTGATGGCCACAGGCAATGCAGGGTAAATTCACAGTGAGAGATCTCCCATAAAGACAATGTTACATTACCAATGCAAACACAAAGTAAAGCACACTACGCTGGAAGCGTTAATTACGCCCCCAGACACTCCGCAGCCTCGCTAACATTCCTAGCATCGCCCAGATTTCTATTGTTCATTTATAAAATGACCCTTTCAGTGATTCATCCGTTCTTTCTTTTTTTGTTATTTACAGATTGAGGGATAAATGCGCCATCTGGAAGCAACAGGCGTCCCCTGATGTCGTGCCCTTGACAAGATCACGGCAAGAAAGTCTATAAATTAAAGTTGAGCTTGGCTTTTGCGACCCGCTGTTTACACTGGCGCTGATTGAGCTGATCGGAGCCATCCCTGAGGCGGCAAGACTTATCGTTCACCACAGAGGACCCGAAAACTGACAGAAGTCTTTCCTTTTTTCCCCCCAAGCAAATTACAGCCAGGTACACTAAATGTTCCCATCATCTCACACCTGCAATACAAAGACAAACAGGGGACTCTTTCTCTCTCTCTCTTGCTCTCTCCGCAGGTCTGCTAGATCCTGCTTCATTAGACGTGCAGCTGTTGAGTAGAGAGGCAGTAGAATGAGAGAGAGAACCCAGGAGAGGCTAGCAGACATGTGACAGATGAAGAGAGAGAGAGAAAGAGAGGGAGAAAGAGAAAAAGGGAGGGCGAAAGAGAAAAAGGGAGGGAGGAAAACTAACAATGGCCTGTCATTCTGAGCGGCTGCCAAGCGATGCCCATAATTGATTGCTCGTCCCATTTTCAAAGGCTTTCTAGACACTGATACACACATACGCACACACGCTGTTTGAACATAGTCTATAGTAATAGAGGATGAACCTGTGCAAATCACAGACTCATAAACCGTGAATTTGTGAAATGGAATATTTAGGTTTATAAAGGACAGCTCCGACTCAACAATCTGATTGGATGAACTGTGTTTGAAGGCGTTATGATGCGGATAAATACACACCTGTGACTGCACATTCTATATCAAATCCCCAAGTTGCAATGTTGCTCTCCAACCGTAAACAGCCTACTGTGAATCTGAGAACTGTGTTCTTTTGTAGAAGAATTTTGATGTTGCAAACTTGAATGAATTTCTTTGTTCTGTGTAACATAAAAGAAACTGTTTTTCTTTTTCTTTTTCACACAATGAAAGTCAGAGGGCCCAAAACGACATTTTAGACGGAACATGCTAATTTATTTTATTAATTAAGGCATGCAGGATGTAGCAAATTTGGGCAAACACAGAAGGAGATAAAATACTTTATATTTTCCGCCATATTTTCCACCATGTTGGTATAATCTTGACAGTCAAAATCCAGTAAGAATATGTTATTGCTCTAAGAATTGAGTTAATTTATGAGGTAACTTATAAATAATAGTAATAATAATTAGTAAGAATTAATGGTAAATACAATTCTAATTTATTTTCTTTTTATGTTATATTTGTATCTTAGTGTATATATGAAAATATGTATATATTATTTTTATTATATTAGACTCCAAATATAGGGTGGAGTCTTGGTTCAATATGTTCATTGATGATTGGATGGAGGCAGAATGTGAGCTTGCTTTTGATTGTAAAAAAGGACCAGGGTTTATGTGAACTAAATGATTGGAGAAGTCTGGTCATAAGAGAAAAAAATATTTTTCACAATTTTATCAAAAATTACAACATCAAGAAAAAAAAGAAAGGAAGAAAGAAAGATGCAGATTATTTGTTTACAATAGGATTAATAACATGCTTTTGAAAATATAAAAAAATACAATGTAAAAAATGAATTTTCATGTAAATAAAACAATGATAAAAGTATGTTTTACAAGAAAAGTTTTTCTCCTTTAAAATTTTAAATGTTTAATTCAGTGCCACTTGCTGTTTCTTTGTAATTATTTGTGAAATTTAGGCCTACATGCAATTTCTGAGTGAAAATTGTTTGTAAAACGAAATTTTTATGCAACATTTAATCAGAACTTGGTGTCTTTTATCATATCGCTTATGCCACATTATCAACAGGTCACATGCAAAGTAGTTTATTAAAAACATAGGGATTTCTCAAGAGTTCTTCAAATGCTGTGAGCCCCATACTTCATAATCTGACACCCGTGTTTAGTGAAAAGAGAAGACATGAAGATGCTTTTGTATTTGTGTTTGGTTGTGAGGGGTCAGCAAGCAGCCTGGTGCCTGTTTGTTAGCGTGGAGGCTAGTTTGTGCTCTATTGGATGACTTAGCCTGCAGTTCTCTAAAGGCACGTCGAAATCTCCCAACCATATACCTGCTTTAATGCTGTCTGACATGCCCGGGCCTCAAAGAACGAGCCTGCAGCTCAGGTAAGTCTCTGTTAGCCATCCGTAAGCATGCACGCACACACACACCAGGGAACACATGCCAACGTACACGCGTAGAAACACTGGGTAGGCTTGTTTCCTCCCCCTCTCTCTTGCTCAGTCTCTCTCCTCTGGCTTTCCCTGTAGCTCTCTGGCAGTTTTGCGTCAGTGCTGGAACCGCAGGGACGGTTGACATTTCAGTCTGGCTATGTTTCCAGTCCCTGTGATCAGAGCCATGCTGCCTCCACGAACTTAAAGGTCACAGTTATTGTTTGTCAAAATTTCTAGAAAAAATAAAAAGGTAAATTGTGTGCGTGTGTGAGCTCGCTAGCAAACAGTGGACCATTTTCTCTTTACTGTTAGCTGATTTCAATGCAAGATATGATTTGCTTCCAAAATAATTATACCCCAGTACATAAAAGTGGGCCAAACAGAGCTTCCCACGTTGTAATGAGATTGAAACTGCAATGTTAAACACAGTTGTGTGAAAAAAAAAACATTGCCTTCAGCTTTTAATTTGAACATTTTCTCACTATGAAATATTCTGTACCCATTGCTTAAGTATTTTACTCTTTGCTTTATAGGTTATGGTCTTTTAATCAGCAATGAAACTCTATTACTTAAAAACAGGAAAGAAAATACTCATTTCTTTTCTTTTGTTGTAAACTTTTAAAGTCTTATATAAAAGCCCCCTAAATAATAGATTATCTGTATCATTTGCATTTCCAGGGGATCATTAAGAATTTTATTACAGCTGTACTGTTTTGCATTGCACAAATGAAGATATGGCAGCACATATGGCAGATATGGCAGATATACTTGTAAAACTTGTTAATAGTTTACTGTGGTTCATCCAGAACTGTAGTTGATATACCTCACATGATTTTATACACAATTTCTGATGTTCATCTGTTCGGAGTGTCATAACCTCTGCGGTTTATGCTAGGGGCCACCAATCCCCAGATGTTACAATGTGCCTCAAACATATGGAGTAAGATATATGTCATGTTGTAGGTTGTTTTTTTGTTGTTGTTGTTATTATTATTATTTTTTTACTGTTTGCTAATTATTGCTATTTTTTGCTATTAACAATTTGCTCCCTAATATTTTAACTTATAATTATAATAGTTAAATGTAACAACTTGATCTAGACATTTGTTTGATAGACAGACAGACAGATAGATAGGCAGACATAGATAGATGTGTGTGTGTGTGTGATATACATTTAGTTATATAGGTTGCATTTAAATGTGTGTGACCAGCTCTTGTCCATTATACTCTTATCCATTAAAGGCATAAAAACCAATAAAAGTAACTAAAAAATGTATGTATATTATCCAAAGTACTGCAGCATTCAATATATATATATGAAGGTGGCCAAAAGACCCCAGAGCTGATGGTAAAGTACTTCAGAGCATTGTGCTGAACCATACTAATGTACTGCTTCAAACCTTTTGGGAGCGATGTTTGAGAGCCAGCCTGTCAAACAGGTGTTTCATGCGACTCTCTTTCCCAAAGGACCATTTTTGCATCAGCAACAGAAATCCAGCCTATGAGTCCTGGGTGTATGAAAGGGGGTGGTGTGTACTGGCAAAGAGTCCATGCTTGTTTAAAGCACATGCACAGATTATCCCATCCTGTCCAGGGCCACACCTCAGAGAAATCGAGGCGGATGATAAACGACACGTCATATTTTTATTGGAGGAGAAGGACAGAGACAACCTCCAGGGAGTACTTGATGATCTTGTCCTAAAGACTGTGGCCCATTCATTCGTATTTCCCTCTCTTTTTCTTAGCTCCATGCATCTGCTCACTGCAAGAATAATGAGCGAAGAGAGGAAAGGAATTCCAAGCTGGAAAGGGTTATGTGTGTGTGTTCCTCTGACAAACTGTTGTCCGTAAACAACCTCAAAGTTAAACGTCTTTCATCTCATCTCCAAATACACACTTGCACACAAAGAATTTCCCTGCCTGCTTGTTTGAAGAGAGCACTGCTTCATCCCCAAGTCTTCCAGCGGGACCTACTGGGGTGAGTTGGAGGCAACAGAAGAGGCTTTGAAACCATTCCAGTAAAATCATCCCAGACCTGCAGCACAGCTTAAGAGGACACACACAGAAATGCCTCAGTGCTTTGTGGATGATGTGCCATTTATATCCCTTTTTTGACAAGAAAATTAATGTTTGAAGTGTGAGTTTGAACATCGCTACTGTAAATGTGCATAGAGGACTGATTAAATATGTTTAATTTTTGCTCAAATATGTTGGAAGGAAGTAGTGAACATGCCTAAGAGTTTTTGTGACTGACAATATCAAAAGAATATTGAACAAAAAGGATGAATTATAGATGAAGTCAGTCACACGCTGTCTCAGGCCTGTCCTACACCTCACCACAGAATTATATCACTATCAGAATTAATATTCATATAATCCAACGTAATTTGTTGAATCCAAAACGAGGCCACTAAAAAGAAATAAATAAATAAACGACGACAACAATAATAATAATAATTTTACGTCTTTCCGCATTTTGAACCAATCATTGTCAGTGGTGAACATGTGAGCCAATCAGCTTTTAGTATCACGGCACCATCAAACGGCGTGTTAAGACAAGAGAAATGTTCATATTTAGTCAAAATATCAATAAAATCTGTTGAAAACAAGACTGAACGACAGGGACCTACATTTTCCATAACTGTTGAGTGTATATACGAATGGGTGCATAGACAGGGGTTCTCCATTCATTTATAAATGTTGACTATGATCATATTCTGTCTATGACGCTGTGAGATTTGCTCCGTTGATTTACTGTATTTACAAGTGCTGATCATTTTAATGTGCCATTAGTAATCAGGACTATTTTTGAATGTCATGGAGGATATGATATGTGAGCATAATTATCAATTACTATATAAAAAAATCTCTGTGACTGTTTGTTGGTTTGATTAATATTGATTTACATATCAGCGTCCCTCCAGAAATTCTCTTGTGGGCCGCTGCTGTTGGCGTCAAGACTTTTGATTGAATTTTGAGCCCGTTTTTGAGTCTGAGCATAAAACCCTCTTTAGTTTGTCAAAGTCTATAAAAAGTCTATTTCCTTGAGACTAACAAACTTAGATTAAGAGAAAATAACATGAAATATATCCTGCAAATGAGATAAGCCCTACAGTGATTGTTTGACTCGAGTCTAATGAATAAAATAACTTTTTCTTATGCTTTTCCTCACTGTACATTTTTTTCCAATGCATAGCTACACAAAGGCTTAAATTGCTGTGCTAGCCATCACTTCATAAAGAATGGATGTTGTTATTTATGGGGCATGAGCCTTACATTTATTTGCACATTTATTAATGAATGCATTTTTGCAACATCATTCAATGAGTAATGCACAAACCACGATCCCATATGGTAGAGGAAAGTTAAATATTACATTTCACCCTCTGTGCAAAACATTCAGTAGCTAACAAATTCTAGTATGTACAGCCAAATTGCATTCCTTGTGTGGAGGAAACAAATTAAAGATTCATATTTTTATTTTTGGCTGGAAAATGAATCTAGAATGCCTGAACTTTTGAAAAAGTTTCAGACTCCTTGGGTATTCCTAACCTGTGGTACAACATTCAACAATCTCAGAGTTTACAGTAAAAAGAGAGAGCGATAAACCCTAGGGCAGGCCATCAGTGATTACAACTGCATGTATTTCCTCATGAACTCATTTTATTAGCAGAGATAATCTAATCCATGTGACACATAAATGCCCAGATAGGCCATTTTCACACAGCTGGGTGAAAATACATCCATTCATATTCTTTATGTGGCAACCTTATTAAAATATAGACAAAAGGCTATAGTTTTAAAAATCTATTTTAAGTGCTGTAATTTAATGTTTTATCCTTACTGTATTTTTATACATTTGCATTCTATTACAAATAAAAAGAAGAAAAAAATATAAAACAAAAATAAAAGAATGTATTTAAATATATAGTAAAAATGTATATTAAAATAATGTATTTACATTTATAGTCTATATACTGTAGTAAAATCTATTTTAAGCTTGTAATATTTAGTAATTTAAATAAAAGTTATTATTTTACAATAAAATTATTTAAGCACCATATTGTTTCATTACATTAAAATTTATTATAAAACCTTATATTAAAATAAAATATATTAAAATATTGTACTATTATGTAGAATTACTTATTTTGTGCATACACAACCAATATATTTGAGTCAGAATAAACTCATTCATGCTTGTAGTCTGGATGTCCATGCACATATAAGTCACGTTCCTTTCTCATTGGTTCTTTTGAATCCAAATTTATCCCATGCTGACTCATGCATAAATCCCAGTCCCTTACATTATATGACATTTATTTAGGAGGCGAATATAAATCCTTTTTAATCCAATGCGTTTAGGGGGGATTCACTAGGAATTTATTGTGCTGGTGTTGGTGAATCAGCCAGGGTGAGGTGTAACACTGCTCTGGGTTTATTTCAGAGTTTGTTATCTATTGGCTCGGAGTGGTTTGTTTCCCAGCAGCATCCATTCACCAGGGTGTATGTTTCTGTTCGTGTGCAGTATGACACCTGGTGACTGTGTATCTGTGTGTATGTGTGTCTGTATTTAATGTTCACCAGATGAGATCTGATCAGGAGTTGGACCATAGAGCTGAGGTGTGTGTGTGTGTGTGTGTGTGTGTGTGTGTGTGTGTGTGTGTGTGTGTGTGTGTGTGTGTGTGTGTGTGTGTGAGTGTGTGTGTTTGTGTGTATATGCGTGTGCCTTATTGGGAATTTGAAGTGTGATTGACAGGGGAGAAGTCTATTAGCTGAGATTGTTAACTCCAGGGCACAGTAGAAGCTGTTATCGGCTGCAGACAAACGTGAAAGGGCCCGGCTGATTCACAGGAAAGCCATTGTGCATTTCAAAGGTGTTGTCTGAGTGATTTGGGTCTGGGCTGACACCACAGAGAGGCAGAGAGAGCGAAAACACAGGAGAGAATGTGCTGGAATCCACAGTGATCAATGGATGTTTAGACATCCCCGTATACCCCCAGCCCTCGCACTCTTCCTCCCGCGCGCTGTCTCTCAGAGGAACTAGTGTGACAGTCATGGATAGAAAGGCTAGGGTAAAAGGAGAGCTAAATGTTTCAAGTTAAACTGGAGTGAGGCGGTTTGTCTGGCTGCCTGCTCGTGTTGGTGTGTGGGCTGTGATTGGCATTACATTGGAGTCATCCTTCTCTAGGATGGCCACTTGTGTCTGACTACTGTGAGCAGCAGTTCATTCTTTAGGTGTTGAAAGAATGGATGCACTCTGCACCTGAATGTAGCAAGTGGCCGGTTGTATTTTTGTAGTGCATTTGCTTGTCCAAATACCCACACTTGCGGTCTGTACACTTAACGACTTGACTACTTATATGACGTTTTTCCTGTAATAATTAACTTACATTGAAAATGTTTCTTTGGCCACACAAGTTTTTTTGTCAGAACATGATGTATGATTGGATTCACAATAAGCCTTGAATAGCTTTCTGGAGCAGTTTTTGAGATAATGTGGATTTAGTGTGCACTAAGGGCACTGCGCTTTAGGGTTTTTAAGATCTGGGACAGTCTTGCGCACGCACTTCCTATCACGCACATATTGCATAGCTCGTCAGTGAACTACAG
This sequence comes from Carassius carassius, assembly GCF_963082965.1. Taxonomy (NCBI): domain Eukaryota; kingdom Metazoa; phylum Chordata; class Actinopteri; order Cypriniformes; family Cyprinidae; genus Carassius; species Carassius carassius. The sequence continues at coordinate 7,331,349 of NC_081790.1, read as the reverse complement.
CTCTGTGTAGTAAATGCCGCTCCATCTGAAAGCACGTACTGGAGATTTACTTCTAATCACAAAACCAGCTGACAAGATGCACATGAAAATCATATTTGATTAGTTCCAAAGCCCTAGACTAAGGTGCTGTTGTTTACATGACTGCATTTAAAATCTATTTAAAATCTAAACTTTTTATTCATATTGGTCGTTCATTTACACAGCAACAGTGTTTTGGGGGCCTGAAAACGTTTGAAAACATTTGAAGACAGGTGTCGAAGTGCAAGGTTTTGAAAACAACACAGTTATATAGCCGGCAGCCATATCACCCTGGAGCCCAAGACCGGTTTCCCACTGAAGCTAAGCAGGGCTGAGCCTGGTCAGTACCTGGATGGGAGACCTCCTGAGAAAACTAGGTTGCTGCTGGAAGAGGTGCTAGTGAGGCCAGCAGGGGGTGCTCACCCTGTGGTCTGTGTGGGTCCTAGCACCCCAGTGTAGTAATGGGGACACTATACTGTCAACAAGCACCGTCCTTCGGATGAGATGTTAAACTGAGGTCCTGACTCTCTGTGGTCAGTAGAAATCCCAGGATGTCTTTCGAAAAGAGTAGAGGTGTGACCTCGGCATCCTGGCTAAATTCGCCCATTGGCCTCTGACCATCATGGCCTCCTAACAATCCCCATATCTGCTGATTGGCTTCATCACTCTGTCTCCTCTCCACCAGTAAGCTGGTGTGTGGTGGGCGTTCTGGTGCAATATGGCTGCCGTTGCATCATCCAGGTGGATGCTGCACACTAGTGGTGGTTGAGGAGATATCCCCTGTCTATGTAAAGCGCTTTGAGTGCCTAGAAAAGCGCTATATAAATGTAATGAATTATTATTATTATTATGCTTCATGTAAACTACAAAAATGCTAATTTGTGACTCACATGTTTACGTAGTGTTTCTATACTTCATGACAACGCCAACTACTGGCCTGGCAGGTATAATACAGTGATTTTATTTTTTCCGTTGGGCCGTGTGAACAGGGATTATTTTGACAATGTTGTCCTCTGTACATGAAAAAGGCAGACAAAATACCTTTCCGTAAGCACAAACATACCCTAAATCAGTCTGAGTGGTTCTTAAAAGGATATTCCACTTAAAAAGGGAAATCATTTACTCAACTGCTTGCCATCCTAGTAGTACTGTATATAACTTTCTTTCTTATGTGGAACACAGACAAAGAATTATATATGATAAATATAATTTTAAGCTTGTTTATTTGAGCTTAGCTTTATACATTACTACACTGTTGACAATGTAATTTTTTTTGTCAGCGGAATTTCACAGAAATTTTGATAATGTGAGCATACCTTGACAAACAGATTACTCTTGTTCAGAAAGACTCTGGCGAGTCTGACGAATCCTTCACTAAATTAACTCCTTAAGACAAGTAACTCAGTTTGAATGACAAAATTTTAAGTTTTTCCTTTAAAACAGGAACAGTATCATCAATTAAAATGCGTTTTTGCATTGTCAAATGACTAGTTTGCATTGTAGAGAATTTCATGTATTATAATGGAAGCATTTTGGAAATCTTTCATAAAGTACATGCACCAAATATTTGGCTGAAGGATTGAAACTATAAATATACTTAGAAATATGCTGTATTAATGTTATGCATTATTTTTATGAGCTGAATCAGCAGGGGCATGACAATCAGGCACTCAGGCATCCTATCATGTAACTTTTGCTTTTTGCAGTCGAGAACAGTCCTACAATTTTACATTAAAATAATAAATGAGTGTTTTACACACTAGTTGGTGTCAGGTTTTGTCATTTATTCTGTTTCATTTTTGTACTGCTGATTATTGTTGTCTCATCCAAATGTTTTTGCCTCTGCTGCCTCCTCTGATAAATCACCCCTGGATCATTCCTGAACTTCTTCTGACCCAGAGAGAGATGCAAAAACAGGGTTTTAGATGACAAAGAGCGAGAAAGGACATGTACGGTGAAGGCAAGATTAGCGCTCTGAACAAGCACCACCATCTTCCATGAACACAAACACACTTTCTACTATTTTCAATCCTATTTGCAGCTGAAACATTTCTGCTATCAACCTTAGGTTAAGGTATAACTAGCAAATAAATCTCAGTTATACTGACTGCACACTGCAAGTGAGCGATGCAAAATGACAAAACTAGAACACTGCCATCACAATGAAGCAATCTATAGCCTACTGTGAATGTATGACTTTGATTATATTGTGGAAGTTCTGTCACATTGCTAGTTTTGTTTTTGAACCCAACCTGAAAATGTTTTTTTTTTTAAAGGAATGTGTGCGCACATAAATGCAAAAAGTTTTTTTTTTTTTTTTTAATGATATAAGTTAAATGGAAATGTGGATTATAAGGGGAGGATTCTGATTTTGTGTCATTTTTCTGGTAGTGTTAACACATTTCAGTCTAGTTTTGCTACACCATATTGCATAACCTTTTATATTATAAGCATTCTAGTGTTTTTGTGCTCGTTGCATTGCTCACTTGCAGTGCAGGCAGCTTTATTTATTATAATGGGAACATTGTAGGTATTGTCACATTGTGTTGCCCACTTGACAATAATAGGTATGTTCTAGTGCTTGCCTGCAGTATATACATGGAGTTCAAACTAATTTTGTTGCATCATATCATATTGGTTGTAATGGTAACTAAAGTTCACTGAATATCACTCGTTGACTATAGCGGGAAAGTTCAAGTTTAGTTGCAGTTTTATGTTGCTTGATTGCAGTGTAGACAGATTTCTGTCTAATTTATATTGCTTATAATGGAGTCTGTTCTAGTTTTGTTATGGCATATTGCTCCCTTGCAGTATAGAAAACTTTATTGATTATAAATGAGAACGTTTTTTGGTTTTTTTTCATTGAGTGTGTTTACATGTAAAATCTCAATTCAAATATGCTTAAGAATCCGATCCGAACAAGTGCTTCGAGGTAGGTGAGAAAGAAATATATAGTACACTGTTTTTTGACCCCAAAAATTATAAAATTTGTTTTTCATCTTATGCAGCTGAAGGAGAATTTGTACAGTCAAAAAGCCTGTAGCTGTGGGAACTTTTCTGATGACATTTGGGGTGTTTTAATACTTTATTTAACAGCACAACTCGCATAATAAATGGAATATGCAGAACCAGGTACAAAAAGGATTGAATTCTGATTTCAATAACATAATAATAATTAAAAAAAAGAAAAGTCTGTTGATATGTTGTTGGTTTGCATGAAAACCATTAAACGGGTTATGACTTTTTTTTTGGCAGCTGATTTTTTTGTAGTTATCAGTATATTGGTGTGTAAATGTAAATGTGCTCACTGTTAAATCACTTGCAGTGTAGACAGTTTTCTTGATTGTAAATAGAGAATTCTTGCAGATATTGCATACTTGCAAAGTAGAATTTGTTCACTCTATGTTTTTTTTTTTTTTTTTGATAATACAGAGTTTTGCTTTAGACCAAATGAGAGCATGCTTTACCATTTTAAATCGTTTTCTTTTTTTGGTATTGTGTCAAAAAGAGTGACATGCACAGCGCTTCAAAAATCATTTCTGCGACACAGCAGAGGGATTGAGAGAGACATGCCACTGTTTTTCCATGCTCTCCCTGCAGCACAGAGCATACTGTTCTCTAATCAGCTGCTCTCCCTGTGAGTTTGCCTCTACTGATGGCAGAATTGGGTCTCTGGAAGCTACACTGCCTGTATTTTGTTGACTCTCAGTGGTGGAAAAAGCTTCATAAATTGAGATGCGTTCTCTCCCTCTCTCTCTCTTTGCCTCCTCCCCAAACACATAATCGCTGTAAACAAGCGCGCTGAGAGTGAGTGCATGTGTGATTTGGATGTTGTCATGGTTTATTTTCCCCGGTTAGAGATGCTGCCAGCATCATCATCATCCTCCCTCGTTCTCTTCCTCTCCCCACACAACCGTCGTGGCAGCAATTTCTCCCGCTGTCACAGCGCAGAGGCGGCACCTCTTTCCCTCTCGCTGGCTGTCTGCCCGGTAATTTCTTTTCATGCAAGCTGCAAATGTTTCTGTTGCTCTGACAGTGGGTAGACAGTAGATTAAGAGAAAGGAATTGCAGAGTGTGGAGGATACAGCGGCCCTTCCACTTTCAGCAGGAACAGACTGACTGCACACACAAGCACAGATAAGACATCGGGCTGACTAGAGAGCACCGGGCCGCTGATCGCTGTGTGATTTCACCCTGCAAGCACGACGGATGCTATCCTGCAATCATAAAGCGAACCGAAAAGCTGAATGCTTTGGTTTTATTAGACCCGATATATGTTCCATGACTAGAATGCATATTTCAGTTTCACACAGCTAGTGTTATACCTGTACTGCCCAACTCTCATACTCAACCAAATAAGATATTCTCTGTATCAGGGTATTTAAGGAATTTTTAGATCTAAAGTGGTCAAAAAAAGATAATTTGGACACTTACAGCAGTGCGGCTCACGAAGTGTGAATGTCTTTGCATGATATTAGAAAATATTAAATAAAGTGGCTCTTGTTAAAAAGAAAGTACTAGTTGGATGCTTTGTTTATAGTACCAGTTCTATTTGGTTTTGTGAATAAAAGGACATTTCATATCTTTTTTGACATTTTATGTGTTTATCTAGAGTTGCCCCCAAAAGTATTTAGATACTTAAATTACATTTAAAAATGTATGAATATCTTTGCATGACATCTCAAAAAAAAAGTGGCATTTGTTTTTTATTAAACTGTTTACTGTAGATACTTTATGTGCAGATGCCATTTGGTTTGGTATTTTGTTTCTAATGCAGTTGAATTCAGCCATTTAAGTGCCACTTGAATTTCTAAAGTGTCCAAATAATTTTTGGGCGCACTGCATACATACTAAGTGTCTAAAGCTAGATTTGAGTATCCTTTTTTATATAGTTTTATATAGTATGTCAAGTAGATAGATAAAGCAGTCTGTTAAATTGTAAGGTTCATAGAGAGTTTGGAAAGGAATATGTTAAACTTAGTTTCTATAGTTTTTAGTGCAATAAAACCTGACTAACCTTATAAGTGGACTTCAGGGATGGAATTATAATATGATCCCTTTAAGATAGATTAATGTTTAATTCACAGCAGTAAATGATCATGAGTCAGTTTCTTTAGTTTTCCCATTGTGTTCCTATATTAAGTTGTTTTCAGCCCCCCACTCTATCATAAAGATCTGTGCGAATGTACAGCATCAGCCTCCGGCTCATGTCCCATGGGTCATTTCATTCAGCAGCCACAAATAAACTTAGCATTCTTTCTGAATCTCCAATGAGGAATAAAAAGAGGATTTTGAGATATATTTAGTTTGATTATATAAAGAGAGAAGTGTGCCTTCACTTTCTTCTTCCTCTCTCTCAGAAAAACATTGGAAATCTCATCTCTGGTGCGATGTGTTCGCCATGTCCAATTCTCGAAAGGCAAAATGCTCTGAATCTGAAGAATTTATAAGCGACAATGCAGCACTTGCGTGTTGGTATTTACACAGTCATCTTCATAAAAACTGGAAGATTCAATGACATTTCAAATCAAGCATAGCCTTTAACATCCAATTTACTGTCACAATCACTCAGGGAGGCGCAGGGAAATGAGTAGAGTGTAACTATGACAACATACCTATGTGTGGACACATGGGGTGAGATTCAATATAGATGGCAGGATGCAAGGATTTGGCTGAAATTAACTTGTGGCAGGGAGGGAAATGAAAGTAGCGATGGGTGGAATGAGTAAATGTGTGGGTCCATTTCCTCGCATGGCAATGGGATGGATCCCTAGATTAAAGCTTTACGTGGGAAAGAGGGGATCCGGGCCGTGGCCTGGCAGAGACGATAAGAGCCGGCCTACCCTCACATCTCAGCAGATGCATTATTGATCAAGACTACTGGTAGCCAAGGGGTTCTCCCATATGGGACTCACGCCTCTGGTTATAGGTCTGTGCAGAAGGATGAAGGCTTGCTGGAACTATTATTTGGTGATATTACTTGCACTCTTTTGTTAGGTGCACAAGAAAATTTAGTTGTGCCCAAATTCTGTTATTGTGCATATACTGTATGAGGGAAATTCTCCCATTGATTACATTTTATTGTATGTATATACGTATATATAAGGATACAATTATGTTTTTGTCGCATAACATCTGTTAATAGAAATGCCGTCAGTTTTGTATCAACATTTCTAAAATATCGCAAAAGTTCTGTACAAACCTGTAATGGAAACCCAGGTATTTTCTCAGATGTTTCTCATAAATGCCTTGTTTGAAATAAAATGAGTAAATTGTGAACAAACATCAAAAGAATTGATAATTGAGAAAATTTGATGAGAAATATAAGTTCATGTCGATTATTCTTAGACTCTGAAAGAGATACATGCCAGATTACTTGAGCCTGTTTTCAGGATAAACATTTCAGAAACAAGAGACTCGCACTCTCAATTTGGTTTTCACTCTCCATGTGTCTCATTGCTGTTTAGGAGAAATAATTGATATAATACATTAAGTAGATCCTATTGTTCCTATGGGATGAAGTTCAAGGTAAACCTGCTCAGGCTAGATTTCAGAGATGGTTTTTGAATTCTGTAAAAAAAAAAAAAAAAATCTGTTCTGCCATTGCAAGACAAAAAAAAAAAAAAACCTCCAAAATAATTTAAAAGCTCCAGGTACTGTCGAGCAACCTTGGATTTTAACTAGTGTAGAAAGTTACAAGGAGCTCAAAACAATCTTTTAAAAGTTATCATCTCTGTCCGAGCGTGCACGTAAAAAGAAAGTAAAAAGTTTTAAAGGAGATCTGTAAAAAAGGACCAATCAGACTCAAGGTGTCCGTTCTCACTTTTTTTACACTCCCTCCGTCCCTATCTCTCCCTCTATCTCCCTCTGCCTCTACCTCCATCAGTCTAAGAGAGTCTGCAAAGATGCACCATTTCCTGTGCTGAGGCTCCTGGCTTCGCTAGATTAATTGAATAGACCCAGCTGTGCTTTAATTAGTGTTAAAAGATCAATGATTTTCGATACAGAGATGCCTGCTGTTAACCCCTTTCTGCCTGCCATGTTTTTTATTTCCCATGATCCCTCCATCTTGTTGGTTTGTTTCTCACTATTAGCGACCTGTAGTTCTGAGCATGTTGGCATGACTTTCGAATTCAGAGCCTTAGAATGTACAAATACATGCATGTATCGCAAGATGCTGCTTTGTGTCTCGCCAGCACAATTAATGTTCCTTTGGCGGCAGATCTAATGACAATTAAAAAGAGTTAATTATTTCTGCCACAATGATCAAGAGCATGTTAGGCATGAGGAAGAGGGAGCGAGCACAAGGAGATTTGCTTTAACCAATTTAAAGCCTGAGGCATATTTAACTCTCTAAAGGCTTCGTTCAAAGCTCTTCCTTTAATATAAATATAGTAGGACATTTAAAACAATGCATGACACCCTTTGTGCTCTCTAGGCTTCTGAATGTTCTTTTAAAGTCATTATCAAATAAAAAAATTTTTTCAATCATTTAGTCCGTTGTCATTCATTTTTGAATGCAGTGCCCAGATCTCTAAATCTAATCAACAACCAGACAGAGCCAACTCATCATTCCTGTCCCCAACGGTTTTTCTTTTTCATTACACTTGAAGTTTGTGTCATATGGAAGCCTGTTTCCATCACTGAAAAAAAAGAAATTGCACTATACCGACTTTTTATCTCACAATTCTTTTTTTCTTGCAATTGCGAGATTGCATCCTAAATTGCATGATGCAAACTTGCAATTAAGATTTTTTATTTATGATTTTGTATGATTTATTTTTAGTTAAGGGATGTAAACTTGCAGTTGTGAGCTATAAAGTCAGAATTGCGAGATATAAACTCAGTTGCCAGAATTTTTCTTGCAACTCTAACTTTATTTCTCACAATTTCACGTTTACATTCCACAATTTTGACTTTCTTATACAGTCTAGATCATGCAATTCTGAGAAAAAAAGTCAGAAGTGTGAGAACTGTTTTGTTACACTTCTGTTTGTTTTTTTGTTTTTTGTTTTTTGTAAATACAAATATTATTGGACTACTTTTTACAAGGAAATATAAGTCTTTCTGTTTCCAAATTTCAAGTTTAATTCAATGCTTAATTCTTGCGGTTTCTTTAATTATTTCTGAAATTTAGTACCAATTTCTGAGAGAAAATTGTTTCAAAGTAAATACTAAATTAACTTTTTCTGAACACACAAGGATAACTTAAAGTTTGAATATTCACGCTCACTTATAAAATGGTTACATTTTGTTCTGTTTCTCACAAAAAGTTATCGTATGGCTTTGGAAGACTTGGAATATCATATGAACTACTGTTTGAAATTATGCGGCTGAGTAAAAGATAATGTTTATTTTTGGGTGAACTAAGGCCTCACAAGAATACCTCCTTGATTTTAATGTAAATGTATTTTGGGGCATGATTTAGATTTAGATTTAGAAGTCCTTGAAACAATGCTCTCTTTCGTGAATGTTGAAGTGTATTACATAATTACAACAATAAAATGGAAGATTTGATTATACGATGATACTTCAAATACTAAACACTTCCAATAGTTTTTATTGCAAGGCTGAAGCTGTTTCTTTGTGCAATGATTTCAGTTCCTGTAAGAGTTCCTGTTACATTTCTTTCTTTCTCCCGCATATGTCTTCTACTCATTCACCTGACTTACGCCAAGGCCCATTCTGCTTGAACATAGTGCCATTTTATGTGTAAGTGAGTAAGTGTGTGTGTGTGTGTGTGTGTGTGTGTGTGTGTGAGAGAGAGAGAGAGAGAGACAGAAGGGAATGTGACCCAGTGTATTTTGTGCGAGGTCTGATGAATGTGTGGTGACACATTCACTTGAGCCCAGATCCATCACGGTAACTGGAGACACTACAGAAGCAGGGAAATTAAAAGTGGGGCCTTGAGTGGCAGAGGCCAATGGCTGAGGCTAAACTTGGCTAAATAAATACTCCAGTTATTAGCCAAAAACACCTTTAGATCATCTACACTGAGAGTTTCTTAATGGGGCTGACGTGCATTGTTGTGCTGCAAGTAAGCAGTGTTTGAGTTTGGGAGTGATGTGCTTTTGCAAAACCATATATTTTATGTTGAAGATATACTGCATGCATGAGGTTTTGAACAGAATCATAATGTGGTACAAAACAAAGACTGGATACTGACCACGGGTGTGTTTCCCAAAAGTCACTTTGGTCACCAATAGAGTTCAATGGAACTTGTGACCATAGTTAGCTAACAATGATTTTGGGAAATGAAAAATAATAATAACAAACAAGTATTTTAAAGTAATTAAAGTAATTTAAAGATTCAAAGTAATACACATTTCCTAGTACATGTGACTTAAACAGCCCCTGAATAAACCCAGTTGATCCATGTATATGCTCATCTTGCCAAACTTGGTTCAGGTTATACTGAATAAATAGAGTAACATGGTCAGTTTCAGCGATTTATATATATATATATATATATATATATATATATATATAATTTATATATATACAATTATTATGCTCTTGATTATACTTTTGTTTGGAGTAAAAAAAAAAAAGGAGCATTACATTTTTATTTTTATTTTTATTTTTCTGCTCCCTTTGATTTAATAATTTATGCATAATATAGTTCAATCAAAAGAATGCACAGAATAATAAATCAGCAAAGTGGAAGAGGGATAAGCTGCCTGCATTGTCGGGTCTTTAGATGTATATGCTCATATGAAATTATGCTGCCTGTGGGTTTATGAAAACATGTCAAAGCAACACACATCAATCCCAGTAATAATGCCAAGCTACAAAACATGTTATCTGTTTCTGATGCAGAAAAGCTAGTTCATGCATTCATGACCTCTAGACTGGACTATTGTAATGCACTTCTAGGTGGTTGTCCTGCTTCGTCAATAAACAAGCTACAGGTAGTCCAAAATGCAGCAGCTAGAGTCCTTACGAGGTCAAGAAAATATGATCATATTACCCCAATTTTACAGTCTCTGCACTGGCTACCTATTAAGTTTTGTATCAGTTACAAATTATCATTACTTACCTATAAGGCCCTAAATGGTTTAGCTCCTGCATACCTAACTAGCCTTCTACCACGCTACAACCCATCACGCTCCCTAAGGTCATAAAACACTGAACTTTTGGTAGTTCCTAGGATAGCAAAGTCCACTAAAGGAGGTAGAGCTTTATCACATTTGGCTCCCAAACTCTGGAATAGCCTTCCTGATAATGTTCGGGGTTCAGACACACTCTCTCTGTTTAAATCTAGATTAAAAACGCATCTCTTTCGCCAAGCATTCGAATAATGGATCTCTTAAATTGTGAGTGTAGTTGCATCTGATCAAATGTGCATTTTTATTCATTAGCTTGGGTTAAACTAATTTTACTTTGTTGGATCAGCAGCTATGCTAATGATGTCTCTATTTTGTTTCTATGTTTTGCCACGGGACTAGGATTTACACAAGCTCCAGTCTGGATCCAGAACACCTGAGAAGAGATGATGCTGACCCTCAGAGGACCTCAGATGATGCTAACCCTGAATCAACAACAGAACTAACAAATATTGCTACATGTGTGACTGCATCTTATAATAATTATTAATTAATAATATTAATAATGTTCATCGTCTAGCTGACTACGTCTTGTATTAATTTTTTCTAAAAATCCTGTCAAACGTGCACAAACTGACAGTCACCACCATAAGCTACTACTATATATTGTAGAAACATAATTTTCTGTAAAGTTGCTTTGTAACGATTTGTATTGTAAAAAGCGCTATAAAAATAAACTTGAATTGAATTGAATAATACTTGAAACAGACTCTATGGTATGCAAATACAAAGTAATGTAAGCAAACTACGAAAGGAAAATGATATCACTATATTATATAACTGTTCATTTATTACACTAGACCTGGTGGAGGGTCTTAAAGTGTTTAAGTCAGTGTTCTTTCGTTATATTTAATGTTTGAATGTGTTTCTTATAATATATTCATGTTGATTATAGCAGATCGTGTTAATTGAATAAATTGCGAATCAGAATATTTGACAGTGATGTGTGATATTTTGCACATTTTACACATAAGTTACGTGTGCCTATTTATTTGATAATTTAATTCATGCACAAATATTTCCTATGCGGTGTTAAAGTTAGTCACATAACCTTTTAGCAACACTATAAAATTTAAACGAGCAAGGGGTGCTGAGACCTGTCAATATTTTCCACATGTTGAACAGAAATATTTTAATTTTTTCATCTGTAATGTGCCTGAATTGAATTACAAAACAGCTCAATAGCACAGAATTGGCTTTTTATGTAATGTTATGACTGTAAATGATGGAGTCATAAACCCTGGGTGAATGCTTAAGTGTTTGAATTATTGTCATAATCATCATTACATCGCTGTGTGTAATGCGTATCGCTAGAGATGGCAGGATGAAATTTGAATTTGTTATCAGTGAGAGAAGCTCTATTCTTGGAGCTGAGACTTTATTCATGAAGAGAGTGACGCTCTGTCTCTGATCCTGGATCAGAGCCCATCTCTCACTTTCTGCTTTTTTTCTCTCTCTGTCGCTTTCTCTCCTCCAATCTCCCCCCATTTTGCTCTTCGCCCAACTCTACGGGAAGCTTTCCTATCCAATTTACTCCTTTCCGTCTCTTCTCTCTGAGTGCAGAGTTTAGATTTGGGCGACAGAAAGCTTCATAAACAATTTCCTCCCCCTACCGCCGAGCCATTTTGCCCCGGCAGTGTGTGAACGCCATTCCAATTTCCCGAATCCATACTTCACAGATATTTCTTCCTCCTTACTGCGCTTTCCTCCTAACCTTTCCCTCCCTCTCTCACTCTTTCTCCGTTCTTGTTACAGTACCTGTCTGGAGAGGGTTCTTGTCTCATTGCAGAGTGTAGTAACACTGGATGGTTATGTCTCAAGGCTGCTGGTGTGCTGGCAATTTACTCCTGTGTACCAGGAACCTCCAGTGATGTGTGTAGATGTCCTGTGAACATCTGATCTCAAAACTTTGGATGCTTATTCTGTATATCCTGTTGTGAGAAAAATAATCTGCACTGCAAGGAATCATTGATAGGTCTAGTAAATGGAAAATATATATATATATATATTTTGGTTTACTTACGATTCATGTTCTTTAGCTTAATAACATTCAGGAACAAGAATAACGCAACTAGATTCAGCTTTTTGATTCTGATTTTTTTTTTAAAGTCAGACCAGCAAGCATAGAAGGTAATTTGGATTAATGTGCTTTTTTTCCCCCACTGAATCTGGGGCATGAATGACCATATGTTTTCTAATTTATTGTCTTCTGCTTTAATGATGTGTTTATGAAATGATCATATAGAGTATTGTTACATTTGTGTTTTATATACCAGCTGTTGAGGTCTGTGTAGGGTGTTTTTGTAGTGCACTGAACAAAAATGGTGTAGATACAATTAACAATCAGAAATTGCAAGTAAACTTTTTATTATTTATTTATTTATTATTATTATTTTTTTTATTAGAAGGCTATTTATTTTACAGTGTAGACCAATATATCAGACAAGATATTTATTACTTGGCTACCTGAGTTGTTTGTTTAAATTTGGTCATTTTAATTGTCACTCTTTTAATTTAGTATTTTTAATTATTATTATTTTTTTTGCATTGTTTATGTTTGCTACACTTTAAAAAATGCTGGGTTAAATACAACCCAGCGCTGGGTAAAATATGGACAAACCCAGCAACTGGGTTGTTTGTTTTTGAAAAATTACTGTGTAGCTGACTTAAAATGAACCCAAAATAGATTGTAAATTAAATCTCATTCACATAATTACTAGAGTCATCAGCAATAATCTAAAGGGGAACATTTATTAATAAGCAATTAAATTATTATTATTTTTATTATTACAGTTTTTTTCGATAGCTAAACGACAGTGAGCAGAAATGAAGCTACAACTAACTACAATCTGCACTACCAACAGTCACCTGAGCTAAACAGTTCACATCACCTGCAAAACTCATTCCAAGCAACACAACTCTTAACACATGGCTCAAAAAAGGCTCAGTGCATCCAAACCCTACATACAACCCTCACTGAGATAACATACACTGTCACTCAGAACACACTGAGAGGAAAAACACTAGCATCAAACACCAATACAGAAAATATTAACTTTTCATCTTTACAGTTTGAACTATTTCAGTGACTTCATACAAAGTAATATTTTCTTCAAAGAAAGGAGTGACATTCTTTCACATGATTTATTTACATTTTTAGAACATAACAGTTCTTTAAGGTAAATGAAAATTATCAGTTTGTTTCAATAGTCTGTAGTAATTTACGGAATTACAGTAATGAGAAAAAAAGGTAGAAACTAAAAGTACATACTGTAATTCAAACAAATAATTGAGGCGCTAATCCTGAAATTGCAATCAGCAGTGTTTGAAATTTATTCTGTTTTGAATGTGTGCTTCACAGTTCTGACAGCAGTGTGTTAGCATTTGAACAAAGTGCTGTAAATCCACAGTGTTGTGCAGGTTGTGGTTAAAGTCATGGGATAAGTGTGTAGAGTTTTGAAAACTGTGTTCAAGCAATGAAAAACGAACTACCCAGAAAGTTGGGTTAAACATTTAACCCAATCACTGGGGCAAAACAACCCAACCACTGGGTTTATCCATATTTCCCCCAGCATTTTTTTCAATTGAATTCTGTATTTGTCAGCATTTTATCTGCTTATTGGCCACCGTGTTTTTTAGATATCGATATCAGCACTGATTAGTGCCAAAGCCAAATCCATATCAATACTTTTCAGCAGTCAACAAATATTTGTTCTCCATGATATAGACATTTTTCATAGATGAAAAACATCAAGAAACGTCTCTAGGTTACGTATGTAACCCTAGTTCCTCGAGGGAACGAGACGCTGCGTCAAATGCGCTTTGGGAAACGCGCTTAGCATGAGCGACTATCGTGTGTAATCAGTCCAATGGAAGAGCGTGACGTCACAGGCGGGGTGACGTAAGCGACCAGGAAGCTATAAAAGCACGTGCCGCGCAGCTGGCGTCAGCTTCGAGTACCAGCAAGCGCTGGCAAGGGTGCCAGGGGTATGGCTCCGAGACGCAGCGTCTCGTTCCCTCGAGGAACTAGGGTTACATACGTAACCTAGAGACGTTCCTCTTCAGGAACTCGAGCTGCGTCAAATGCGCTTTGGGGAACGAGTACCAACGCTGCCAGACTACCAAACCCCTGCCTAGTGTGTATCCGAAGAGCACAGCTTAGGACAAGAGGACAGAAGTGCCTGGAGTGACTGGCATATCTAGGCCATAGAATTTAACAAACGTAGAGGGCGTGGACCACCCCGCAGCATTGCAGATGTCCAGCATGGATACACCTGCTAGGAAGGCCTTGGAGGCCGCCATACCCCGAGTAGAGTGAGCCTTGGCTCCCGACAGCGGGGGACGACCAGAGGACTCATAGGTGGCGTTGATAGCCTCGACTATCCAACGACTAATAGTCTGCTTAAAAGCAGGAGAACCCCTCTTCGGGGGACCGTAGCATACAAGCAGTCGGTCAGTTTTTCTCCACAGGGCAGCTCTGTGGACGTATGCGTCCAGAGCTCGAACTGGACACATACAATTTAGCTTCGCTTGATCGGGCTCCCGACAGGGAGGAGGACAGAAGGCCTGCAGCACTACAGGTCATGGTGTAACAGAGGGAACCTTAGGAACATATCCCGCTCAAGGGTATATGAATGCTTTGGTCATGCCAGGTGCAAACTCGAAATAAGTGGGGGCCACAGAGAGGGCCTGAAGATCTCCTACTCTCCGCAGAGAGGTGATAGCCAACAGAAAGGAGGTTTTAAGCGTAAGATGTCTGTCTGAAATATCTTGAATGGGTTCAAACTGGGGGTTTGCACATTGCCTCTTACACCACAACCAAGTCCCACGGGGGAATATGGGACCATACTGGAGGTCTCAGCCTTAGCGCACCGCGGAGGAAACGTGTAACTAGGGGGTGTCTTCCCAAAGACTGGCCATCGAGAAGGGCGTGGTAGGCCGCAATGGCCACCACGTAAACCTTCAGCGTGGAGTGGGTCAACCCTGCAGAGAGCCTGGCCTGTAGAAACTCCAGAACTGTACCAACTGGGCAGTTTGCTGGGTCTAGCTGGCGGTCTCTGCACCATGAGGTGAAGAGTTTCCACCTCAGGGCGTACAGTTTCCCCGTCGAGGGAGCTCAACAACCTTGGTTGAGAGACCAGCTGCTAATAGTTGTGCCCCCTCAGGGGCCACACCCACAGCTTCCACAACTCCAGGCGAGGGTGCATTATCGTGCCCTGCGCCTGTGAGAGTAGGTCTGTCCTGATCGGTATCTCCCATGGAGAGCCATCGAGGAGCGAGATGTAGCCGCACTGGGTTGTGCATTATAATTAACTCAAATGATATATAGGGAATTTTAATAATTAATCAGAAATATGATTAATAAATATATATCTCATATGACAGTTACATTAAAATTATTGAAGATGAAAAATACGTCAATTGTATATAACAATAACTCATTACAAGGCACTGTAATTTACTCATTAATATGTCAATATTCCATTCTTCATATCAATTATAGTGATATCTCTTACTGTAAATTACCGCAAATCAAACAGTGGTTTGTCCAGCAAACGGCCGTAAGATTAACTTATCAACTTTCAATAAAGTTATCACTTCTTATAATTCAAGGAAAAATATTTTCTGGCCATGAAAACATTATCCTATCACTATGAAATTTCGGTTACTAAAAAGTAAAGAGCTTGTAGCTAAAGATCAGACATTTCATTGACTCGTGATGTGAGCGATCATGAATATATATTGTTTTTTACTAATTGAAATAATACTACATCAAACTACAAATCACACAGAGTAAATATGCGTACGACAATACAGACAATAAACTTTGTACAAGACATAATGGAATCCAAATGAGGGAGAGAGAGAGAGAGAGAGAGAGAGAATGAGTGAGAGAGGATGAGAGAGAGAGGTGAGAGAATTAGGCGTGATCACAGAATCACGCGCTCAGTTATGCAAACTCACAGACAGTAACTCTTGAAAGACAACAACGAATCAAATCACCTTAAAAAGGTAATAGACAAACTTTAAGCAGCATTTAAGTCTCCATAGAGAATGATACTTGCATGTGGTCACTTTGTGATTGGGCGTATTCTCTCATGTCTTCCCGGGGCTGCTATGGACTCACGCCGTATTTGAAAGGTCCAACAAACTTAATGATTCAGAATTAGTCTTCCTCGTTTAGAGAGGAACTTAGTAAGTAAAAGAAATGAAAACAAAGAAGATGAAAGCTACGGAGGTGAAAGCTCCCGAAGGAGCCATGAGAACAGCTGTTCTCTCAGCCGCCGTGCTGAGATCAACAGCGATAGAAAAGCGGACCAAGAGCGCGAGGAAGAGCAAGAAAAACACGAAGAGAGGGAGGAACTTCCTGGGTCAGTTCTTATGGCTTGCCTTGTTCACGCCTCTGTTTGCGTGAACAACCAATGAACGTCCGCGATCTGAAGCGGGAAAAACGTTCCATTGTCTCTGGGGAACCACCCACTCTAATAAGTTATGGCTTATCAGATTTCAGCAGTGATATTCTAGCAAGTTTGTAATTCCAGATTAATACATTTTTCATTAATTTCCTTTATATAAGTGAGTCCGTCAAAGCATGACGATTAAACAGATATCAAAAATAACATATATAACTGATAGAAACACGACGTTACATTCATATGCAGAATTACACACATTTAAAGTTTGATTAACACACGATAAAACTGCAGATACTCCAATTTATATGGGGAAAACATCTAATGCACAAAAAGGCAATAATCAAGAGTAAGAGTTAGCTTAACTGTCCTGTTTTCCCAGTGGGATCATAAAGTTTTATGAGCTGGTCAGGAGTAGGGTTACAGAATTATGACTCTTATTTGAGAACATTAAATTAGGAGAAGCATTTCCAATTTACAAGACAGCAATTTATAATCGTCGCATAACAGGATTAACCACTTTATGCAACACACAATATATATTCAAAATACATATTATTAAGGACTTACATAAAGAGCGTAAATTGTGTGTGTGTGCTTATGTGTGTGTGTGTGTTGTGGAATGTGTTTCGTTTCTCCTTTGAGGCTGCTCACGTGACTCTGGAATTTCTGTCCAGAGTGTCATAAATCATTTAAATCCAGCCAGGCTGGCGCCAGGCCAGGCATTTAGTTTAGAGAGAGTTGGGTTTATATGCCTGAATTCAAAATCTACAAGCTTTGGGTTTGAATTGTTTTAGATTCAACGAACCGTGATTCATTAGTTCAGAACCCATGAATCAATGAACTGCATATCCGTTACAGAGACCAGGTCGGTGAACCATACTCGGCCCGGCCAGAACGGGGCTACTAACAACAGACGGACCCCGTCCCGGCGTACTCTCGCCAGAACTCCCGGGAGCAGAGCAATAGGGGGAAAGGTGTACAGACGAAGCCTCTGCCAGGTCTGTACCATAGCGTCCAGTCCCAGAGGAGCTGGATAAACTAGAAAGAACCAAAGGGGACATTGAGATGTCTCTTGAGTCGCAAAAAGGTCTACTTGAGCCCTGCCAAATATTATCCATATCTCCCATATTTAGTTTCCCAGGAATATATACTGCTCTTAATGAGAGGAGTTTGCTCTGGGACCACACCAGGATCTGGTGCGCCAGCTTGTACAAAGGGCACGAACGCAGACCTCCCTGGTGGTTGATGTAAGAGACCACCGATGTGTTGTCGGTGTGCACCAACACATGGTGACCCCTTAGGTCTGTGAGGAAGTGCTTCAGTGCACGATAAACCACTCCACAGACCACGGGCAGGGTGGCCACTCATGACTGTACCCCAGCCGGTGAGAGATGCGTCTGTCGCTAGTATTACACGGCGACAAGGAGCTCCCAGCACCGGGCCCTGATTCAAGAACCAAGGTTACTTTCACATGTATAAGGCACGGATGCAGCGCCGCGTGATCTTGATAGTGGGAAGTAGATTGCCCCTCTGGGAAAATCCCTTGGTCTTGAGCCACCACTGTAGGGGTCTCATGTACAGCAGGCCAAGAGGTATCATGTTGGAAGCAGCTGCCATCAGACCCAACAATCTCTGAAATTGTTTGACAGTAAGTGACTGGCCTTCACTGACTCTCTCGACTGAGATGAGGATCGACTCGATACGAGCAGGGGACAATCGTGCCTGCATCGCAGTCGAATCCCATACTACGCCTAGATAGGTGGTTCTCTGAACCGGAGAAAATACACTCTTCTTGGCGTTCAGTCTCAATCCCAGCTCCCCCATATGTGCGAGAATGACATCTCAATGCCAAGCCACAACCTGCTCTCACTGAGCTAAAATCAACCAATCGTCAATATAGTTGAGAATGCGGATGCGGGGACCAGAGCCGCGTCTACACATTTTGTGAACGTGCGGGGTGAGAGTGCAAGGCCGAAGGGAAGTACTCGATATTGGTATGCTTCGCCCCGAAAGCGAACCTCAGAAACTTCCTGTGTTGTGGAAGGATGGATATGTGGAAGTATGCAGCTTTAAGATCTATTGTGACAAACCAGTCCTCGGACCTGATCTGAGCTGCATCATGCTTGATTGTGAGCATTTTGAACTTCAATCTCATAACTGAACGATTTAAGACCCTCAAGTCTATAATCGGATGCAACCCCCCATCCTTCTTTTGAATTATGAAATATCAGCTGTAAAATCCGGACTCCCTGTCTTGAGGAGGGACCACCTCGATGGCCTCCTTCTCTAATAGGGTTTTGACTTCCTGTTCCATAACCAGACCCTGCCTGAGGCAGACTATCGTCGGGATGACCCGGAGGAGCACAAGAGGCGACGCTCTGTTTCTGTGCCTCGCGATACGTGCCATGGCTGCCATGGACCGCCCAATCGCTCGGGCGGTCTCCTTGGTGGCGCGGAGGGAGAGATCAGCGGTCCTTCTTAGCTCTGAAATATCATGGGACTTGATCTCCTCTCCCTCATCTAGCTCTTTAAGCAGGTCGGCTTGGTACACCTGTAACACCGCCATGGTGTGCAGACACGCACCAGCCTGACCTGCAGCCGCATACCCTTTGCCCACCAAAGCCGATGTTGTTCTGAGTGGCTTTGAGGGTAATGCCGGGGCCTTAAGAGACGATGCCGCGCCAGGGGACAGATAGCTTGCGAGCTGCTGTTCCACCCGGGGCATCGCTCTATAGCCGTGCTCTCCCATCCCCACCACGTTGCCATAGTAGTCAGACGAGGGGATGTAGAGGCGGGCTGAAAATGGGCGTTTCCACGACCTGGCGATCTCATCATGCAGGTCGGGAAAGAATGGAAGGCCCCGGCTGGGAGGTGGCTGACTGTATCCCCACCCGTTATATATCTTGGGCAGGGAGGAACACACAACCTATAACGTGATTTGGAATCGCCTTCACTATGTTTTGATTTCGCCTTGCTCTTCGGCATGTCTAGGAGCTCTAACTGGACAGACAACAGTAAATAAGACTCACAAGACAAACAAGTGACATTCACACACAGAGCGCTTGCTGAAAGACGCGAAGCTGACGCCAGCTGCGCGGCACGTGCTTTTATAGCTTCCTGGTCGCTTACATCACCCCGCCTGTGACGTCACACTCTTCCATTGGACTGATTACACACGATATTCAGAGTCGCTCACGCTAAGCGCGTTCCCCAAAGCGCATTTGACGCAGCTTGAGTTCCTGAAGAGGAAATAAAGAACACTTAACATGGACAGGCTGGTATGCCCTCTTAACGTGCGGAGTGGACATATTAGCACAATGCTTGTGAACTTTTTTTTATTGTAGTGTATAGATGCCCTGTGGACATCTGATTTCATAACCCTCACGTTAATACTGTATTTCCTGCTGCAAAATACTAATAATCTGGTCACCATTTCAGTCATTGTGATTTTCCTCATGGGCAAAATCCAATGAGATGCAATAATAACAACTGTAGAAAGTATAGAGCCTGAGGCAATGGCTCTCTGTTTGGGAGTCACATTTGCTTTTATTCCCTTCGTGGACGGGCCTGACTAAATCTCCCGTAACATTATGAGCCATGCATCATGGCAAGGTTGTGTTTATTAGACGCTGTGTATTACTGGATTGTTTCTGACCTCGACAGGAGACGAAAGGTGAGGGAAAAAACGGACAAGCTGCTATAAAGGGGAATTAGAATAAGACAAAGGAGGCACCATCGCTGGATCTTCTGGAGGTGAATAAAGATGAATAGCATTTGTGAACCCTTAGTCCAGATTTCAGGGTCTTCAGAGGTGTCTGCTTGATTCCAATATGCATCCCGATGAGGGCAGCTAGGACATGGTTTGTCTGGGTTATGTATACTAGGATTGTGAATGAATACAAATTCACTTGTTTCTCTCAATAGTGAAAAGAAAGAGGGCCCTAATCGTCAAGGCAGATTTCCTACAATATACTTTTTTATTATTGAAAAGTGATGAAAACATGCGCATGTCTGTCTTCTAATTTGCTTTATAGGAACTGATCTCTCAAAAAAGGACAATTCTGTCATTTACTCACCCCTCGTGTTGCTCCAACCTTTATGACTTGCTTTCTTCATTGGAACTCGAGAGACACTGGACAGAATGTTCTCAAAGCTCTTTTAGAAGGGGATAAATGACAGTTTTGACCTCCAAAAAGACAAAAAAAAAATTTAATGCTCTTCTTATGTCTTGTGCAGTGTATTCTGAAGTAAAAAAAAAAATTAACATCTTTTTTTTTTCCTTTAGTGTTGTGATGGAGGAGAATATTTTCAGTGAAAATTGTTTTCAATTTGAGTCTGTTTCTCACACAAAAGCTATCATGACATCAGAGGACTTGGAATATAGTGTGTGGGTTGTATGAACTTCTTTTACAGTGCTTTGTGGAGTTTGACAGCGTGTCCCCTCTCACTTTCATTGTACGGAAAAGAGCTGCCTAACATCTCCTTTTGTGCTTCATGAAGAAAGTCATGCGGAACCTTTTGGAATGTCATGAGGGTGAGTAAATGATGACAGAATTTCCATTTTTGGGTGAACTACTCCTTGAGTGCAATTTTCATTTCAAAAGAATTGCAGAATTATATAGATTAGTTTGCAGAGATGCTCATGTAGCCTGAAACCTGAGGAATAAGACCCTAAGACACATTAAACATACTTCTGCATTCAGGTCAGTCTTTAAATGCGTTGCAGAGCAAAAAGTCTTCTGTGTTTGTTTAATCTGGGTTATGTTGGTCTGTGTCTTTCTCTTTACCATCTCTGCATCTGAATGCATGTGTGTTAGCCAGAGGGCAGTAAATGAGGTTTATTCCAAATGTCAGCTTCCAAGACCTTTACACAGATAGATTTGTCTCTCTCTGACCACATATACTGTAGATTAAACCTAATTAGATTAATCTATGTATTTGTCATGATTGCTCCTTCATAGAGAGCTTGATCTTTGCTCATTACGTATGGCTGGGCAATTTGGCAAAACAATTTAATCTCTTTTGTTTCAAATGTTGACCAATTCTCAATTTTTTTTTTAATGATTTTTAACTTGAAAATGTAACTACAGTATGATTCATATAGCTTTTTCTTTATTATCCCTCTAGTTAAAGAAAATTCGATTCCAAGTTCACCATACGTGAAGCTGTCAACGTGATGTAAATGTTAAATAAATAATTTGCTAAATATCTTTGCAGAAAAGATGCATGATGAACTATAATTTGTACAAACATGCAACATCTTTTTCAAACTTGTATTATACGTATTATATGTTCAGAAATAACACAAGGAAAATGCTTCTCAAAATCTCAAAAATCAAGGTAATTCAAATTCAAAATGACTGAAGGAATTACATCAGTAGACTATTATTAACTATAAATGTTCTGTAAAAACAACAGCAACTTTCATCCTGTCACCGTGATATAAACATGAAATATAAGACATACAGTAGTAGTTAACGGTTTCTTATTTGTTTGCACTGCTTTTCCATTGTTTTTCTATGTAAACATAGATTCGTTTGAATGTTGCACTCACATCTCTTGCAGCGTCTCATGCATGAAACAGCATTCTAAAAATGTGGCGCTCAAGATAAAAGAAGTTCACTCCCAACTTACATGTTTTTCCTATTCCATTGCCCACGTCACATTAGTTTGTCAACACAAAGGCGCATTCTGTGTGAATGGCACCGATTCAGATTTTTAAGATTATGTATAAATCTTAATTAAAAAAAAAAAATTACCCTTGTGATTTTTTTTTTGGTCCAGAGTTTTGTGGTCCAGAGTCACATATTTGAAATAACATGGCCATGTTCAGTCATACATACAATGACACAAGTGTCATTTGGTGGTGCCATAAAACCTTATGAGCAGTAAAATTCAAAGTAACTGGTGTGTTAATCGTCCTAAATGAACATCGATAAAGCATATACCTAATTGCCCTTAAAATGGCAGAGCAAGACAGCAAATCCCAGTGTGCTTTTGTTTTTAGGCTGGCTAGCACCCCTCATAATCACTGGATTAAAGCTCTGTTGAGAGATGTCTGTCTGTGCCAGGTTATAAGATAGAGTGGCCTTTCTGCACGCTTTTCCATCAACGGTGCTGAGGCGAGAATGAGTATTTTCAGAGGCTAATTAACTGGGGGCCGTCTTCATCACATGGCCATTATAGTGAGAGGCAGGGCCTAGAGGGGCGCCCGTCTCTCTCTACGCACTTAGCCCCGCTACTGCTTTAATTGTGCAGAAAATGTAATTTGTGTCTCAGTTCAAGTTCCCTCGGAGAGTGCTGTTCACTGTGGGGGACTCCAGTCGCATGAATAGCTCTGCCATTCAACCATAGGGGTCAGGTGGTGAAACGAGGCTGGTGGGACGTGTGTACGTGGGTGTGTGTGTGCGGTGTCCTTGTGTAAACCGATGCACATTCACTGAACATTGCCATGCCACCTCTTTAAAAATCACACAATAAAAAGCCTAGCAATCATTAGTTGAATTGTTACTTCTTTTGTAATTAGTCATTACAGACACTGTGAGAAGATAATAGGCTGGATCCCGTGTCATTATTTTGTAAAGGACAGCAAAATGTGTAACTGGATTTTCATAACAAATGCTGCATGTGCCGCAATCAGTCCTTCGTTGGCAGGAAAATATGGTGGACAGAGGGGAAAAGGGTCTGGGCAAGGATGGGATGGGATGGAAGGGGAATTGCATTGTGTGGTCCCGCAGGACTGGCGTGAAACACAATACGTGGCAGAGTTTTAAAAGAGATGCCATGATCTTAGCTGGTTATCATCTAATAGGCTGTGGCAGCAAGGCATTATGGGAGTTCAGAGGAGAGCAGGGGTTTAGGCGCTCGGAGAAAGAGAGAAAATTGCGAGGGGGATTGGTTGGGGGGTGGAAAAAGAAAAAAACTAAGTGTAAAGAGAGAGAAGGAGGCTGAAGGACGAAAAGATGAAAGAAGCAAAACGAGTGAGAGGAAGGAAAAGAATGAGAGAGACCGTCGCTGGAGAAATCCTCTACACATGTCACTCTTTACCTGGATCTACTATTCCTGTGGTGGAAAAGTGCTGATGGGTGGTGTTCCAGTGAGCTTTTCAGCTCAAAAAAAGTGCTTACTGGCTCTTGCTGGAATGGAGAAGGGCTTGAGGAACTCTTCCCTCGCTTCACGCTTTTGTCTAAAGACTTTGCAGTGGCCAGCATTTTCTATCTTCTCCTCCTATCTGCTCTTATTTTCATTTTCTTATTTATTTATTTCACTCTTGCCTCTCTGCTCACTTGCAATGGTGTCTCAGTAATGCCTACTTTTTTTTTTTTGTTCTTTGTTTCCTTAAACTTTTATGTTTTCTAGACCATTTTATAGGACATATCATAGAAGCAAGATTTTCTTTACTGTAAAAGAGTGTGTTCTATGTGGAAATGATCTATCATGCACAAAGCAAACCTCAATCCTCAATCTACCCAGGCCTTTTGTTTAACCTAGGATGTAAAAATGGCCAGGAGGACATTAACATATGACCGCCCACGTTTACATATCAGTGTGCTTATTCGATATTCATCACTTTGGCTGGCAGTGATAGAAGACAATCATAACCCAGGTCATTTACATGTACAAGTCTTAAAGGTATAGTAGCAAAACCTCTTTAAAGGTCAGCGCGGGTGGAAAATGCTCATGCAAGAGTAGATTTAGGCTGTTTTTGGTGCAAGAAACCTTGACATAGATTACCCTAAGTATTACTGGAGTCAAATGCTTCTATATTAAACGTTTTGTTTCCTAAAAGCTGTAGTTCTACACTACCGTTCAAAACTTTGAAGTCAGTAAAATAAGTGAAGCAACCAACTATAAGTTGTTTTGTAAATGTGAATTGGGGAGTATGAGAAATAGACTATGTAACAATAACAGACAGTTTTGGAAAAATATGTTATAAACTAAAGTCAAAATAGTCTCCACAAATGATTGTACTGAAAATGCAGAAGAAATTAGCAGATGTGTGGCATATTTTTTGTAATTACCACAGATTATTTGACAAACAGAAGACAAAGCAAAACATACAGTTCTGCTCATGGATGACTGCTTTGCATCAATTAAAACTGGATTATATTCAATGCACCCAAACTCCAGGAAGTTATTTGATTGAAGCCCTTGATTTCACAAGTGCTTACCATTTTATTGTGCAATATGCATCAGGCAGTCAGTGAATGGCCTGAAGGCGGTCTGTAGGTGTGCCGTCTGAGGCTGAGACTTTATCACTGATATTGCAAGTTTATTTTTAAAGACTGTTCTGTTCTTTTCTGTTCTGTACTAAAATTATGATAACTATATGACCTGTTCTTTTTGTTGTGCCTAGCTAACTGATGTGTGCTTTTTACTGCCAGAATAAATACGTTCTGATGTTTTGTAAATCTTCAAATTTGTACGAAAACACGTTTCATACCAATAATGTAGCTGGAATATTTTTTTTATTTCTGATTTTTTTTATCCTTCTGTCTTTTTCAGTCATCTCTTTTCCTCTCCTCTTTCTGCTTTTAGGTCTCATTCACTCTCAACTAGTGGTTGACCGATATATCGCCAAGGCCGATATAGAAAAACATATCGGCCGATGTCGATATTTGAAAAATGCCAAATATTGGCCGATAAGTTTTTCTGCTTGGCCGATGTGTATAAGATGAGACTTTTATTTTGAAGGCGTTGAGCGCGGCAGTGCCTGAGCACACACAGTGCTCACAGTCTCGCTCTAGTTTGTCATCGTAATTAACAGTTCTGTATAATATGAATAGAAGTCTGTCTAATAATCAGATAGAACAGTTAAACAAAGGAATTAATGCATACAGAAAGTATCATAACGATTGCTTTTATATTAGGCCTATAGTAATAGAAAGGCAAACATTATAATACTTTCTCGTTTGTGGTCAGCATTAAGCAAATATGCATTTATATAATTTAAACAAATCTTTGAATGACTAATGAACATTTAATTTCACAAACCTTGCAAACTTAGTCGAATCCAGCTGTGAGATCTTGTGAAGTTTTTTTTATCCATTTTTATCCAGCATGATCACGTGTTCTCTGTGGCCTGTACAGTCTGTGTGAATTGAATGTTTTAATCTTTAAACTCATGATTTCAAATTATGCTGCGATTTATGCATTTGCCCACTGTCATATTCATGTCATTTTCTCTGTGTTTTATATGTAAAATGAGGGTTACCAATTCCCAGTGCACACAAACTTCTCAGAATACTGAGTGCCCTGTCGGTTACAGTTTTTGTTTTCTTTTTAATAATATTTTCATTAAATATTTATTTATTTAAGAAAAATACTGTCATCTAAAGTATATGTTTCTTTTACACATTTATTTTTTAATCCTTTGTCAACTGTTTTCAAAACTCTTATTAAATATTAATAATAATAATTTAAAAAAATTATGTCGGTTTTATATCGGCTATCAGTCCCCTGTTTTCCAAAATATCGGCATCGACATCAGCTGTCAAAAAACACATATCGGTCGACCACTACTCTTAACCCTGTTATAAGCCAAAGTCTCTATCTGGGTGTCCATTACTAATCGATTTAATTGAGAGAGTGCAACGTGAAATAATAGCTCACCCATGAGCAGAAAGAACAAGGGAATTATCCCATCGCAAGGTTTGTCTTCCCATTCAGAAACCCCTATGGCTTTGTAATCAGTCTTTATAAACCACCTTAATCTTTTAATTCACTTGTATCACTCCACTGGCTGGCCTTCTTTTATTTCTGGTGGGCACTTTGTAGCCGTTAATCCTCTAAACAGCAGGAGATTTCCTCCCCGTTTCCGAACCACCACCCTGACACCCTACAAGACGGGACCCACATGAAAATTAAGTGCAAAATGAATTGTGGTTTTAAATATCAGTGTCATTTATAGGCAGTCATTTTAGAGCAGAGAACTTAGTTTGTTATCGAGCTCTACAAAGATGAACAATCCCGCATGAATGCGGACGGCAGCTCAAGCAAGGATAGCATGGTCCAAATGGTTCATTAATGGCGCATGTTAAATGAAGGTTGAACATCTCTTTGTATTATTATGGAGTCTGATCAGTTGCTTCTTTGTGATTGCAATTAAAAAGGATTACAATAATTACAAGGTTAAAGAGACAAAGTACACAAACAGACACACAGAAGCCTTCTGTAAACTGTTTGAAGTTGAGCTAATAAGAATCAGGATGCTAAGGCAGTAAATATCTTATTTTGTCAGATACCATTTTTGCCCTTTGCCACTTGCTTTAAATAATAGAGAAAAGTTTGAACTTCTTCTGACGTCTGAAATAAATTGCATGTACAAGATCTAAATTACATTGTTTAACCTCAGAATTATTGGCCCGCATTCCTCTCCTTTGGCCCGCCGCTCAATGATGTATGGCTTCAGTTTACTCTCAGCAAATCCCAGGGTGCACTGCAGCCCCAGGGGTGGGCGGAAGGCGCGGCTGCTCAGACGAAGCGGCCTTTAATGTTTTATAAGCCCCCCTGCACTCCTCTTTCATTTAGAAATATGAGAGTATGTGTGGAAAAAGAGGATTATTAGCTACTACTAATCTCCATGTTTGCTCTTGTACCCTCCGTCCTCCAAATCTCCAATGGTGGGAGACGCAGAGAGGCTGTGGTGAAGAATTAAGAAACAAAAAGCCTGGAAGTAGAAAAATACAAGGATGAGTTAACAGAGAGAGAGAGAGAGAGAGAGAGATAGAAGGATGGATAGATGGATAGGTAGATGGACAGGCAGAGAGATGGAATAACATATGTGGCTAGACAGATAGATGGATGGATGGATGGATAGATAGATAGATATTAGTGGAAAAACAGGTGGATGGATGCTTTGTAAATAAAGATAAAAAATAGAAAATAAGTTTTTGTTGAAAATGAACAGGTGGGTAAATGGACAGATGGTTAGAAAGTGATAGATGGATATATAGATAGATGGGCTGATAGACAGATTGACAGTTTGATAAAGGTATTGTGCTGTTGTAAATAAGCATAGATAGATGGACAGACAGATAGATGAGCTGAGTTTGAGAGTGGTGTGACAGAGAGCGCTGGCGGGGGACATGCAGCTGTGCAGACTGTATTTAAAGGGGAGGAGACGAGCTGACAGAAACACTGCCCTCTCTCCGCTCACCCTTTTGTGAGGAGATTGCAGCGGCCGTCATAATCGCACAGGGACAAAAGATGAGAGCTGTGCTGACCATGTGATGGAACACTTTAGGCCTGACAGGCTTTTCACCTTTTCATCCATCTATCAAACATGCTACTGTTATTTATTTCAGATCTAAAACATAAGAGAGGCACAGTGAGGAATTTAGATATATATTTATACACATATTAGTCACACACACAGTTTTTTTTTTTTGCTGCTTCTTGCAGAAACTTGTTAAAAAAGACACCCACACATGACAGCGACACGCTTCGCACAAATCAATGGTGTGCGTAATGAATGCCGGCGATGAGCAAGAAATGGCCCCATTTAGAACACAACGCACCGGCGAACACGCGCTTACCTGTGTCTGCAGATTCAGCACATCACCATGGAAATTACAGCCTCTGCCTCCTCTCCAAGGCAGGGTGGTCAAAGAAAGAGGGGCGTTCATTAGCCCCAGCGGGTGCCCAACTTTGGAATGCACACTGTTTATTCCCGGTCTCTGTTCCCGTTGCCAAACTCTTCCAGGGCAGGACCCAGCCGTAGTGCTTTTTATGAATTCAAATACCTAGAAAGAGCCATCTGGATGGGAAGAAATTAATGACACACGCAGATCCCAGCATGCATCCCAGTTCTAATCAGGCGCCGCTTGCTCCGCAGCTCTGTTTTCCAGGGAATAGGGGGGTGCGTGGGTAAGTTTAGGGGGGCCGCCTGCATGGAAGGCACGATTGATGCTTTGTGTGGAGGGTGAATACAAATGAAGGATTTGTCAAACCGCAATATTTGGGTCCCCATAGATTAGCATACGGCAGTTGGGTAATTATACACACACTTGATTGAATGGAGTCAAAACAGGGGGATGACTAAACTTCTGACGGCTTTTGATTTCTATGGAAATGGGGGCAACGAGATACATGCATATTACACACGCACACATTTTCAAACAAACAGCCTCCATTTTATGTTTGCTGTGACAGATGTGTCCATTTCAGTAGATAGATTGATACTTAGATAGATGGATGCATGGGGGAAAAATGTGATATGCTTTGTTCGTTTCAAGTGTAGACCTTCTGCAGTGTGAATGACTTTATCTAACAACAAAAAGATATTTACGGCTGATGGAATTGCATTTACTTTTATTGAGTCGTATGTTATTGTAATAATATTCAGAATGGTGGTACTTCAGGTTGTTTCTGGTTACACTTGTAAGCTGTCCTTCGGTACCTGCTGTTTTAGTAAAGCCCAGAGGGGCGTCAGCTAAACAGACTGAATTAAATCACACACTGAGATTTGAGAAGCATGTAATTTGTATTTTTTAATAGGTTTGAATGGTTGAGGCTGGACTTCGGCGTATTCTGGTGGATGAGAACTCGAAGGTTAAGCAGGAATTTAAATAAGAACATACTGAAATTTAGTACTATTTGAGTAGCATTGTATTCCCCCCAAAAAACCAATATATATATATATATTTTTTTTTTCATCTTCTTATTTTAATTCATGTTTCTTTTGATTACTATTCCAACAGAATTAAACCCAGCATGTTCTTAATCCCTCAGGAATTTAATATTTTATTATCAAACAGACACGCACACACAACTCTTTCACATCAGTGGATGTTATCATGTTTCCTTTGTTCAAATAATTTCACTTTAATTTATTTCTGTAATCATCAGAGGTGCTTTCTTTTATTTTCACTTTTGGATTTTCAGTGTAGTATCATTCATTCTTTTTTTTTCTATCTATCTTTTTTTTCTTTTTTTTTTTTTGTAAAACAGATTTATTCCAAACATAAAAGGCATTTATTAAAAAAAACACTGCAGCTTTTTATCAAAAGAAAATTGCAACATGTTTTTCAATGTCAACGCAAAATTAATTTGCAAGATTAATCCTAGTAATGACAGGAAAGCCTGAAAGCATGTACATTCTGACGTTCTGTCTGTATCTGGGACCGGTAGAACGTTTTGGCTTGAGTCTCCCAGGTATATTGCTTGTTTTTGACTTTCCCCAACTATTATTTTATTTTATTGTTTTGTTTCCCCCATAACTGCGTATATACTGTACATGCATGCGTGCATGTGTGTTTTAACCCTTGAACAGTTATAAACAAATTGACGAATTTAAATATATTCTGTTCACAAGTGATATTTACTTTTTATTATAAAATGTATTTATTTTTTGAAGAAATGCTTTCAAGGTAATATTGATCAATATGTAAAAAAAACAAAAAAATCGCCAAAAACTGCATTTGTATATCATTATTATTAGTGGTAGTAGTAGTAGTGTCCCATACACCTCTTCCCAAAAAAGTTAGTGGGACAAAATTATCGGGCCACTTTAATGGTTGTTATGCCCTTCTTGCACTGCTAGCATGTGGAATGAAGTAAAACAGTCACATAAAGAAGCATTGACTATATTAAACTATCATTTGCAACCCAAATAGTACCTAGGCATGAGCAGGAACTATTAGCCATGGCTGACTCAAGCTGTACTCTATTTCATCATTGCAGCATCTATGACAGACTGTTCTGTTCCCCAGAATCCTTGGAGGTGGCTGGCGCTCTCATTCCTAACCCCGTCCGATGTTCTTTCTTTCTCTCTGTAGTTGGCAGGGCCATTTTGAGAAGCTACTGTGCATGGCGGGCTTTAGCACAGAATGTAATTTCAGGCTCCAACGGGGGAATAAGAAAAAAAGAGGGAGAGAAGAATGATAATACTGTGGAAGGTCAAATATTGATCATGCTATAGAGAGCAGTTTTAGGCAGGCTCACCATGAGATCTTTCAACAGGCTTTCTCTTCGCTCTCTCTTTCTCTCCCACTCAGGGATTCGTCCTTCATCTCGGGGGAGAAAAAGAAAGTGAACGAAGAATGAAAAAGTGTGAGGGAGAAAGAAAGATAAAGCGAGAGAACATTCGGGCTGAGTGAATGAATGCCGTGCACCTCCCGTGCTGATTTGAGTAAGTGTAAGGGAAGAGAGTGCTCCTCAATTCCACGCATGTCCAATAGTGTTTACGCCAGGTGGGAATATCCAGCCTGTGTCCTTGTAAGACAAGAGGCCCCAGTGGATTCAGATGAGGTGGTTCACTGCCGTGGCATATGTCGGCTCTCCGCATATTTCCCAGTGCTTTATCCTGGCCAGAAAGAGGGTTGAGACCAAAAGAAATGTCCTCAACAATCAGCAGAAATCCCCTCAACCTTGGGCTCTCTACCGACCTGAGCCCTCGTCTCCATGAGAGTAACTGAAAGAGACACGCAGACAGGGGCTGTTAGCAAGTCTTATTTACGTACTTGGAATTCTCGGCTATTGTTAAACCACTCCATTCCAGAAACATCTGGACAACTGACACGGCCCTTTCGCAATTTCTTTCTTGAAAACTCCTAATTTTTCCTCCACAAAATACAAATGATTTTGCCAATGCTGTTGGTTGGTTGCCAAAATCCATTTGTTTTGAGTGGAGCTGTCTATTAGTCACTTCAGCATTTATATCATCTATATTATTACTAATCTGAGTAGTGTAATTTACTTGTGTGACATTGGTGTGTTTTCAGCTAGATTTTATTTTATTTTATCTTATATGAACAGTCATGAACAAATTTCAATTTCTTGCATATCAATTTACTGTTTATTCTATGATAGAAATAGTTTATTTTGTTGTTGTTGTTTTTTACATATTTAATATGTAATTATTCTGCTGTCAGTCGATTAAAAAAAGAAACGTCTCTAGGTTACGTATGTAACCCTAGTTCCTCGAGAGAACGAGATGCTGCGTCGATAACGCTTCGCGTTCCCCAAAGCGTTTTCGACGCAGCTCGAGTTCCTGAAGAGGAACGTCTCTAGGTTACGTATGTAACCCTAGTTCCTCAAGGGAACAAATCTTTGTTTAGATTATAATAGTCTAAGAAATTAACATAACAATTTTAAGTTTGGTCTGGTTTTCTGGTGATTTGTGGTCTGCATAATCAGAGTCCCACACAAAACACTGGTATACTCAGCAGCTACACACAGATTCATGCCATTAACAGTCTATTAGAGGATGGCTGACACATCCTTATTATGCCGCCATATGAGACGACAGAGGTCTTATTGGCATTTATGTAAGGTCACTCTGTTTTGTTTACTCAACTGAAGCCTGTGAGAGAATTTGAGCCTGTTGATCTATTGTCCGCATTGGGAGAGTTAAGTAACTTAGCCTTTCTCCACAAGAACTCTCACAGTTGACGCAAAGCAGATTTCCAGTCACTTAACATTCAGCTCACTGAGCAACGAAGAGCAGTCATTTACAAAATGGCCAAAAGATTCATATTTATGTACACATACCCTCAGATTGTCTAAGAAGTAACCCTAGTAAACGGCAATTTAGCATAAATAGCTATATGGCTTTTTTAAAGTAAATTTGTTTGGTGTTCAGTCACTGTGACCTATGTAATGTGTAGAGCGCACGATTTAGCTCACTAGATAATATCCAAACAGTAGATGATTGCTGAAACTTGATAACTTCGGAGAAGAAATGTGCACGGTTGAGGGCAATAATATTTATAGTAATATTCATTAAAATTCCGTGCCACTTATTAAGATAGAAAGAATATTTAATACTAGTGATGTGAGCATCTGTTTAGTGAGTTTTAGTCCTGGTCCATCATCGCTAGTTTGTTCCTTGCTACTCTGTGTATAAGTATTTTTAAAAAAGCCCTTGCTGTGTCTGGTGGGATAATAACGAATCAGAACTTTTTATTTCAAATTAATCTCTTACTATGTAAATTAAAGGTCAAAAGATCCCCTGTACTTTCTGTCTTCATCATGTATATATTTAAACTCCAGTTCAGTCATTATCGCAAACTAGACTCCAAGGACTGAGATCTATCACCTCTGATAGATTCAGAGCAGAGGCTGGAGGACACAGGGCCTGTAAAACACCTCCACGGTGATCCGCTTGTAAAATATACTGTGATTTCATGAACTGAGGGGCATCAGGTATACAAGGTATATGGTAGCAGCTTAAGCCGCGTTCAGACTGCACGATGTAGCATGATATAAGAACACACAATCCTTGTTCCTCGCGTCTCCCCAACCATTTCCTCCTACATAATCCTCTTTTCTTTTTCTTGTTTTCGCGGCAAATCAGCAAGCTTCTTGCGAGATACCATTTTTAATAATAATCCCAGTCTCACGTGAGAACTCCTGTCTTGCATGCGTTGTTTCCTTGTCACAACTTGCATGTGTTGGGTTGTGAAAAGTAGTTTGCATGCCAGACAGAGTTGTCGGCGATTCTTCCTATTGTAAAGTCATGCAGAGTGAAACCTTCTGTCGTCGATCCATCGTGCAGTGTGAACACAGTAGTGACTGAATG
Organism: Carassius carassius; assembly: GCF_963082965.1. Lineage (NCBI taxonomy): Eukaryota > Metazoa > Chordata > Actinopteri > Cypriniformes > Cyprinidae > Carassius > Carassius carassius. The sequence goes on along the minus strand of NC_081790.1, from coordinate 7,298,287 downwards.
CTGGCCAAGATAGTCATGCAGTGTGAAAAGAACAGTGACCCGACTACTTTGAAAATCGTGCAGTCTGAACTCGGCTTCAGGGTTTTCAAGGAAAATGTATGGCTGAGGTGTTTTTGAGGCTCATTGATGTGTATACCTGCTAGAAATGAGAAAAATGGGTCCAGATCACACTTTGGTATCAAAATAGTTAAAAGCTTTTTATTCAAATGGCAAAGTAAAACTTTAAATATTAAAACAACAACAACAGGACAGTGCCTAGAGTGTGTGCTAGAATGCTGCTTTTTCTAAGATGATCAAATTTTTTGAACCCATTTCTTTTCTCCTTGTTTTTATTTATTTATTTATTTTACTTTTTTTAATTAGTCTTTTAGTCTATTTTTTTGCCTTTTTTAGTATCTCTTTAGTTTTTTTTAAGTTTTTTTAGTTTTAGTAATTTAATTTAATTTTGTTTGTTTCAATTAATATTTGTTTCATTTTAGCTTTATTTCATTAAACAAAAAGTATTTGTTTTAGTGGTAACACTTTTGCAATAAAGTCCTTTAGTTAACATTGCAGTTTTTTTCGATTGCTAAACGACAGTGGGCACAACTGGAGTCACATGTGCAAAACTCTAACTACAGTCTTCAGAGCAGCAGTTCATGTGGACCAAACTCTAGTTCGTTTTTCATTGCTTGAACACAGTTTTCAAAACTCTACACACTTATCCCATGACTTTAACCACAACCTGCACAACACTGTGGATTTACAGCACTTTGTTCAAATGCTAACACACTGCTGTCAAAACTGTGAAGGACACATTCAAAACAGAATAGATTTCAAACACTGCTGATTGCAATTTCAGGATAAGCCCCTCAATTATTTGTTCGAATCACAGTATGTACTTTTAGTTTCTAACTTTTTTTTCTCATTACTGTAATTCCGTAAATTACTACAGACTATTGAAGCAAACTGCTAATTTTCATTTACCTTAAAGAATTTTTATGTTCTAAAAATGTGAAAATGTGAAAGAATCTCACTCTTTTCTTTGAAGAAAATATGACTTTGTATGAAGTCACTGAAATTGTTCAAACTGTAAAGATGAAAAGTGAGTATTTTCTGTATTGGTGTTTGATGCTAGTGTTTTTCCTCTCAGTGTGTTCTGAGTGACAGTGTGTGTTATCTCAGTGAGGGTTGTGTGTAGTGTTTGGCTGCACTGAGCCTGTTTTGAGCAATGTGTTAAGAGTTGTGTTGCTTGGAATGAGTTTTGCAGGTGATGTGAACTGTTTAGCTCAGGTGACTGTTGGTAGTGCAGACTGTAGTAAGAGTTTTGCACATGTAGCTCCAGTTGTGCTCACTGTCGTTTAGCAGTCGAAAAAAACTGTAATGTGTTAACTTATATTAGCTAACAATAAGCAATGCATTTGTTTTACAGTATTAATATTTGCTAACTGTAGTTAATAAAAATACAATTGTTTAGTGTTAGCTCAGGCATTAAATATTTACAGATATGGCTTTTGAGTAATATATTAGTAAATGTTCAAATTAACATAGAAATACTTTAGAAGTAGGCCTACTTAATTACTGTAGTTCATCTAATCTAGTTAACTAATGTTGACAATGTTAATATTGATTATGTTAACCCTGATTGTGAAGTGTTGCTGTTTTAGTTTTAGTTAACAATACGGGTTTGCAGATTTTTATTTTTGTTTAATGTTTTTATTATTGTTGTTATTATTATACATAATTTCTAATCAGTGTTTCAATAAAGGCTTTCGTCTGTTTTCACATTGGAGTTCGCCTTAGACCAATTTTTCTAATTTCTAACAAGTCAAACATTTTTGTTTCAAATAGTTCTGAAATGTATGATTAAAAAGGCTAATGAATGCAGATATTTAATTGAATCTATTATTAACTTCATTAAACATTCTGTTTACATGTTGCACTGTTAACCCTTTGAGTGATCATAGCCAATTCACCTTTGTGATTTGTGAGTTAGGAACCTTGTAGTAGTCAATGCTTAGTTTACTGGGATCTGCTAGATTCTTTACGACATTGAAAACAAGACATAGAAAATTGCGGGTGGTGCAAGTCATTGCCTTGCTGTACAAAACCCAGGCTCTGCAGTGCGGTGCAGTTAGCGGAAATAACGACAAATTGAAGTGTGCAAATAAAACGCTGTGGGCACTCGCAGACCAGTAAAGTGTAATTATGTACAACTCTTTAAGCAGTTCTCCTGGAAGATGGGTTTGCAGAAAAACACGTGGCTGTATGAAGATAGAGAGCTTCTATTAGCGCACGAATATGTAAACGCACAACATGCAAGTTTGAAAACTTAAATCTTACTTTTGCCTGCCAACGGTGCACACTGGAGGCTGACGAAAGCGTTTTATGCAGCATCGGCGGTTTATTCTGTCTGAATGAGTAATCGAACGTGCCCTGAGTGATTCAGATTGTAACGGAATTCATTATTCATGGTGAATAGCTCATTTACTGGTAATTTCTAATGGCTTTATTTGGATGTGACTTTTGAAATTCTACTAAATGTTCCTCTGCCATCACTTATTAGCGCAATGCATTTATGAATCAGTAATTTTTGTTAATGTTAGTGTGCTTTGAAAATCTGCATTGCCAAGCTAATGCTCCTCGATAGAGGGTGGAGGGAAAATGGTTCAATAATGATTTGTTTACTAAAAGTCATTGTGGCCAGTTCTCATCCTATACACCCTCATCCCATCCAACATTCATTAGAGTGACTGGACTAATTAAAAGGACCACTTTTGAGTGTGTGTGTGTTCTCCGTTATCTCTGTGAGTTCTTCTGGCTGCAGTGGAAAGAGGTGGATAACCTTCTCTCTGCTTCTAAACGAGCATAGTTAGAAGCTTTACGTTTTTCTCCTCCTGTCTCCTGCGCCATGTGGAAAGGGAAAAGATATCGAACCTGTAGGGCAGTTTTTTATTTGACGTCGAACTGCAGATAAAGATTCAAGCCAGTGGCTAATCACTTTGACAGCTGCTATAGAGGGTATTTTGTCTATGAAATGCAGTCAGGAGCACTTCAGGAGAAGGTGGGAGAGAGAGAGAAACGGAAACTAGGGAGGCTTAGGCATAGGCCCAAAACATACTTAATGTAAATATGTGAACAGAAATATGCAAACACTTCTAGCATTCTACGCAAGCATTTCATATGTTGCTGAGTTGCGAAATGTGGCCAGCCACATACGTTGCATATACAGTACTTCACAGGAGAATTCTGTTATTTTTATAGTCTTATATTTTTAAGTAATTATATATGCATAGTTTTTAAAACATTTTTGGAACAAAATGGGCAACTCCATTATCTTGCTAAGTGCTATTTTATCGCTACGCTGTGAAAAATATCTGTGGTTCATATTACGTTATGTTACGTTATTTGTGGTTTAAAAAATGGCAAAAGGATGGCTTATAACCATATATTTCATAGTGATATGTATTTTTTTCATTTGAAATTATTTAAAAAAAAAAAAAAATTTTTAAAGAATGTGGTGCGTCACAGAGACTTCTGGGAATGTGTTTACTTTTTATTTTACTTGCAAAAACCAAAAATTTCACAGTATTTTACTCATTTTTCTACACTTGTTTTAATGGTCAAATACATTTTTTATTAATCAGAAAGCATGTCTAATTAATTGAAATCATCAATTAATCAAACTTGTGTTGTTTTAGTAATGTTTTAATAATAATTTTACTATTAATAGTAATAATATTGTTACATTAAGTGCTGTTACTGTCACAGTTTCTTTTATTTTGATGGTTTGCTGTGAAGACCTTTCTGTTTGTATATGATATAATGATAGTTTTTCTCAAAAGAAAAGGTAAAAGTGACTCTGAGTGCAGCTCTAGAGTTAATGTTCATGTACTCTCATAATATTGAGGCGGAAGTGATTGAAAACGAAGCGAGAGTCATGCATGCTATAGTATGTGTGTAGTAAACGAAACCATGTGTCTCCGCCATTCATTCACACAGAAACGCGCAGAACTTGCAGGATTCATACCTAGTCTTTTTGCAGCACAGACAGTAGACCATATCGCGTTTTGATTTAAGTGTACTGACCTACTTTCAATTTATCCACCAAAAATGGTCAAATTCCATGACATTCCACTTTATAGAGTAAATTCCATTTTTATGATGGGATGGGTTTTCTGCATAATGGAAATCATAGGGCCTTATGTATTGTAGATTGTAGCTTAAATGCTGCTTGTCACTTGTAGAAAACCTGTCTTAAGGTTGTAGCAATGCTTTGGAGGAAGCTTCTAGCTGGTCCTTGATCTTCGTCAACTGGTTGACCAGCCACCATGTACCTTGAACCAGCTACTGTAGAAACCAGCTACTATCTAAAACACTGTTACTTGCTTAAACTGGTTTTTCCAGCAGAGAGAATTGCCTGGTTTTTCTTCCAGGTTAACAGCTGTCATGGTAGAGAACCACTGATGAATTTTAGCTACCGGAACAATAACACATCTGGCTTAGTTGCGCAGACATTTAAAGGTAAATCTATCAGTCCCTTCAGTATTGTGGTTTATTACAGAGGCAGCAACGCAAGAGCGCACATATGTTTAACAGGGCCTCGCTTGACAAACATTTGTGACTAGATTTACTTGCATAAAATATGTTTCTCCTCAGGATCCCAGTCATTTAAAGAACTCAAGTTTTTAGATTAATAAATGTACCACAGACATTTGAAACATCAACCCATGATTATCTGTCCTTTTATGAGGGTTTAGAAATGTGCAGTGCTGAAATTTTTACAGCGCTGTCCATGGCTTACCATACTCATAAAATATTTTATGAGTATGCTATTTTTTCACCTTTAATATTTAATATCGCAAGTCCTATAAAAGGTAATATTTGTTGTAAAAATGTAACATTTTCAAATATATACTTTACAGTGTACGTCATCAAATTTCTGCCAAGTCAGCGGAAAATAGCATTTCGTTTCGGACCCTCTATTCCCAGCTGACTAGTTATACAGCAACTGTCAGTAATATAATTTGTCCGTGACAGTTATTCAAGACTTTGATTGATAATTTGAGGATTTGAGGCTACTACGACTGCAGGGTCCGAAAAAAAAAACCACAATTTTAATGTAGAACGTAATGCAAAACTCACACGTCTACTAGATTTTCCTTCTGCATTGACGTCGCACGTCTACCTTTATTACCTTTATTCTGAAGCCTCCAGTTGCAAAAGTTAGTGTTTTGGTGCGGTGCATGTAATGTAAATATTTATTCATAAATCTGTTCTCATATTATATTCATTTTTAGTCCGAAAATGTGTGTGCGCAGTTCGTTGTTTGTGGGTACACGTGTACCTGCTTGCGTGTGTTTGCGTCTTTAAAGAAAAAGACAGGAGAGATTTCTAGAGTGTGTGCGAACCCACAGAATGCCTAATTAAATTCCTATTCAAATCCAGCAGTATTTCATGACAGCTTGTGATAAAAACCCCATTGTGTGTAATGATATGCTTTGTGAATATGTGTGAGGAGAGATGGAACAGAAAGCTTTGGGGGGAAGTGGGAGGAGGGAAGCTCGCTGCTTCCTACAGTCAAAAGAGAAAATGGTAATACAAACATGAAAGTAGCCCTTGAACTACTTTTTCACCTCTGTTACAGACCTAGAATTTCTGAATCAGCAAGCATCTTTTTCTCCAGGTGTCCATGAGCCGCTCACTGTATATTGATTAGGGAATATGAGAAGGGAGCTCATCTAATTTGCCCTGGAGTTTATAGTATGCTATAATAGACTGTTCAATGATTTATAATATCAAAGTCCCTTATCATTAAAACATCATGTAAATTGACTTTAATAGCCAGTATATTCAGCCTCTCCACTATACTGTATTAGATTTTAATTATAGTTCCCTTGATTTCTCCATCATTTTACTTCAAATTGAGTATGTTGAATATTCGTGATATAAAATTAAGCGACAATGTGAATATTACAATGAGTTTAATGTTTTTCATTCAACCATTAAGTTTCCAACGGGCCATGTAATTAACTAGTTTCTTGATCCTTCCTTGTCTCACGACTTGTAAAAAATTGTCTTGGTAACATGTTTTTCCATTACTTTAACTTATCAAAATTATTTTATCAATGTATACTTCATTTTTTAAGTGGCTTTTGGTTTGTTTTTTGTTTTTGTTTTTTTACAATGAGAGTGTATTTAAATATGTTTCACTAGCTTTTCTTATTTAAATTCAATAAACTGGCACTCCTCGTCCTCCATTGGTTGGACAAACTGATGCCATTTGAGACACTTTAGCTGTAAATCTCAATAGCAAAAACAGTTAAACAGTTAGTTCCACCAAAAATTTTAATTAGCCCATGATTTACTCACCCTCAAGGCATCCTAGGCGTACAGTATATGACTTTTTTCAGAGTTATATAAAATTATTATCATTATTAATAATAATAATAATGATACATTTTATTTAGTATAGCACCTTTAAAGAGTACTAATTACTGTTATTGTTCTTGGTGTGAATTGGACTTTAGAGTTCATATATATATATATATATATATATATATATATATATATATATATATATATATATATATATATATATATATATATATATTATTCCATGAATTGCTGATTCAATGGATTAGTTTCATTAAAACATCATTAATGAACAAATGTAGTCTAAAGTTTGATTCACTGATTCAGTTGCATCACCATCCAAAAGTATTGCTTAGTAAAAATTATGTATCTAGTAAAAAATTGAGTTTTATTTGTGCATTCAAGTAAATTATTCATTTCTCTTGATTCATTTAGATCTAGATTTTGTCTGTTCAACTTTCTGCATTAAATATTGTAACATCAGATTTTTTGTCTTATTGCATTACATACCGTAAGTCATAATCTGTATTCTTTTTTTTTCATGAATAGTTTTGTTAATTTTGATTGTGTCCATGTTTGCAGGATGAATTTGGATAGAAGTTACAACAACAAAACAACAAACGCTAAGGTAAGCATTCTACTGAAAAGCAAGTTTATTTTTCTATCCCGAAAAGTGTTATTAATGGCATTCAGCATTATTTCTTCTCCTCTCGCTCTCTTTCTGTCTCCGTGGCCCATCAGAATACGCCTGAAACCACAGTTGTATTGAAGATCATAAAAAACTGAAAAATATTGAGAGACGTATAGATATTTTATAACTGTATCCCCCAGCAACTCTAGTTACCCTTTCATCTCAAGCTCGCTTTATCTGGTTCTCTCTGTCTCTCCATCCCGCTCCTGTCTTTTTTGCTCGGACAGTCTCCCATTTTCAGCTGGAGGCAGAGTTCTGTCTGTAAACCTCTGGAGATGCGCTCTCTCTATCTCTCTTTCTCGTTTCCCTCGCTCCGTCTCTCTGACAACTGCTGCAGGTGTAAAGGCCTGTTGTGTTTCTTGCTGTTTGTTTTGGGAGGCTGCATGTTAAGTGACCTGTCCATCCAAAACACTCTCTCTGTCTGATCTCTCTTTACATCTCAGTCAAACGCTCTGCTTGGACAGCGGCATTCATTGATATAGTAACAACCTATACAGCACACTCACATAACACCAACCCTAGCCTACACTCACAGACACAGACACACACGCACACACACACACACACAGCAGCAGCAGCAATAAAACAGCACACCTCCAGGAAGCAGTTCGTGTCACATTCTCTGTATGCCTAAGGGAGTTCATATTAGTACAGTAGAGAGATAGAGACGCTCGCCACACTATAAACAGCTGACTAGATGTGTGTAGAAAATGTGAATGGTGTTTTTGCAAGAGCTTGTTGCCATGAGGTGTGTTGCTAGGGTGTTCTAGTTGGTTGCTAGGGTGTTGTTAATGCTTTTATAGTGTGTTCTAGGTGGTTAACTTGTTGTTAGGCAACTTTAAAAGATATGTTTTATGATGCGGTAAAATGTAAACTACCGTATTTTCCGGACTATAAGTCGCACTTTTTTCATAGTTTGGCTGGTCCTGCGACCTATAGTCAGGTGCGACTTATTTATCAAAATTAAATTGACATGAACCAAGAGAAATGAACTAAGAAAAATGAACCAAGAGAAAACATTACCATTAACATTAATGTTTTCTCTTGGTTCTTGGTTCTAAATAAATGCGAATTATAGTCCAGTGCGACTTATATATGTTTTTTTCCCCGTATTTTTGGACTGATGCGACTTATACTCAGGTGCGACTTATAGTCCGAAAAATACGGTAACTGGTGTTTATATATATATATATATATGAATATAAAATAAAATGTTGTTTTTGTTACGCAATTATTTATCAATAAAAATAAGATTAATATAGCTGAATCAACCTGGAGTGCGTTTCCCTTACAACGATGTAACTCACTGATTAACCATCATATTACCATGCATTGTTGTGGAAACGAATTACCTAGTCACGACTGTTTCCTGAAACCACGGTACTTGTGTCACAGAACCATTGTTTAAACCACGGTGGTTTGAGCTTTCTTTATGATGTTGTTGTTCTTCTTCTTCGATCTAATGGCTGACTGTTGCACATACCGCCACCTACGGTAATTTGGTTTTATTTTTCTTTATTTTCGAATTCAATAGCCTACGCTTTTGAAATGACGTTACATATGAGTGGAGTAATAACGCAGCATTTCTTTGTTCTGCAATTAATTACATATACAGTACATACATGTATACACACAAAAAAAAAATGCTCTGTTTTCTGATCCCAATGTCTATAATTTCACAATTTCATATAAATACAATTTCTTGAAAAAAGATGGGTTTAAAAAAAAAAAAAAATTGTGATGTACTGTTGTGGACACCTGTTGCTTATTTGTATTTTTTCTTTTTTAAGTCCCCTTGCCATTCAGTCATGTGTTAATGAAAATGACACAAAACCCACAATTTCCAAAGCATGAAATTCCAGTTCTTTTGGAGGAGGTGTAAAATAATAAAATCCAGCTGTTTTCAAAGCTGAAAAACAGCATGGGTACTACAAAAACCCAGAAGAAGTCAGGAATAAGTGGAGGGACTTCGCAAGTGTGACAAAACGGAGGGCTGCGGCAAATAAGAGGGAAGCAAACAAGACTGGTGGTGGTATCAATTCAGTTCCTCCTCTCACTACAGAGGAAGAGAAAGTTTTGGCCATCCTGGGGCCTGAAGCATTGGAAGGATCCTTGGAGGTATAGATGCATGTGCATCAACCAGGGCTTTGCCTTCAAAGTTTAGGCCTCCACCATCAGGCCCTCTCCAGTCTGGCCCTTCAACAACTTCTGTTAAATATTTTCTGGTAGAGAATATTCTATGTTCTAATTCTGTAAAAACAACAAAATCACTCACTTATTTATACATTTTTGTTACTTTATTTGGGTACATTAATTTTATATGTGACCTTGGACCCCAAAACCTTAAGTCACTGGGGTATATTTTTAGCAATAGCCAAAAAACATTGTATGGGTCAAAATTGTAGATTTTTCTTTCATGCCAAAAATCAGTAAAATATTAAGTTAAGATCATATTCCATTAAGATATTTTGTACATTTCCTAACGTAAATATATCAAAACCTAATTTTTGATTAATAATATGCATTGCTAAGAATTCATTTGGACAACTTTAAAGACGATTTTCTCAGTATTTTCATTTATTTATTTATTTATTTTGCACCCTCAGATTCCAGATGTTCAAATAGTTGTATCTCGGCCAAATGTTGTCAGATCCTAATAAACCATACATCAATCGAAAGCGTATGTATTCAGATTTCAAATGATGTATCAATCTCAATTTAAATTAAAAAATTACACTTAAGACTGGTTTGGTGGTCCAAACGGCATGATTAATGCTTTCAGAGGGCACTTCGAAGGGAGAATAATTGCGAGGGCCACACTGCTATATAGTTTCAAACTGAATTTGTAATAAAAATTATTTAAAGGCGAATTAGGTAAGATCTAAGCACCACAACTTTAACTTTTACAATTCACTCAAAGTAGATGGTAAAATTTTCTAAAGGAATAGGGCATAGGGTCGATAACTCTGAATAGAACGAACCAGTGGTGCAGCACAATCAATGACGTCGACACAGCAAACTAACAACAACCTATGCCTCTAACGACAGGTGAAGAGCTGTCGTTCCAACGACACAAGTTTGCAATGCAGTTTGTGAATGTTTGTTTGAACTATGGTTTCAGGAAACACTGAATCGTTGAACTATGTTTGTAATGACGGAACTTGCGACCATAGTTGGCTAACTATGGTTTTGGGAAACGCACCCCTGATTAGATTATACATTAGATTATACTAGAAAAAAAATAGTTGCACATTTTTGCTTTTTACTGTCAAGTGGTTGTTTAAGTTTTTTAAAAAGAGTATTTTAGTAGTTCAATTCAAGGCTGCAGCATGTCTTGTCCTGGTGCTCCCCTGAGACAAGGTCTTTACAGGGGATCTGTATCTGGGGCTCTAGTTGTCCTGGTCTCGGCTGTCTTTCAGGGCAGTAGAGGTCCTTTCTAGGTGCTGATCCACCATCTGGTCTGGATACGTCATCATCTGATCTGGATACAGACTGGATCTGGTGGCTACGGTGATCTCGGAATAAGAGAGAAACAGAAAAATATTAGCGTAGATGCCATTCTTCTAATGATGTAGCAAGTACATAGGGTGTTATGGGAAGTGATCCCGGTTCCGGTTTACCTAATTAATGCAGCCTAAAAATCCTTATGTGTATCCTTAAAAATGTTATGTGTAAGCCAGGTTAAAGAGATGGGTCTTTAATCTAGATTAAAACTGCCAGAGTGTGCAAGAGTATTGATGCTTCCCTTACCAAGCACCGCTAATAAGGCATAGTGTGGTGAAGGGCCCTGTTGTGTCCCCTCTCGTGTGTTTGCGTTCCCCTAGCTAAATGATGTGGCCTGTGTAGTGATACAGTGAACCTTGACATGAGCCGTGGAACATTTATCCTCATTAGGGCTGATCTTTAATGCAGCTGTGCTGTGTTACCATTGTATGACACTCCATCACGGTCTCTCCAGGCTCACTGACATCCCTGTTACACCAGCCACACACAAAACCACCAATTTAAGCTCTTTTTTTTGTGGAACAAGTGAGTCATACTGACAATTTATTTCTATGAAGTGCAAGAATTGGTGTGCTTTCATGAGAAACATATTACATGAAGAGTAACAAGACAAATAGGATTGCTTCTCAGAGAGCGTGTGGCTTTGTGATGTTATTCACGCAAAAACTGTATAGGGACACCGGGACTAGTTGTGACACACCTAATTTGAAGCTGTTTTTTTTTTTATTTACTAACAAAAAAATAATTTCTTGCTTTAGTTCTTATTAAAAATGTTAATAAATTGCATCCACATGCATATATTTAAACAAGAGTTAACTACACTGAACAAAATTGCTCATATATTGCTAGTACATAATTTAAAGGGATAGTTAACTTTCAAATTAAATTTTGGTATGTTTTAGCTTACCTCTGGGTTAGTCTGCGCAAGTGCGGAAAGCGCCGGAAGTGATCTCTTACGATTACCCTTTTTTATTTTGTTTTATTTTAACACCAGTTTGGAACATATTAATTTCCTGTTAAGATGGTCTTGTTTAACATGTATAACACCAATCTGTTACTGTTACAAACTGGTAAAATGTTTATTTTATGCTGGATAAACAGTGAAAACTAATGCGACAGTGACTTATACTTTCATCTGGGACATGGTTTTAACATGATTTTTTTATATATATATATATATATATATATAACAAAAATGTTTTGGTTTCTATACTTTATATATGTATTATTTCTTAGTCTCAACCTCAGATGTCATGCCCAGGGACCGTTGGCTAAACGTCTGATGCATATGGGACACAAAAATGGAAACACTTCAGGAGTGTCGAAGTCATCATCGGATTGAGCTTCGTAATCTGACATACAGGTTGTTGTAAAAAAGAAAGATACTGTATGACACTTTAACGTGTGTAGTTTCATAATTGTATTGCACAGTATATTAACTTCCTATATGAAGGTTTTAACTTATCAAATGTATCTACCATCCAAACAAGGCTAATAATGCTTATCGGCCTAATTGAGTCTTCAGATGTCATTTTTCAAATGAAGGTCATATCTGGTTAGAGGAGTGGCTTAGCAGTTCCCTCTGTATCTTTAGCTCTCTCTACCTCTCTCTCTCTCTCACTTCTCCCCCACTCTCTCTATCTAGAGGGAAATGTAATTACGTTTGGGATCAAGAAAATAGCAAAAAATGTGGCTGCACTGCAGGCTATCTGTGAGATTAGTCGTTTTACAGGAGATGTGTTCTGTAATTAGTTTGCTTCTCTGCGCTACAATATTGAACAACCTACTTTGAACGATTATAGTTGATAGCAATAAGGATCCATTGACATGCATAAAAATAATTCTGTCACTCATAGGCAATACATTATGAAAGTAGTTTTCAGCTGAAAAGTTTATAGTACAAAATTACTGTAAATAAAAATCACAGATTCAATAAGTACATCATTGGATATTATATAATTATTGTTGTTTATCATTTAAATTTACACAGTCATTTAGCAGACATTTTTATCTAAATAATTATTATTATTTTTTGTTTTTATTGACAGCCATGTCCACTATCATCTGCATAGAAAAGTTATTAATATTGTATTCCTTGCAGGCTTTATTCTTTTTTCTATTTTTATAAATAATAATAATAATAATACAGTATAAATATTAGTATCCGCAACAATAATGATCATAGTTGTTATTATTATTATTATTATTATTGCTCAACAATATCAGCAATTTAATGATTCATTATTATCTATATTATTATTATTGCTCTCTTTTGTCAATAGACATGTATAATGATATTAGTAAAAAAAACAATAATAATAATGTGGTAGTTATAACACATATTATAATAATAATAATCAGTATTAACAAAGATTTTTATTGTTGAGCAGCAACAACAACAAAATAAAAATATGTAATTATTATTATTATTACTTTTTTCAGTTCACATTCAAGTTATTTATTTATTTCTCTCTTGTCAAGTATAATGATATTAACAACAACAACAACAATTATTATTATTATTATTTTATTATATAATGTTGTTATTATTGCTCATCAGGTGACAAATACTGTAAATATTATGAATTTGTCATTATTATTGCTCTCTTTTCAAGTGACTTGTATAATGATAACAACAACAACGACAATAATGATATTAAAAACAATAATAATTGTTGTAAATAAAAAAATCTTTTTTTTTTTCAAATGACAAAATAATGATTATATTAACATTTATTGTCATTATACATGCAAAGAAAATACTCGAAATATTCAAATAATATTTCATGCCTATGCGGCTTTCTGGGGAGAAACCCTATAAACATAATAAGCTCTATAATATGTACAGCTCTCCTTTGTCAGGTGACCTGTTATGATGACATATGAAAAGAGATGGTCACAATAACAGATTATGAGCGAGCGACTGAGTACATTTCACTCAGATATGGCACAATAGATGCAATTATGAGACAAAAGTGTGACACATGGCTTTTATATAATTAGAATCTATTATCAAACGCACATGAATGGCCTTGGTTTCCTCACCCTCTTTAACAATAGGTTCATCACAATTCTTTGGAGGAAAAAAAAACATCATAATACACTGCTTATCAGGTCTCACCTTATGCTGAGCTTCTTGGTCTGGTATCCGTAATTATCTTGCTTTCAGATACTGCAGAGATTTTTGTCAAACCCAGAGAGAAACTCATGTGGCTAGTAGATACTGTACATATGAGGAACTGTGTTGCCATTATGTTAGGGCCTCCATGAAGGTTGTTTCGTTACGCCTCAGTCAGTTTCTTACCTCCGAACGCATTATATGTATGGTCATTCACCAGAACATTTGTCTTGAAAATGCTTTGTCCAATTACCAATCAATTTTCTGAATGTTTCCCAGGGCTGAACATTTCATAACAGATTCCAGTCGAACTTGCGCCCAGAGGACATCTCCAGACCCGGTCCCCTTTCTACGCTATGCGTGTTTTTCTTTGAACAATAAACAACACAATTTTCAAACCAATTTTCCCCTCCTGAAACAATTTGTGTCTAATGGAGCAGGACAGGAAACAGTTCCTTCACTCCTCTTGAAATATTGAAAAAAGAAAAGAAAAAAAATCAAAGAAAGTTGTCTCCGTGCTGGAGTATACAACGCGAGCTTGATAGAAAACAATAGAACAATCTCTTGACTGGAGATACGACTTGGGCTTTGATTGTTTCTTTGCTGTGCCTGCTATTGTTTCCAAGAATGCCCCGCATGTGCTGTGACACAAACAAATTCAAATTCGCATGCTTAGTTTGCACGATTTACCGTTTTGACAGCCGATCATCATGCAGTTTATTTGTACACAACCTCACACGGAGAACAGAACTAGCTTGTGCCTTTTCCGGCGACACCCGAGAAAAAAAGCCTTTGTGTTCCTCGCAGAGGTGTAGCGACAGCAATAAAAGAACAAGAACGAAATGTCCTGTGATTGAAAAACATTTCAAATCTGCATTTCATTTACATGTGCTCTGATTTTCTTTAGGTTCTTGCTGTTGTTCTTCTCTCCTTTACGAGATCTAAGTGATCTACGCTGCAGGGGCTTGTACTGTGTTTTCTCTACCAGCACTTTGCTATCGCTCTAATGATGAAGCTACGGTTTGCAGCCACAGGCGGGAGAGTTATAGTAGTGCTTCATAACGTATTGTGACCTGGGATGCAGGAGATAACTTTGGGAGCTTCCAGCTCCCCCCGTTTTTGTTTGAATCTCTGTGTTACTTTGCTAGCACCGGGGCTTTGAGTTATGGACCTCCCAAAACTGCGCAACCCATCGTGGAGGTTAGTGGCCCCATCTATTGTGCTATTGCCCCCACCCTTCAAGGTTACTCTAATAGATTCCCTGCCTGACCGTACATACACGCAATTGTACTGATGTTGTTATAGTTCGCTCTCTTCTCATAATTCTAGTACAGGCTCGCCGCTTTGGAAGGATATATTGACAGTGACACTAGAGGTGTGTATGAAAACTTGTGTATGAGTGCTTTTATGGAGTCAGTATGTACGTTTTTTAGGTTATAACTATAACTATTACTAATCTATCACTTCAAGCTAGGTTTTTATTATTATTATTTAAACCAGGGGTCTGGAATGTGGTGCAAAAGTTAAAAGAAAAATATTTATTTAAAAAATATTTTAAAACTATTCATTCGTTTATTTACTTACTTAACTTAAATTTCCCAAATGACATTATTGTTGTTTATAGTATCCCGTTTGTATAACTTTATTTTATAACTTTGTATTAATTTGTATTAATGTGTCAATATGTCATATATAATGTAATATAAATGCATTAATGTAAGCATATGTATATATAATGTAAGCATATGGGAAGTCGTGGCCTGGTGGTTAGAGAATCGGACTCCCAATCGAAGGGTTGTGGGTTTGAGTCCCGGGCCGGCAGGAATTGTGGGTGGGGGGAGTGCATGTACAGTTCTCTCACCACCCTCAATACCACGACTGAGGTGCCCTTGAGCAAGGCACCGAACCCCCAACTGCTCCCCGGGCGCCGCAGCATAAATGGCTGCCCACTGCTCCGGGTGTGTGTTCACTGCTCTGTGTGTGTGCATTTCGGATGGGTTAAATGCAGAGCACAAATTCTGAGTATGGGTCACCATACTTGGCCGAATGTCACTTCACTTTTTTTTTTTTTTTTTTCTAATATGTAAATAATTTACAGCTACACTTATTTTTTTTAGAATATTAAGAGAAACCTAAATCTATGACTGTTTACAACTAGTCTTTTAAAAGTATAAAAAAAAATTTGTTTGTATGTTATGTTTTTTTTTGTTTCATTTTTGCTTTGGTTTGTTTTTGCTTTTTTTATTATTATTTGTTTGTGTGTGTGTGTGTGTGTGTGTGTGTGTGTGTGTGTGTGTGTGTGTGTGTGTGTGTGTTTTGCTCTTTGTTTTTTTTCTTTGTTTTTTTTTTTTGTTTTTTTGCTTTTTTTGCTTTGCTCTTTGTTTTAAAAGAGGTCCCTATAATGCAAACATCACAATACAAAATGTGTATCTTTGGTTTCTTTGGCTTTTTCAAAATGTTTTGACTCACTAAAACAATTAAAAAAAACTCCATTAGACTTAAAAATAAAAAAGAAACCTAAACCATACCTCCAAAATATTGTATAGACTTAATGGTGGGATTTTTTTTACTTGGTCTAGCAAGCAACCACTTCGGAACACTCTAGTACCACTTAGCAACATCTTATAGAAACCCCTAGATCACCCAAGCAAAAGGTTTTAGTGTTGTTCTCAGTATATTCCATGTACACATGTGAAAAGTTTGCCAATGTCCAGCACTTTGAGTCAAGCAGCTTGGCCTGTCGTGTCTCTGCACATATGTTTGAGTCTCACTACACAGGGGGAGTCACAATTTCTTCAATGCAGCTTTAGTTTGGAATGGACAGAGAGCACTTTAGCCCATGCTTTCATGTAGTGCTCTATAGTAAGAGGTAATTGCTTTGATACTGTTCCATGTGTGGGATTTCTTGTACATTTGAACGACACTGTGCGCATATCTGTATCAATAGCCTGGTGCCTGAAAGTCTATTCATGTTGAAAATGAAGCCAGTGGAGAGGAAAGGAGAGAAAGAGTGAGAGAATTTCTGTCACAAATCTCATCTGTCTGACAGCTGTCATCACTCACTTTTTGCTAGAAAAAAGACTGGTTTAATTCTGCGGATAGATGGAGAAAATGGTATTGAATAACCCCCTTGGTCAATTTTTTTTTTTTTTCATGATTTCAGGCAGTGTGATAAATTAGGTGCCCCCTGGATCAATACCTGCTTCTTTCTTCATAGCTCAAGATGGGATTTGTCAAAATAGGAACTAAAGGAAAGTCTATTGAGTTCAGTGTCTAAGGTGCGACCGTAATTTCTAGAAAAGTAGACAGCAATATGCTTGTATTTGAGTGTGTTGTTCATGCACATGAGTTTGTGTGTCCTTTTTGTGGTGTTAAGTGAAAGTGTGTCCGTTTTGTTGGTTGCTAGTTTCAGTCCTGTAATACAGGTATTTTCAAACTTTTTTACAGTTCCTCAAATATAGTCGCCTTTGTGAACGATCCATGAAAAACTTTATCGGAATCGATGGGATTTTGATTATATCTACAATGAAAGTGCTAAAATAATGCTAAAATGTTCACAAAAATGTAGTTTCTGTCCCCATCTTTGCAGCTCTCTGCTTTCCTTTCTTTACCCTTTCAAAACATTTTCTTATTGCTTCCTCCACTTTTTTTTTTTTCTGTTCGGGTCATGGTCCTTGTTTACAAAAAAGGAAGCCCATCTACGGCGTTCCTAGTATTTCATGAATTTACATTAGGTGTCTTTTGTCCCCACAATTCTGTGCATGTTAATGGGAGAGTCTTAATTAAAATGTCAAGGTAGCCTGATGTCCCTTTACATTTCTTTCTCTCCCTCCACCATCTCGCTCACTTTGAACCTCCCCAGAGGCCTATTAAGCTCCGGCCGGAGTGATTGAAGTTCAAAGGGGTGAGGCTGAAGATTGTGCCTCTCCTTCCATGCGTCCCAACATCCTCCCCGCCTGACCTTTAGCAGACAGCCGTCCCGGCTAATGCGTTTGCATATCTAATGAGAGGGTCAGAGATGCCCTGACAGTCTATGCGCGCGATAAGACGCAGCCTCCCACTGCCAGGCTGTCTTTAAATGTTAGATCCTCTCCGAGTCTATCCCTCTCTCGTTCTCTCCCTATCACTCCCTCTGTTCTTTTGTCTCTCTGTGAGAGAGAAAGGTTAGTAGGAAGGACAAGGCACTGGCTGCTTTCCATATATGGGTAGTTTCTGTCAGTGAGTAGAAGGCAAATTCTAATGAGCCTTTCTCTTACAGATGTAATATAGTTTTGGCCTCATAAATCATCAGCTGTTGGAGGCATCAATGTTTATGTGGCCATTAACAGTTGGGCTTGTACTGATTGTTTGACGTCCTTGTCAGGATGGTGAGATGGTCAAGGTGGAACACGCTTTCCAAAGAGGGCAGTAATCTTGTCACAGAGGGGCTAGAAGTGCTGCTTTGACATGGTTGGTGTTTGGCAGTGTCTACCAAATCTACCTGAACAGATACCATGTTTAAAAAATTACTTTTTTAAAGTACTTCTTACTGACTTCTGTGTTCGCATATATATATCAATAACCATATTCTTGGTAGGTAGCTCTTCTCCATGCAGTGAATTGAAGTCAGAGCTTTCAAGTTTAAAAGATTGCAAAAGCACCATAAAAGTATCACAAAAGTGGTTATATGACTCACGCACTATATTCCAATTCTTCTGAAGCCAATGCAAAAAATTAAATAATGATTAAATGCATGTTGAAAACTTACATTCTGTAGTAGAGAATGTAAGGTACCATAGAAGTTTGAAAGCTCTAGTTCCCATGTAATTGCATTGAAAAGAGTGAATACTTATTTTTCTTTAATGTCTTGTTTTGTGACAGATCTTTCAGAATGACATAGCGAAGAAATATATTCTTTGTAATGATAGATTCTTTGTTTCTATATAAAGATATTTTGCTATATTTAAACCATCTTTATATGAAAGCTGTAATTAAACACTGCAGTTTAATATAAAAAAAAATATACAAATCATTTGCAGTGGGACCAGAAACATATTTGTACATAAATATTCAAGTTGACATAAAAATTTTCTTTTCCTACCACCCCTTGCCATAGTTTACTCTAGACTTATATTGTCTAATTTCCAAACGCCCACCTGTTTAGTGTTATGGATGGACTTGCATTGTCCGTTTTTTTATGATTACTATACATCAAGTCAGTGAATTTGACAAGTAAGTTAATATTAGCATATTTCGGAGTACACATCCCTGCAGACTTGTGAGGTAACCCATGAATAATTCATATGTTTTCTTTTTTTTACAGAGCGACATCATTGAGTCACATCTCAGTTTCTCAGCCTTGAAGTGTGTCACAAACTTTTAAATTAAAAAAAGACTGTTGATGTTTTCCTGTAAGCTAATTCATAGCACCCTGTCAACGCTACAAGTCACGTTCGGTTCTACTGAGCCAGGCGAGAGCTCCTCATCAGGGATGAAACTTCCCCTGATAAATCACTTCCCTCTGCTCTTTGGCCCCTCAAGCAGACCTGCGGGCCTTGGCTGAGACTGCCTGCCCGGGACCTGCAACATTTCTTCTGACCCCCTCTCAGACAATTATCCTCGAGACTGCCGTCGAGCTTCACCGTTGGCCCTGCCTAATGAAGTGTGCAGCGGTGGCTAGGCCCGTAATCACTGCAGTATGCAAACGTTCACCTTCTACGGCTCATCACCGGAGATTACATTCACAAATCAATGAGGGGTTCTCGCCCTAAAAACGCTACAATTCATTCGTGTGCTGTGGGTTATAGCTTATCTTCAGCTCTTTGTGTTGACAAGCATCACCGGTGCTCATTTTGGGGGATGGAGATGGTTTTCGTTGGCAGTTTTTTTAAACGCGGCTGTGACCCCAGACGAGGTTACCGTAAACCAGCCGCTGGCTGTAAATGCAGTTGTCCTTTTATATCAAACTATTCTTCACACTCAAGCTGCCATAATTATAATCAAGAACCAAATGCCGTCTCCATTTCATGCCTTAGATATTAAAAACCAAGACTCTGTAATCTTAGCCCTGCAAGGAACGTAACCTGAGCTATAAGAGCATACGCATACACACACGCACATCTGTGTTCAGCACTATCCCTTGCTTCACTAGTCCTGTCTTATTAAAGGATGTCGGCACAGCTACTGAGGAGCTATCATGAGCTTTTCATTATTGACTGAGAAAATATGATAATTTGGAAATCAAATGCTGCCTTCCAAAGGCTCCACTGTCACTTTCAATTTTAGATTCTCTCCTCCACTTATATGAGCAATGTTTTAGTAGCGAATTCATAGGCATCTAAAGTTTCCTACACCATTTTGTACGTTTATTTATTTTTTTATTTGTGCGTGCGTGCATTTTTTAAATTAGAGTGTTATAATTGAGGTCTCTCACCTATTGCACCTCGGTAAAAAAACTACAACAAATTTAATTAAAAGCTGTATCTCCTTTCATGGCGGAAATTGAATTATGTTTGAAGTGGGAGAGATTGCAAACTGACAACATGTTTTCTTTATTAGCTCCCTTCTTCTCTGTTTCATTTCCTTCCTTGGAACACCTGACAAAATTTCCATGCAGTTTCATTTCTCTTTTTTATCGTCCTTTTTTTACACTTCGCTAATTTAACATAAATAATAGTATAATGAGTCTAGAGAAAGTCATTTTCCCTTTCATACAGTAGGTGGAATTGAGAACGGTCTTGAGTGCTGTTATAATGAAACCGATAGGCCTGAAATGTTTTAATGAATAAACAATAACGCCACTTTCAGCTGCGCTGCATATTCTCTTTCTATACATCCGAAGCATCATGCACTTCCTCTATAACGCTGTATTTCGCTCTCATCCCCAGGATTCCCAGAAATCCCTGTATAATCCTTATTGTGGGATATTCCAGGCCAGCCGGAGACATATCAGGCCCTGCTGAGTAATTCTTTCACCTTCGCCATCCTCTTCGTGCTGGATTGCGCTGACCAGAGGAAGTGTGATAGCCTATAAGCTTCCCTCTGTTGGGATAAGGAGCCAGGGCCGTTTTCCCAGGGCAGCGCTGAGGTAAGAGCGGAAGAGCTTCTCCGGCTGGCCAGCCGAGCCCGGGATAGGCTTGATCCATGCTAATCCTTCACACACGCCGCTCCTCGCAGATAATGGAGGCACTCTCTCTAGTCCTTATCAATCCGGCACTGCTGCAGCATTACCTGGTGTGCACTCGGCCCGATGGGAGATTTCTTGCTTAAATCCCAGGCAGCGGTTGCTTTGGCGAGAAATGAAAACAGGCTAATTCGTGAGATTATTTTTATTAGGGGTGATAATCAGGTGACCCAAAACTAAAGGTCTGGATGGATTTTAAAAAGTAAGGGGAATTAATTTCCAGAACATAAAAGGTGTTCTGCCATTTTTGGGGCTTGTTTACCTCAAATACTAATATATTTACAACAACGCTGAGTGCTTTTTGCACTAATGGCGTATGCTTTCGGCATAATGAACCAGTGATTTATCCTAGTTCGGCTAATATTCAAACCTAGACCTGCCATTAACATTTGGGATGCACTTAAAGAGACGCTCTTCTAATGAGAAGCTTTTGGATTTGTGTGATCAGTAAACCTCCTTTGTACCTATTCCCTGATAACCCAACATAAATATTCATGAGTGCATAACTCTGTCTCTTTTCTTATAGGCTCCTTCGCTGATTGGCGGAATAACTTCACTACAAGGAAAGTGTAAGTGAGAAATCTGTCAGGTTAATGCTGTGTGGTGTCTCTTGTAATTTCAGACATATAACAATGACTTAATCAGCATTTATGGAGAGAAGACGCATCTGTGGTGCTCGGGTATATGGGACCTGTATGTTGTTATGGAAAACAGATGCATTTATGGCCGCAGGGAGTTTCTGTCTCTCTCTCTGTCTCTGTTGCGGTGAGATCTTAAGCAGAGAAAAGTGAAACGTGGAGAATTGGTGAAGGCGAACGGAGGTGAGCTAATGGATCAAAATTACCCCCGTCTGAAAGTTTTGACGAGCACTGACGAAATTGCTTTTCACCCCCCTTCTCCCTGAACCCTCCCCTTCTCAATAGAAGACGCAGACAGAGAAATCCATCTGTAACCCAGGCATTGTCATCGCCTTGCAATTTACACCCATTCGTCTCAACAGTGGTTCCTGTGCTTGATGGCGTGATAAATTAATCTTTTTCTGTGCCACTGCGTCGATTCTTTTAAAAGAATACATTAAGGGGCGTTAGAGACTTTTTTTTCTCCCGAAGTAAACATTTTTTCTTTCTTTCTCCCTCACAGTCACCATGACAAATCATATTCTCTGGAGATGAAGAGAAAAGGCCCTGGGAAAAGGAAAAATTAGAGAAGGATGGAGGGATGGAGAGGCAAAAAGCCATTTTGGAAAGCCGTCGTGCTAGCCGGATCAGTCTGAGCGCTACGTTTGACAGAGTGCTCTGTAGAAACCATCACACACGCTGCTGATGATAGTTGTGGTTGTTGTTGAAGAATTAAGTATGACCTTCACTCTAATCGTGTTAGACATTGGAAAGAAAGCGTCTAATCATCAATCACTCAGCAGTTCACTCAGGAAAGATCACCAAACTCAAACACAGCAGGGACAAACAACAGCATGCAGGGCTGTGACTATACCGGCCCACCTTCAGGTTCACCATTACCGCCATGATTGTCTGATGCTTATGATCTCAGAGCTAGAGCTGCTGTTTTAATGGCCTCCATTTGGCAAGAAAGTCTTTCAGCTGCTGGGTTGTAAACCAAAAATTTGGCATTTTATTTTATTATCTTTTATTTTTCATTAATTTGATTTATTTTATTATCCCGTACTTTTTCTGTGTATCATTACCTTGCTAGTCCAACTTGTAATTGCTCCATAGGGATTAAAAAAGTTTTTTAAACTAAACTAAACTCAAACTCTCACCTTATCTTTCCTGTTACTTTTGATCAATTTAATATGTCATTGTTGAATAACAATAACTCAGTTTTCCTACTCAATCTCAGAAATGTTATTCATTTTGTTATATTTTTGTGGTGTCATTTTGATTTTAACTACTATTTTTTACTCTTGTATGATTAACAAGTATGGTACTGTTTTGGATTGGCAATTCATTCCACTGTGCTGCCTGGTGTGCAGTAAGAATCTTGTTGAATATCCATCCTGATCCTTATTTTAGATCTCCTTAGAGGAAAAGAGAGAGTGAGGCAGGCAGGTGAAGCATGGGGCTGAATGCAGATGTGATGCGAGTTTGGAGGGCTCATGCTCCCTGCAGACATCCCTCGGCCTCCAAGCAGCCATAGCGCATCACTTACCCAAGCCCACTGTGGTGCCCCACTCATAAAAGACTCACTTTTACGGGGATGAGAGGCAAATAAATCTCCTTTACACGGGATATAAAAGTAAAATGCAGCAACCAGTGCGCATATACAAACATATATAATTTCCCCTTTTTTCACTGCATAACCTTCTGTAGTTTCAAAGTGACCCCGGTGGAGTACTCAGGACACGTTTTGAATGTCAGCATATGGTGGACAGCTGGAATGAGGCCTTTAGGATACATTGCCGTGAGCCGAGGTCAGTTTAAGTGACCATAAAGAAGCAATACAGTATTTGATTTCTCTACCAGTATGTGTCTGTGGATATGCACAGATCTATTTTTATTCCTGACGGTACACTGAGTGTTTTTATATCTCTGCTTTAACTACGGCTCCCTCGGATGGATCCTCTTCCTTTCCTTATTTTTCCGTCTCGCTCTTTCCCTCTCTATCCCTCAGCTCCCATCTCTATTTAAATACAAATGGAGGGCTCTTAAAAAGAAATTGTCCTCAAAATGCCGGAGTCCCTGTTGTATTTCACACTCAGGGAGCATGTCGCACCAGCCGCACACGTGTTGAAAGTGTGTGCCGAGAATTATTGGCACCTGTGCCTCGTTTCCAGGGTTACAGGTTATTATTGGTTTGAGTGGGCTTCACGTAGCATGATGCAGCACGGGCTCTGAGAGGTGTTTATGGCAGCAGAAAAGGATCAAGATTTTAAAAGCAGCGTCTGTTAGAAGGTTTGGCCTACAGCCATGGCTGGACTGGCCATTGGGCATACCGGGCATTTGCCCGGTGGGCCGACGTGCTTTTTGGGCCGATATATCTCATACTCATACTTTTTTTTTTTTTTTTAATGGCCCATAAAATTTGTACATCAACGGCCCATTCATTTTGTTTTGTTTTGCTTAATTGGCGGCGCTGGGTCTGTGCCGGTGTAATGCATTGTCAAAGTCAGTGTTAGTTTTTTTTTCTGACAGACCAGCCCAATGAAACATGTAGATCAGCGGCCCATTGGCTCTTTTCTTGATTGACACTGGGCTGGCCCAATCACAACTTTAAACGAGTGAGCGAGCGGCAGCAGTGTCAGTGTGTATCTGTAAAAAAAGATGGAGAAGAAACGCAAGGAATGTGCAGATAAATAGCGTGAAAAAATAAGAACCAGGCCCTTAAAGCAGACACTGTAAACTGTGTCAAAATATATGTTTTCTGACCTTCATCAGCTCCTGTGGCAGATGATAATAGTGAGGACGGAGGATCAGGAGAGAGATGAGAAAGTGTAGAGCCTGCGGTAAGCATAACTACTTTCAAAACACTTAGGCCATGTCATGAGTGTAGATTATTTCCACATCTGCATAGTTGACGATTACCGCAATTCACTAGAAATTTAATAAGAGGCGTTTGTAAACCATGTTTTCCGCCAAAATAAAAGCTTGATGCAGTTTGCGTCAAAATAAAAGATCATGTGCTTATCTCTTTCAAGTATAGAAATTTGTACAACTAATTAAGAAAGTTTCCTTTATTTTTTTGTGCATTTGTTTTACAAAATATGGCTATTACTGTCATTGTATTAATATTATAACTATTATTATGTATAGGTGTAATGTAAATAGACACTGTAACTAAAAGAGGTTTGAATTTTTCTTTGTTTAATTTGCACACTGAATATGGGTTGGAGCTTTTAATTTTGAACTCTCAAAGTGCACCAGATTAATGAATTTAACATTAAAATGCACAAAATTTTGGTCCCCTAGAAGGACCGAGGACACACAACCATAGTTTTAACAAAAATCCTGTAAGAAACACTGGTATTGCTATGCCAGAGCCGCTTATAGCTTGTTTTAGGATTCACCGCTGTGGAGTATAGTTCAACTGTATTAATAAATATAAAATTTTGACTTATTTCATCTGTTAACTCTCACTCGTTCTTATACTCACTCATTACATGGCATTAGTGGTTTTAATGAATAGGAGTTGGTATGCATATAATTAAGGGCGTGCAAAGATGGGTGGTGTTTATGATCATATAGTGGGCCGGTCTGGGCAAAAATGCCCGGGCCGATTTTTTGTCCCAGTCCAGCCCTGCCTACAGCACATGTGGAGCTGTGAGCTCTTGACCTGTAATATTTATTTTAGATACACTGATTTATTTCTCTGTTGTTGGGTCACTTTGATCTGCATTGTTTACAAGTGCCTCCTTCTTACCTTGTTCCCAAATCTCTTGTTTAGTTTTGTTGCCTTCCTTTGAGGAATTTAAGAGAACCTGTACCAGTGTCTAGTCATTGATTTATTTGGCATGTGTTTGGAGGTTGTTTTAGATTATTTTCATATTAGTAGAGAGCATCCAGATCAGAAGTGTCACACTGGTTTAAACTGTATGGTGTGTTCCACCTTAGATATAGAAACCCAGTGCATTTGAAATGCAATGTTCAACATAAAAAACCAAAACAAAATATCTTTGATAATTAGGCTACACCCCCACACACACAGTAAGGATGTATTAAATTGTTTAAAAGTGTCAGTGAAAAGATTTATAATACTACAGAACGTTTGTATTTCAAATACATTCAGTTTTTTTTCAACTTTCTGTTCATCATAGAATCCTGAAAACATTAAAATATTACAAAATATTAAAATATTACAAAAAACTATTTTTAGCTAAGTTAAAATAAATTGTAAGCAACAAATCTGGACATTAGAATGAAATTTGGAGCAAAATATGACAGTGAAGACTAAAGTAATGGCTGCTATAAAAAATAAATAGAGGTCATAGGAGAATGGGAAGACTGATTAGAGATGATAGAAAGGCAACAGAAATGTTACAACCAAGGTATGCAGAATACCATCTCTGTACGCACAACACGTCAAACCCTGAAGCAGATGGGTTACAACAGCAGAAGATCACACCGGGTGCCGCTCCTGTCAGCTAAGAACAGGAACAGAAGGCTACAGTTCACACAGGCTCACCAAAATTGGACAATAGAAGATTGGAAAAATGTTGCCTGGTCTGAGTCTCAATTTCTGCTGCAACATTCAGATGGTAGGGTCATGATTTTGTGTAAGGAACACGAAAGCATTGGTCCATCCTGCCTTGTCTCAACGGTCAGGCTGGTGGTGGTGGTGTAATGGTGTGGGGGATATCTTCTTGGCACACTTTGGGCCCTTTATTACCAACTGAGCATCGTTTAAATGCCACAGCCTACCTGAATATTGTTGCTGACCATGTCCATCCCTTTAGGACTTCAGTGTACCCATCTTCTGATGGCTACTTCCAGCAGGACAATGCACCATGCCACAAAGTTCAAATCATCTCATACTGGTTTTTTGATCATGACAATGAGTTCACTTTACTCATATGGCCTCCACATTCACCAGATCTCAGTCCAATAGAGCAGCTTTTGGATGTGGTGGAACGGGAGATTCACATAATGGATGTGAAGCCGACAAATCTGCAGCATCTGCGTGATGCTATCAAGTCGATATGGACCAAAATCTCTAAGGAATGATTCCAACACCTTGTTGAATCTATGCCACGAAGAATTAAGGCAGTTCTGAAGGCTGCCAAGGTCCAACCCAGTACTAGCAATGTGTACCTAATAAAGTGGCCAGTGAGTGTGTGTGTGTGTGCGTGTGTGTGTGTGCGTGTGCGTGTGTGTGTGTGTGTGTGTGTGTGTGTGTGTATATATACAGTATATATATATATATATATATATATATATATATATAGAGAGAGAGAGAGAGAGAGAGAGAGAATTATAGAATTCTATTATAATTGGTGTCACAATATCAAAAATCTAGTAGTCAATACTGATATCACCAAAAGTGCGGGTGCATCTCAATAAATTAGAATGTCATGTCAGTAATTCAACTCAAATTGTGAAACTTGTGTATTAAATAAATTCGATGCACACAGACTGAAGTAGTTTAAGTCTTTGGTTCTTTTTGGTCTCTTGTTTCTCATTTTCCTCTTGACAATACCCCATAGATTGTCTCTGGGGTTCAGGCCTGGTGAGATTGCTGGCCAGTCAAGCACACGAACACCATTGTCATTTAACCAACATTTGGTGATTTTGAGAGTGTGGGCAGGTGCCAAATCCTGCTGGAAAATGAAATCAGCATCTTCAAAAAGCTGGTCAGCAGGAGGAAGCATGAAGTGCTCCAAGATTTCTTGGTAAACGGGTGCAATGACTTTGGTTTTCAGAAAACACAATGGACCAACACCAGCAGATGACATTGCACCCCAAAACACCACAGACTGTGAAAACTTAACACTGGACTTCAAGCGACTTGGGCTGTGAGCTTCTCCAACCCTTCCTCCAGACTTTAGGACCTTGGTTTCCAAATGAAATACAAAACCTGCTCTCATCTGAAAAGAGGACTTTGGACCACTGGGCAAAAGTCCAGTTCTTCTTCTCTTTAGCCAAGGTAAGACACCTCTGAAGTTGTCTGTGGTTCAGGAGTGACTTAACAAGAGGAATATGACAACTGTAGCCAAATTCCTTGACACGTCTGTGTGTGGTGGCTCTTGATGCCTTGACCCCAGCCTCAGTCCATTCCTTGTGAAGTTCACTCAAATTCTTGAATCGATTTTTCAGACAATTCTCATAAGGCTGCGGTTCTCTCAATTGGTTGTGGAACTTTTTCCTTCCACTCAACTTTCTGTTAACATGCTTGGATACAGCACTCTGTGAACAGCCAGCTTCTTTGGCAATGAATGTTTGTGGCTTCCCCTCTTTGTGAAGGGTGTCAATGATTGTCTTCTGGACACCTGTCAGATCAGCAATCTTCCCCATTATTGTGTAGCCTAGTGAACCAAACTGAGAGACCATTTTGAAGGATCAGGAAACCTTTGCAGGTCTTTTGAGTCGATTAGCTGATTGGCATGTCACCATATTTTAATTTGTTGAGATAGTGAATTGGTGGGTTTTTGTTAAATGTGAGCCAAAGTCATCACAATTAAAAGAACCAAGATTTAAACTACAGTACTTCAGTCTATGTGCATTGAATTTATTTAATACACATGTTTCACAATTTGAATTGAATAACTGAAATAAATGAACTTTTCCATGACCTTCTAATTTATTGAGATGTACCTGTACATGATAATTTATACTCAAGTAGATACCATGATAAAAAAAGAACAAAAATACTTAAACAACAGCTTTTTTATTTAAACGTTTTACCCTTACAAAATCACAACATTAGTGGCACTTGGCCTTCAAATAATAAATCTAATTAAACCATTTAGCATAGTGTTGTCATGGTACCAAGATTTCATTAGTCATTACCAATACCAGTAAAATCCCATAAAAATAAAAATAAAGTCCTTTGTTCATCTTCGGAAAACATAGACAGCATAGACGGCAACACAAGTGACACGTTCAAGGACTAGAAAGGTTGTAAGGACATTGTTAAAATAGTCCTTGTGACATCAGTGGTCCAACAGTAATGTTATGAAGCTACAAGAATACTTTAGTGCACAAATAAAACAAAAATAATGATTTTTTTTTTCAACAATTTCTTAACTTCTGTGCCAGTCTTTGATACGCGTTCATGAGAGTACCACGTAAAACATGTCGTAAAACATCCATCTCTTAGTTCATTGTCTGCATATTCTGGTTCAAATAAGTAAGGCTGGGAAAATTTTTTTAAGTCATCTTCTCTGTTGAAATCATATAACGTGTTTACAAAGTTTTATGTACAGCATGTGCATTCTTCTGCTTGTAAACAAGGTGCAACGCATCCAGGTTCTATTTCAGAACACCGCTTCCTGCATCAGCAACACCACATGCATGCATTGTGGTAGTTGAGTGAACTATCACTTTAAGGTCACTGACAGCAGCTGGTAAATTAGGCACGATCGCTTTAAACACAATGCATGGGTCGAATATAGTGATATAGTGACACATCCTATTTCTTTCTCAGCTGTTCAAGTTAACTTAAGACATAACTGACTGTTTTCAAGGATGGTCACAAGAGAGGTATGTGACATATTTTTATATGTATTTGTCCGTTCAAGCGCAAGAAGATGCAGAAAGAAAATATGAGATGTTCCCTGAGACGTGGATCTCTTTGTGCACACTGTGCACAGAACACACACGCACAAGTACTAAATTGAGTTGTCTTGCGTTTCATTGCGCCTCCTTGCGCTTCAATGCTTTCAAATCAATTGAATGTTTCAACTGGCAAGGCATAAAAACACATGCAAACATTAGTGAGGATGCAGCAGTGGCCCGATCAGGCCAGTAACAAATCCATCAATACACATATACATTATGTATATATATATATATATATATATATATATATATATATATATATATACAGTATAGTTGTTGTATATTTAATGCTTCTCCTATACAGCAATGAGATTGACTTGAGATGTCTTTGTAGGTTTCCTGCTTCTCAGATGTTTCTTCTAAGAAAACATCTAAACATCTCCACTAATATCAACAATGTCTTAAATTGTGCCCAGATTTGGTTCTCCGCATGAATTCCAACCACACACACACACACACACACATATATATATATATATTATGTTCTATTGCTGTATGTCAGTAATTGTTTAATTCATATCTTTTTATTTTGCCTTAAGGATCTTTTAGGAGAAACATCTAAACTGAGTTCCAGAAAGACATGAGAGTTCTATTCAATCTCCTGAGCTGTGGAAGAGCAGTAAACCTTTCCTCTGGGATACTGGAGAGCAAGTTTGATAACACAACAAAAGACAACAATATTCCATAGCAAAGATGAGAGAAACGGATCGTAGAGATTTTGTGGCCTGTAGAGAAGGACTGAAGTGTCTGTCTGTGTTTGGCTGGCTTCAAGGGGAAGGTGCACGGTGGGCTCAAATCCTTTCGCTATGCTTTCTCCACCTGTATGTCTTTGTACAATGAGAAAGTGAGGAGGAGGGGGAGAGGGACCTTGTGAAGACGAAGCCTCCTGCAAAGAAGCAATTAACAACATAGCCCTGTCAAATTCTCTCACTCTCATTCTCTCTCTCTCTCTCTCTTTCTCCTCAGTCTCCTCTAACAAGGCCACAAAATGACTCACCTCTCATTGGGTGGGTGAGATGCCCTGAGAAACAGCACAGAGCATCACACCAGAGTATTACCACTCTCCAGAACCACAGAGATTCATTCCTCCTCGTCTTCAAGACTCTTCTGGGAAAATGAATGCAGTCAGCCAAGGTCAGTAATACTGTAATCTTGTGCAACACTTGGAATGTGGAATATAAACCAGGCAGCTTTAATGTAGAGGAGAGGAAGTCGAAATCCCCTGTTGGAAGCTCGGATGGTGAAAACACCCTCATTGCATGTTATGTATGCATATGCGCAGTGCAAACACATGAATTATGCATTGCATAAATGACAGCGATGACAGGACAGAACTCTTTAGTTCTGTTCAGTAGATGAACTGAAATGGCAGAGGACTATTGTGAGCTGTAGAATTCTGCAGGAAGACTTTCTGAACTTTATGGGCCCCTTTGCATATCATTATTGTGATAAAACTGTAAATTGCATAACAGCACACTGTGAGTCTGGATTTGCATGCAGATACTGAGCAGATCACTTACAGAACAACTTTGACCTGAGGTTAAATTCGTGCTGAACGTTGAATGAACTTTGGGTGTGTAGGAGTTTGTGTGTGTGTGTGTGTGTGCAGATCATAAATCTGGGATCAAATATCTGTATATCCTTATGTTTATTTGAATAGAGTATCTCTATCTATCTATCTATCTATCTATCTATCTATCTATCTATCTGTCTATCTGTCTGTCTGTCTGTCTGTTGTTCGTTCATTCGCTCCATCATTCTGTCACTCTGTCTGTTTATCGCTCTGTACATACATCTATAAGGAAAACACATTGTATCTGTATCAGTTTTTATTTACATAATATATGTGTACTGTGTATATTTATTGTGTATGTATATATACATATACATATACACGCATACATACACAGACACACATACATGTATATATTTATGTAAATGTTTATATTTGTATATTAAATATGTATACATAGTATAAATTATATAAATATAAATATAATACATGTATGTAAAAGAAATTCAAAATATATACTGTATATGTGTGTTTATATATACAGAATAAATATACACAGTAAACACACACATATTAAATAAACAAAAACTTTTATTTTGGATACGATTAATCGCGATTAATCATTTGATCATTCCTTTTTTATATTGCAAATTATTATTTGATGCCTAAATTTACTTAACTATTACTGTTTTTCATTGTTTAAAATAGCAAAAAAAATGTTTACTATTTTACGCGGCAAAGATAGTTAGGGTGAGATAGTACAGTATTTTTCCAGTACATTCTGATCCCTTTTGGGCTCCATTTTTCAGAGCCGCTGTATATACAATACATAATATGTCATTAAAAACTACAACACAAACCTGATCCAGAATAGATTACAAAATGGATTAGAAATGATCAGACTGCACAGGGACCACCGCAGTCTCTCATGCAGTTTCATAATTCAGAAATTCATCAGCTGTTTTAGTGTTGCATCAATTCACCATCCCACATTACAAAGGTTTTGAATTGTGTTTGGTCTCATATGGTATAGCACATTACCCATTACCTTGAATATGATATATGGTAATTTGACAGACACCAGATTATGAGCAAATGTAAAGTTAATTTAAGAAATATGCTAGAACAGTTTTGTTGGCATGTATGATTTAAAAAAAAAACATTAAAAAGTCCATTTTACAAAACATTTGATTACAAGTGACAGCTGAATTAGAACCACCTTTTAGAAATACATTATATTTTCTCCCCATTTAGCTGTTTGATGCTTTTCTCTCGTAATGTCTGCCTCAACGTCTCTGTCTATTTGACATCTTGAAAAACGGTGTCCAGAATTTATCAGTCTGTGTGTGCCAATGTTGCATCATGTGAGTGTGTTTTCAGGCCTGAGCGCACAAATATTTCGTTAAGCCTTAGACAGTGATGATAAGAGAAAAGTGAAGCTTGTGAGGATTTTGTGTATGTATGTGCGTGTTTGTTTGCCATCACCAGTGCTCTTCCTTGCACCCTGCCAAAGGGAGGAGGAAGCGTGTGTAATTTGGCTGCAGGAAGAGCGGCAGAAAACAATTATGTGCACGAGGTAGCCACGGAGATGAGGCAATCGGCGCATGCTGTAATGGAGAGGACAGTTGACACATGGGCTTTATCCCGCTCTGGTATTGTTTGAATGTGGGCAAAATGACTCCTCTATATTGTCAGGAACTAAAATGCATTGCCAATTATATCCGATGGCATCCCATTGGAGAGTAGGTAACATTTAAAGTGATGGATAGAGACAGGGAGGATATTTAGTGGAGGCCTTTTTCATTCAAAAATGGCTAAAATGTCCTTTCATTGTGAGTCTGCTGAGTGAGTTAAGCTGGGAATGTAAAAAACAGTGAGCAAACAACAGATATACATTGAATCATATGGTTGTTGTCAGAGGTAAACTGACTTTTAAGCTCCAATTTTTACTTTTTATTTTTCTCCGCAAGTCAAAATCTGGCACTCCCTGTTGTGTATTCAAGATGTTTTGCAAGATGGTGTAGATCAGATCCTTTGTTTTTCTTCTTTGAGAAATCACCATTTTCAAATGGCAGTTGTTTGCCTTGTTTTGACATCTTTGTAGCACAATTTGTGTGTGTTATTCACCAGGCAATATAGCTATAAGCTCTAGCATGCTGTTTATAACTTGCACGTTTTCTCAGCTGGTAGTTGTTGTGTTTTGGGGGGGATTTGACATCTTTGTTTCTGTAGGGCCACTATTGCTAGTGTGTGCTTATTCAATGAACTAAATTTATATTACAATATTTCTGCACATCAGTTTCATCAGTGATTTTTTTTAATAAGAAAGAAGCTGGGAGAGACTAATCCTCCCACCTCTGTTCACCCAGAGTGCAGCTGTGCGAAAGAAGCTTGGCTAATAAGCAGGATCAGCCATGTTCCTTTCCAACTTATTTAAGTACATCTTCAAATGCCAAGATACTTTTTCACATGCTCCATTTTTCGGCAATCCTCGCTTTTTACCTCTTCTTGCTCTCGCACTGTTCATTTTCTGTGAGTGAGTATGGTAACCTGCACGGCTGATTTGTGTCAGGTACAGTACATGCTGTCTGAACACAGAAGCCCCGTGACATGCATTTCTGCC
Source organism: Carassius carassius (assembly GCF_963082965.1). Classification (NCBI taxonomy): domain Eukaryota; kingdom Metazoa; phylum Chordata; class Actinopteri; order Cypriniformes; family Cyprinidae; genus Carassius; species Carassius carassius. Next base: position 7,265,094 of record NC_081790.1, on the reverse strand, counting down.
TGGAATTTCACCTTAATATAGACATATGTTTACACTTGTGAGATTCTTCTAAATATTAAAATTATGAAGTCAGATCTTACAAAAACATTTCATAGTTTTAATCATATTTTAACCTAAAATCAAAAATATTTTGTAAATATTTACTGCCATTCAAAATGTTGTGATAAATAAGATTTTTTTATGTTTTTTAAAGATGTTTCTTCTGCTCATCAAGGATGCATTTATTTATGAGGCGCCGTGTAGGATTTAAATCAAACTTCGCTTATCAATACATACATAAAACACGTGCATATACACCTATAAATTACTCACATATACATGCATACTACTGGATGTTCAAAAATACATATATAAAATACACGTGAACACTAATATGAAATCGATACCAATACATATAATGTTAGCAATGTATGCATACACACTTGTGAATAACTTGCATATATATATAAACTTGACGCGTGCATACACCTACAGACACTCGCATATACATATAAACTTGATCCGTGCATATACACCTATTAAACACTCGCACATACATATAAACTTGCTGCATACAAACACACCTGCACATACTCGCACATACATATAAACTTGATCCTTGCATATACACCTATTAAACACTTGCACATACATATAAACTCGATGCACGCATACATAAAAAATAACATTTACTAACAGTATACAGAAAAAAAATTGCATTATTTGTGTACATATATATATATATATATATATATATATATATATATATATATATATATATATATATATATATATAAAAGTGATTTTATATGTGGATGTGCGTGAATTTTCAGTGTAAACGGAAGTCGTTTAACCGTGAACGGAAGTAACCGCATTTGCAATCATGGACAGGGATCTGTGTCATTCCTAATCGTTTGGTCAATCATACAAAAACAAGTTTTTAATAACAAAGCAAAAGCTGAATGTTTTTTTTTTTAAATACACACATGAACTGGAATATAAAGATTTTTAATAATTTTTTTGTCCAAAACTGATACATTTAGTAGATAAAATGTACTATATAGTTATACCTTATACTATATAGAAAGGTTGTAAAATGTCTTTACTTTGTTTTTGTCTTTAATCATATACTGCATTGTGGTGCACTTTGAGATTAATTATCCACGGACCACTTTTGTACAATAACCTTTATTCACGAAACATATTTTATTAGGTTGTGCTTGATTTGATTACCTTTGATTATCTTGATTTCAAAAGTGTGGATTTTAGGAACAGAATGTAGTAAAACTTTAAAACTGGTTAATAAAACAACATTTGTATCAAATAGTAGGCTATACAAGTTTTTTTTTTTTCATATGATGCTTAACTATTACACTGATAAAGTACACATCCACCATCCCCTACATCAAAAAAAAAAAAAATTTGTGTGCAATAGTGGCTCATATATAACTTGAGAAAATGCAAGTCTCCCCCATTAGAAGAGCTTCTGCAAACTAGCAGGCAGACGTGCAAGTATCAAACTCTGCTGATTTGTAACACATACATTAATTACAAACAGCTTCTCCACATGAACTGTATGCTCTCATGCACTTCCTTGTGAAACCTTTTTTAAGGAGAAAAAAAGTTAAATAGTTGTTACTGCATACGAGTCTTTATATATAGTTCTTTATTCTCAATGACACCAAATATCTCAGACACTGAACATTTCAGAACACCGGCGAGTTCACGGACCATGACATCACACTCACCAGCAGTAAGGTAACTGGCAGTTTCGATCTAGAAAAGGGTGAGAATTTCACGAAATACCTTCCGAAAAGCTATACAAATTACAGAGAGAGTAAAATGTCCTGCCTATAGTTTAAAAAAATATAAAATGTGTCCCCAACTAAGTCCCAGTTCCACTTGAGCTTAGCCATTTTCAGAAATAAAACCCTTTCGCACATGAGTTCAAAATATTCTAGTTGAGCACCAGCGTGAGTTTCTTTAGGCGACCGTTATTATGTACCGCCTTAATGTTTCCATGGCGACGCGTCATGCTTGTCATGTGACAACACAGCCACAATAGATCTGGATCGCTTTTATTGTATTTTTCCTGTTTTATTCAAAATATTTGCAAACATACTCACTATATTATGAAATCTATAATATTCCGATTCTGAAATATGTGCAGATAGCTTAAACACTTTTATATCGCCCGTGTTAGACTAGTCGATCTATACCTTAATTCTGAAAATTGCTAAGCTCACTAGTGGGACTGGGACTTAGCTGGGAACACATTTTATATTTTTTAACTAGAGGCAGTTAAACTCTCTCTCTCGGTGTGTGTGTGTGTGTGTGTGTAACTTGCATAGCGTTTGGAAGGTATTTGGTGAAGATTTCACAGACGTGAAATTCTCACCTTTTCTAGGTCGAGACTGTTACCTTACTGCTGGCGAGTGTGATATCATGGTCCGTGAACTTCGCCAGCGGATGATGATGTTGGCATCGTTTGCGTGTTATTTGCGTGTTGATGCTTTGTATGCCAGGGCTCGAAGGCCGAAGCAAAGTGCGCGATTCAGATTGTGTTTCTGACTGCAGGTGAGCAGGCAACACATTCGATTAAACTGATGGTAATTGATCTTATAATAGTAGGCGAAGAAAAAACATTCCGCAAAATGCTTCAGGTGAAGCACGATCCCTGTCCATAATTGCAAATGCGGTATATAGACAGGTTACTTCCGTACACGCTTAAACAACTTCCTTTTACACTGAAATGCCTTCCGTATACACTGAAACGCCTTCCGTTTACACTGAAATGCCTTCCGTTTATACTGAAAATTCACGCACATCCACATATGAAATCACTCGCATATATATATGTACACAAATAATGTATTTGTTTGTCTTATCTGAACTGTATACGTTACTAAATGTTATTTTTTTATGTATGCGCGTGTTTTATGGATGTGTATGCGCGTACCGAGTTTATATGTATGTGCAAGTGTTTAATAGGTGTATATGCACGGCTCAAGTTTATATGTATGTGCGAGTATGTGCAGGTGTGTTTGTATGCAGCGAGTTTATATGTATGTGCAAGTGTTTAATAGGTGTATATGCACGGATCAAGTTTATATGTATATGCAAGTTATTCACAAGTGTGTATGCATACATTGCTAACATTATATGTATTGGTATCGATTTCATATTAGTGTTCACGTGTATTTTATATATGTATTTTTAAACATCCAGTAGTATGCATGTATATGTGAGTAATTTATAGGTGTATATGCACGTGTTTTATGTATGTATTGATAAGCGAAGTTTGATTTAAATCCTACACGGCGCCTCATATTTATTTGATCAAAAAATTAAGAAACAAATGTAATTGTGTGAAATAGTATTATCATTTAAAATAACCATACTGACCTAAAGACCTAAAATAACTGTACATGCGTGTCTTTATTTATACATAATAAATATACACAGTACACACATATGTACTGTATAAACAAAAACTTTTATTTTGGATGTGAATAATATATATATATATATATATATATATATATATATATATATATATATATACATTATTCACATATTTATACATAAACATATATATATATATATATATATATATACACACACACACACACACACACGCATACACACACGGGTAACTGTTATCATGTTTTTACTGTGTTTTATTGTGTTAGCTAGCTGTGTTCTTTGGTAATTTTTTTTTTTACCTAATCAAAATAACCCAACTGCAATTTGATTAATTGGAGGCATTGAATTAAATGCACAGTGAAAAAAACTTGATTTTTGAAAATGACCATAGACATTTGTTAAAAAAAGTAAATCACTTTTTGAATCAAACAGTAATAAATTTAAATCGTTTGAGCGATTATTTTACATATCACTCAACTTCCGTGAATAACTGTTCATTTTTGATTTTCCGTCAGCACTTCTCACTGTGACACACAACATGCAGGTGCCTCGATCAGCCCCAAGTCCCCATCCTGACACGTGTGACTTACTGACAGGACAGATGCGTGGAGAATGATGCATTGAATGTCTAACCACCCCACAACCTTCTGGCACGGCTCGAGAAGAGCTGGGAGTCATTAACTTTTAAAGCAGGTAGGCTGATAGAAAGAGAAGGGTCAGACTGACACAGGGGCTGGTGTCCATACTGCGCTCTGTGGCATACAAATCCCTCCAAAAACCCCTTCAAATAGGTCTGTTGGACAAGAGCGAGAGGGCAGGGTGCAACCCGGCAACAGCGGAGAACCGCCGCTCTCATCTGCCAAGGCACAGGTGGCATCAAGAATACAGGCAGGTATGTGCACAAGTGTGTGTATCAGAGGAACAAGAGGGTTGATTGACAGGTCTCATCAGAGACAACCTAATGACACCCCCAACCACCAATTAAGGCTCATCAAGGTCCCCAATTGAATGTCGCTGATAAATAATGTATGCCCTCAGTAATTCCACATAATCTTGATACTGGAGAGTCAAAGGTGTATGCATTATTAATGGGGCCAAATTGGACTTTAATAACTGCCTCAGTGAATCCTACACAGTGGAGGAATTCACTTATGTTAATATGGCTTTATTATTAATGGGGTGACGGTTTTCTAAAATGTTAACTAACCAAAGCACTCCAGAGGCAATTCCCAAGATTGACGAGTCCACCATCTGGGACAGATGGAGCATTCTTATTTATTTATCGGCCTACCTGTGGTGCGTCGGCTTAGACCATTAGATCAATAATTTGTTCATCAAATCATTAGCTTGTATCAGAGTGGCATAATTATGTGTGTGGCACGTTCGCAAGACATGTTGTGAATCGCATATTACTGTAGCTCAAAACGAACGGGCTTACTCTTAACAAATACAGATGAGCTGATAAAGGTGGTGCCAGACGTATAGTTTGTTTGGAGTGTTAATTGGCTGACAGTTAGTCAGTTTAAAAAAAAAATGGTAATTGCAACTTTTTAGCGCAATTTTTACTTTTCTTATCAGAATCGTGAGTTACAGTTTCAGAATTGCAAGAAAAAGACAGAATGGTGAAATAAGAAGTCCCAATTACCTATTTTATTCTATGATGGGAGAAAACATAATAGCAATATGTAAACTCTGAATTTTAAAGGGAAAAAAGTCTGATTTCCAAGGGAAAAAAACTCAGAATCCGGCTTTTATATCTCACATATCTCACAATTCTGACATTTTTCTTGAAATTCTGAGACAAAAAAATCAGAATTGGGAGATACAAATTCAGATTCGTTAGAGGTATAAACTCACAGTTGCAAAAAAAAAATTATGAATTATGAAATAAAAAGCGAAAAACAAACAGTTGCTAAACTCAAGTAATATATATTCAGAATTGCAAAAAAAAAAATTTTAATTTCTGAGTTTAAATCTCTGTAAAAATGATAAGAATAGAAGTCTGAATTGTAAGTTAAAGAGTCACTATTACCTTTTTTCTGTTCTGTGACAGAAATGAGTTTCCATAGATCCTAGTGGTGGGTGATATGAACAAAACCTTATATCACGATATGATTCATTTTATTTCACGATAACTGTAATATACAGTATATCACAATATAGTTACTTTTGCTTTTAATATGCTCTTTATGATAACAAAATTTGGATACTATATAAATCGTATAAGTCTTGTCACCAGTGTCAATATCACAATAAATTAATACTAGCCAACATTAAAAAAAAAAACAACAACAACTCAAGCTCACTGAAACCAAGTAAAAAGTCAGCGATTAAATAAGAGTAAGAAACTAATTACAAGTAAGAGGACAAAAAGCTACAGTAGAACAAATAAATAAGAAATGCTATATATCGAACAAAGCAATCAAATGTATAAAAACACTGCATATTCCTCACTGTGTAAATTAAATATATATTTCTTCTTATTAAAGTTACAAAACTGATTTAAGAGCATTTTTGTTGTCTGATTAGAATGAATGGCAGAAAGCAGGAATATAATACTGCTGTCACTTTAAGAGCTCCCAGATTCAATACACGTTTTCTTTCTCAACTGTTTGCTTTCACTTAAGACCTAAATTATTGTGTTTATAAGGATACTTGTAAAGACAAGCTTTTTGACACATACAATTATGTGTATTTAACCATTCAATGCCCACAACAACAGGATTTTGTGACCACGTAGTACAGCAATGTTACATGAGTATGTAACGGCAATAGAGATGATAGTCCAAAATCTCTACAGATTGACAACTTACTACTGGTTATTCCTGTCTACACTTGCCCACAATTATTAGATCCTAGAAAATATCACTAAACACTGCTTTTAAATGATTAGCATTATGTCTGAAAAGATCACACTGGGATTAACGCACAACCAAATCATGGCGTTTTGATTAAAAAGATTTAATATTTGCTCTAAACCCGCTGAGTTGTTAGACTGAGGAGCAATTTTTGTATCCGTTCCCGCTCTCAAGGGCCTGTTACCAAAGCACTTTGTAAACACAACTTACAGGAGAAGTTTCTGTGTGTCTGAAACTGGTTCTTAGCTTCTCTAAGCTTGTTGAAACTTCAGATATCATGTCTGTGCATGCATCCCAGAAAGGAAGGCAAGTGATTGAATTGTTTGTGCGTTTCTTGTGCATCTGCATACGTCCACGGCGCATCAGAGGCGCGGTTCTGCTTCGCTTCTCTGAGCTAATCTACCTGGCAGAGGCTCTGAGATGTTGCTGGCACGTACACGGATCACAGCCCACTTGCACAACATCACAAAGAAGCCAAATGAAAATGTGTGTTTTCGATTTGTGTCTAGAAACCTCTGTGATGATAAAGAGATGCTTGTTTTTGAATTTATTCAGATTTCCGTGGTACAAAGTTCTAAATCAATTATGCAGGAAAAAACACTGAGTTTCAGTATGAGCACAAACAGATATAAAAAAGTGATAAGTTTTCTCTGTTTCTGTGAAAAAGACTAATATTATGCATATTTTTATGTAGGTGTGTGTGTATACACTGCTGTTCAAAAGTTTGGGATCAGTAATGTTTTTATAGAAGTCTCTTATGCTCATCAAGACTGCATTTATTTTTCAGCATAAATACAGGGGGGGAAAAACAGTAATATTGTGAAATATTATTTAAATTTAAAGTAAGTTTTCTACTTTAATATACTTTAAAATGTTTTTTTTTATTTTTATGCAAAGCATCTCTTCACTGTCACATGATTCTTCAGAAATCATTCCAATATGCTGATGATTCATTATCAGTGCTGGAAACAGTTGTGCTGCTTAATATTTTTTATAATCTGTCTTTTTTTCAGGATTCCTTGATGTATAAATAGTTTAAAAGAAAAGTATTTATCCAAAATAGAAATCTTTTCTAGCAATCTAAGTCTTTGCTATTGCTTTTATCAATTTAACACATCCTTGCTGAATAAAAGTATTAATAAATATGATTTATAACAATATGAACAGTTGCAATAGATATAACAAATATATATTGTTTGTATGTTCAAATGTATATATTATTTAAATATAGATCGATAGCCAGATAGATTTATAGAATTATATAAAAATGTCGGTGAATATACAAATTAAATATACAAGTATCAAATATCAAATATACAAGTTAAAATTAATGAATATATTACAAATTATTATTATTATTATTATATTACCCTTTTGTGATATGGCACTTTCAAGGGTTATTTAGTATTTTAAATAACCCTTGAAAGGGTTATTTAAACCTTAAATAATAGCCAGATAGATTTATAGAATTATATAAAAATGTCGGTGAATATACAAATTAAATATACAAGTATCAAATATACAAGTTAAAATTAATGAATATATTACAAATTATTATTATTATTATTATATTACCCTTTTGTGATATGGCACTTTCAAGGGTTATTTAGTATTTTAAATAACCCTTGAAAGGGTTATTTAAACCTTAAATAATAGCCAGATAGATTTATAGAATTATATAAAAATGTCGGTGAATATACAAATTAAATATACAAGTATCAAATATCAAATATACAAGTTAAAATTAATGAATATATTACAAATTATTATTATTATTATTATATTACCCTTTTGTGATATGGCACTTTCAAGGGTTATTTAGTATTTTTTCGTGATGTGAGCTTGATTTTTTTTATCGTTTTCTTCTGATTTAATTTGTTGGTCAATGGGATTCTATCCTTATCTGCAAAACTGCAATTCGCTAAAGACCAGCAGCATGTTGTGACTTCCTGAAAAGCACCAAGTGTTTGTTTCAGTGGATCATGCTTGATGCCAAGCCAATTCAGAAGCAATTAAATCTCCAGAATTTCAGATACAGCTGTCCTTTTCCACTTAATACAGATGCAGCATGCCGGTATCACATTATTTTTAGAAGCCAGAAATCATTAACGCCAAAAACTGATTTCCCCACATTGCTGTCACAGTCTAATTCAGATAAATTTCTCATTTGTGATGTTTCCTGTTCAGTGTGATGTAGATGTGCTGTGGCGTGTTTAACGGATTCCCAGGTGTCTGGCGTGGTTTGAGATTGCATGTATCGAAGGTAACTGGTTGCCTGAGAAACACTATTGTTTGTGGGTTTAATTAATGAAAAGTATTGGAAGGTGACATTAGTGCAGCTAGAGTTGCTCTCTTTCTATCTGGTTAACCTCTTCTTGCTCTCACTCCATCACCTCCATCCCCCACTTCCTCTCTCTTCATCACATGTTCATCTGGCCGTGCGACTTTGCTTCGTATGTGCAGCTGATACGGCAGATTGAACAGGACAGGTGTTTTCCGTTTCATCTTGGCCTGCGTCTGAGGTTAGGGTTGGAGGAACGAAAACACTAAAGGAGGGACAGATAGTCACAGGGTTGGCAGTTCATCGTCTGCATGCGTCAGAACAGACTTCTGGACATCCCATCGATATATTGACAGCTGCTGTCACTCGGGCGGCTTTAGTGATGTGCAAGGGTCTGGCACATAAGGCTGATGGAATGCTTTGATTTCCACATCGTCTTAAAACCAACAGCATTCTGGCCAGGTCATTTTAATGGCAATGCAGACACTCACTTTACCAATATTTGTGCCAGCGCACACTATTAGATTAAAATGGCCTTTTTCATCTCAGATTATCCCCCAGCGTTTCATGTATTAACTGGCCTAGTGTTTACTGGCCTATCTCTTTTGTCTGTTTGTTCCCTGCGGTAGATTTAGGCATTGATTTAACAGTAAATCTTGCTCATCAAGGTCTGGATTACTTATGCTTTAAGTTTAGATAGGTCTGAACATCCAGTTCCTTTGTTCTCCATCTTTTCCAACCAATAGGTATTGAACCACATAAATTACTGCTTAACAAGCCGGGCTCTCTGTTTTGGCTGCCAGTGACAGTTTAAGCTCAAAAGTGTTTTTACTTCTCCTTCTCAATCAGAGAAGATATTGTGTATCAGAACTGGAACAAAGGGGGAAAAAAGCATTTTTGAAATATCACAAATCATTTTATATGTCATCATATATTTTTATTAGCAAGTATTTTTTATTTGATATGTTGAATACACATCGCCTTAAAACCAACTCCATGTTTTCATTCACCCTGCTCTTTGTTCTGTGAGGAAGCGAGAGAAGAGGGCTTTTAGATCAAGCAACATCACGGTCTGAGAAAGCTTATCCCAAGAAAGGGTTTCTGAGAGCAGACCCTAAATTTCTGTTGACATTTACAGAAGGGCTGCTTCCAATTAACCTTCAAGTATCTTTTCACCTCTTCATGCTGATTACATTTTCCCCTAACAAACAGGCTAATTTGTTATTAGCAGGCTGTTGGAGAACTTGCATTCATTTTCATCAGTAGGAAATTGCAATGGTGGAGTGATTGCTTGGATTGCTTTCTGTCAGTTGGCATGCATTGTTTGATTTTTGATTTATTTTTTTCCCCTCTGTTCATCTGCTTTTGTTACCAGTAGCACCGCTGGGTTCAATTGATATGGACCGCTGGTGCTGTACACCTGAAATATACTCAGACACACTTCCTCTTTCCTCAACTCTCCCAGCCCTGATATTTAGCTCCGGAGAGAGACAATTGTTTTCCACCTGCGATTCCAATCTTCTGAAAACACTCTCGCTCAAACACATACATGCAGATGTTTAGCATGACGTATGGGGAGATTGGTCCTGTGGGCAGGAAGGCACAGCAGGGGTGCGCTCGCACAGTTCTGCCAAGCGAGAGAAAGTAAAACAGAGTGTAAAGTAAAAAAAGCAGCGGGGAGGGGAGTGTATACCCAGCCTGCCTTGTGCTGGTCTGATAACGCTCCCCTCCTCTCCTCGCCACAGGCCTGTGGAGGAGGGCACAGAGGCCCCTGCCTGCAGCCAACCCACCCAGGAATCTTATCTTTCCTGCAGCCTGTGCTGCTGCCTAAAACCCCATCAGACCCTGGGACTTGGTCACTCAGCACACACATATATACAGGTTTGCAGATGGCCACGTGTGCTGTAGATGCATACCAAATTGAGTCATTTGTCTTTCTGGGTCAGAAACACAAAAAACAAACTGTAACACGTTTGGCAAAACAACAGTATACAGAACTTATAGGCTGTGCACCATTCAGAATAGAATTACAACCCGAATTCCGGAAAAGTTGGGACGTTTTTTAAATTTTAATAAAATGAAAACTAAAAGACTTTCAAATCACATGAGCCAATATTTTATTCACAATAGAACATAGATAACATAGCAAATGTTTAAACTGAGAAAGTTTACAATTTTATGCACAAAATGAGCTCATTTCAATTTTGATTTCTGCTACAGGTCTCAAAATAGTTGGGACGGGGCATGTTTACCATGGTGTAGCATCTCCTTTTCTTTTCAAAACAGTTTGAAGACGTCTGGGCATTGAGGCTATGAGTTGCTGGAGTTTTGCTGTTGGAATTTGGTCCCATTCTTGCCTTATATAGATTTCCAGCTGCTGAAGAGTTCGTGGTCGTCTTTGACGTATTTTTCGTTTAATGATGCGCCAAATGTTCTCTATAGGTGAAAGATCTGGACTGCAGGCAGGCCAGGTTCGCACCCGGACTCTTCTACGACGAAGCCATGCTGTTGTTATAGCTGCAGTATGTGGTTTTGCATTGTCCTGCTGAAATAAACAAGGCCTTCCCTGAAATAGACGTTGTTTGGAGGGAAGCATATGTTGCTCTAAAACCTTTATATACCTTTCAGCATTCACAGAGCCTTCCAAAACATGCAAGCTGCCCATACCGTATGCACTTATGCACCCCCATACCATCAGAGATGCTGGCTTTTGAACTGAACGCTGATAACATGCTGGAAGGTCTCCCTCCTCTTTAGCCCGGAGGACACGGCGTCCGTGATTTCCAACAAGAATGTCAAATTTGGACTCGTCTGACCATAAAACACTATTCCACTTTGAAATAGTCCATTTTAAATGAGCCTTGGCCCACAGGACATGACGGCGCATCTGGACCATGTTCACATATGGCTTCCTTTTTGCATGATAGAGCTTTAGTTGGCATCTGCTGATGGCACGGCGGATTGTGTTTACCGACAGTGGTTTCTGAAATTATTCCTGGGCCCATTTAGTAATGTCATTGACACAATCATGCCGATGAGTGATGCAGTGTCGTCTGAGAGCCCGAAGACCACAGGCATCCAATAAAGGTCTCCGGCCTTGTCCCTTACGCACAGAGATTTCTCCAGTTTCTCTGAATCTTTTGATGATGTTATGCACTGTAGATGATGAGATTTGCAAAGCCTTTGCAATTTGACATTGAGGAACATTGTTTTAAAAGTTTTCCACAATTTTTTTACGCAGTCTTTCACAGATTGGAGAGCCTCTGCCCATCTTTACTTCTGAGAGACTCTGCTTCTCTAAGACAAAGCTTTTATAGCTAATCATGTCACAGACCTGATATCAATTAACTTAATTAATCACTAGATGTTCTCCCAGCTGAATCTTTTCAAAACTGCTTGCTTTTTTAGCCATTTGTTGCCCCCGTGCCAACTTTTTTGAGACCTGTAGCAGGCATTAAATTTTAAATGAGCTAATTAAGTGGATAAAAGTGTAAAATTTCTCAGTTTAAACATTTGCTACGTTATCTATGTTCTATTGTGAATAAAATGTTGGCTCATGTGATTTGAAATTCCTTTAGTTTTCATTTTATTCAAATTTAAAAAACGTCCCAACTTTTCCGGAATTCGGGTTGTAAAAAATACCATTCATATTATTCTAGAATTGCAACTTGAATTAATAAAATTAATTAAATTCCAAAAAAAGAGAAAGAAACAAAGAAAGAAATTGATATTAAATATTTTTAACTAGAAACTTTAAGTATCATGCTGATAAAGCCTTGTTTGTCAGTTTGGGAAAAAAGATTTAGTGACAGATGGAAATTCATATATTGTCATATATTAACTAGAAATTTTCAAATGGCTTTTTTATGACAAACTTTTTGTACATATATATTATATTTTTAATATAATCAGTATCAGGATCAGGTTGGAAATCTATGGATGGTTAGATAGAGGGAGAAGGATTAGAGAGAATGACAAATAAAACAAGATAGATAGATACATTTTGCACAACCCTTCTATATTCATAATATACCGCAAACTAGTAACCCTAGGGGTTGACATCTTTGCATGTGTGTGACAGCCGTGAGTTTATCAGTGGCACTTTTTCTCCTGACGGTTCGGTGGGGCATCTGTCACGCTGTGAGCCAGGTGACTCCTGCCTGCTTCTCTACTCTCCTGAAATGCATATTGACATCTCGCTTTGCTTCTAAACTGTGTCTTGACAAGGCAGGGGAATCCGAGCCAAAAGGAACAGACTGCAGCTGTGTGGGTTTAGGAAACTAGGTTTTTGGGAGCCTAACCATACAAAGCCTTCCTTTTAATCATTCCTGTCTTGTCCTTATGATGATTCAGACAGATTACATGGAAAAATCAGATGGACCTTCAGAAACAGCAGATTGTCAATGGCTAATTGCTTGTCACGTATGTTTGGGTCTGTTAGGCCTATTTTTAGAAAATGCTTATTCTGCTTAAATGCTAAAGTGCTCCTGTAGTTCAGATGGCGAGGCATGATGCTAGCAATGCCAAGGTTATCTATACATGTATATTGATAAAATCAGGGGCGCAACTATCCAGTGAGGGGTATGCAGCAAAACATTTTGCCCCCACCCCCCCCCCCACCCCCCCCCCCCCCCCCCCCCCACCAAATAAATAATTGTGCCGGACATCATCATGTATGTGCTTGAAATAATAAATGTTTATTTGAAAGTATATCAGACAGCCACTGTAAGCCTACCACATATATATATTTATTAGGGGTGGCATGGTTCAAATTTTCACAGTTCGGTTTGTTTCACGGTTTTGGTACAGTTCGGTATGTGCTATGTTCATGGAGAAACTATACTTCAAAAAAAAATCTAGCTACGAGCAACAGCAAAAATAAAAACAATAGAGTAAAGATACACATTTAAAAAAAAGTTTTTTTTTTTAGGAAGGTCTAGCATTAGGTACAAAAATTGAATAATTAAATGTAAAACAGCATCGCATATTTGACTGTATAAATTAAAGATTGTTCTTTATTAAAGTTACAGAAGCTTTTTAATCAAGAGCAGGGAGTGATTTCTTTGTTGTTGTTGTTTGATTAATATAAAGACTTTAATGCACTGGTACAGTGGCCTCTGTTCAGCCGTCTATGTCTGCTGTAGGATACTTACCAAGACGGACAAATTCTGACAAAAATTATGTCAAAATGCCCATTTAAAACACAATACTTTAAATGAGAGAGCTTATATTTGCACGCGTTCTGAGGCGTAGGTTTGTCCTCTTCGGACAAGTGCACAAATATTCTCACTGCGCGTGCGAGCTCGCATACTCTGGCTCTTAAATGTTCATATTCTGTCTGCTACATTCCCAGTGTAAGCAAACTCTAGCTAGCCTGTTAACATGAATATCGTAACGTTATTTGCAAGCCTCCAAGCATAGACATCACATTTTAAATCCTACCTGTTGACTTTCACCATCCACTTATTTAGCTGCTGTCGCATCCTTTGACATGCCATCTACTTTTCCCTCTTTCTTTTTCTATTTTTAGCCCCCGATAGCTTTTTTGTTTGATCCATCTTTTTCAAGTTTCAATGACAACCTTTTTTTTGTTGTTGTTGTTTCAACGACAACTCACGTTACTGCTGCTCACTCAGTGCTCACGGCGCCCCGCCCACTCGAGAGAACGCCCTTCTATGTCTAAATTCTATGATGGAATATTATGAGTGCACCTGCGCCTGTTAGTCCTCTACAATTTATATAACTTTTATATACAACTTTTAATATAAATGTATATAACTTATTATTTAAAACAAAAACACACAACCATCGCTTTGGCGCCCCCCATGGTAGCGCATACTCACTTTTTGCGCCACTGGATAAAATATATAACTAGAAAAGAGTCTGTCCAATACGAAAAAAAAAAATAAAGAGATGTAAGGATGATAGAGATTCACACACGTTGGAATGAGGCGCTGTGAACCACATTGACTCTAGCCTTGTTTACACCTGTATTGGCCTCTGTCTCGGGTGATTCGATCATTATTGGTCAACCAAAACCAATTGCTGTTTATACCTGGTATTAACACGAATCTCTAGTGTCCATTTGTGATTGGATTTCATTGAGTAGAGGGTTTCAGGAAAAATCTGTT